>NC_133063.1:43940309-44285309 GCF_048771995.1 Taeniopygia guttata | reverse complement strand
CCTTTCCTCCTTCTTGAGCAGAGTTACAAAACTGCTGAGCCTTTTGATTAGACTAATTAAATTGTATCAAATAATTTAGACTGATGAAAGTGTGGGGGTCACAGCAGCACTGTGAGATCTGTGTCCCTGAAGGGAAGCTCCGTGACCTTATCAGTGAAATGTATTTCGGCAGGGATCATATAATAAACCGTTGAGGAACTTCATTTCACCCTGATGATCCAGCCTCAGTAGCAATGTGGTGGCACTAGCACTAGGGGGGTTCTGAGTGATGATACGTTAAGAGATAAAAGGCTGTGTTGTCTTGTCAATTACATTTGTGTAAATTTGGAGAAATTTGATTTTTCTGGTGCTGAGGTCAGGACCTAACCCATAATTTTCCTTATTGTTTTGTTCCTTATTTCAGCATGTCATATCAGAACAACTGACTGCCAAATGTGAAAGGTTTAGAAGTTCTGTTCTGAGAGTCACTCATGACAAGAACTGGATAGGAAGCAACCAAGCATGCTATCTAATTAACATTTTCAGTTCCTAAAGTACAATCACCTAGAAGGACTAATACAGTGTCAAAGCCCTCCTGTGATATGGGAGAAACAGTCTTGTTGGAAATAAGCAGACCAGGCATTTGAAACTCAGTCTCCTATCAGTATTGAAATATCAAATTTTGTGGGGCAGCTGTGATTCTCAATGAAATAGCTAAGATCCACTAAACATACTGACTTTCTGAGAAAAATTTTTGCTTCAGTAAATCAGTCTTTTCTGACAATAATGTCAACAAATGTTGAAAAATTTCCTCTTAGCTCTAATAATCATACAAGGGAGCATCTGACTGCAAAAAAAAAGTGGTGAGCAGAGAAGAGTATTTGTAGGCAGGTGAGATGCATTAAGTGCAACTCAGCAGGGGCTTGAAAATTTTAATTAAAGATGTGTCTCTTAAGATCACTTAAGATCTTTCAGAAATTTGAAGCAGGGGAAACATGGTGCACCTTTGTATAGATGGATAGTTGTCAAAAATTGATACAAGCACAGCGATTTTTCCTTGTGCCAGATCTGATTTAAGTTTGTTATTTTCTTTTTGGCTTTCACAGACTAGAAGAACTGAGGTTGCAAAAGACATCCAAGATAATCAAGTCCAGCCTATGACTCTAGTTCTTATATCTGTGAAGGGTGAGTGAGCAGTTCCTTCAAAGGAGGTATTTGGAAGTTGGTTCTCTTATTGTCTTAATTGTCAAATAATTCACTTAATTATTGCTTCCCCCTCCCTTAATTCAGTGCTGCTATGAGTTTGATGGTGCATAAAAACCATCTCACGATTCTGTTTAGTACTTTTTTCTGGACTGAAATCTCAGTTTTCTGGTGAAGCTGTAAAACCCTAATTCAAGGAAGTGTATGTCCAGCAAGACCTTCCAAGATGTCTTATAATGTTGAAATCAACACACTCCTCCCTCTGCAAGACAGAGGTACTTCTCAGTAAAATCACCATCACGCCCCAAGCAAGCTGTTCTCAAAGAGGTTGCCTGTTAGTAGTGAGGTGGTTAAAGTGGAGAGATAGCAAGTAAACACCAAGATTTGTGCTCTACTGAATGAAACAGCAATCCTTTTCTTGAAGTAGCTGTAGGGATCTGGCCTGTGGGACTCGAGGAAATTGCTGGGTCAATGCTAAAGTGGGTGTGGTTGTCCAGCTCTGCCTCCAACATCAAATTTTATCTAAGAGGAAAGGAAGAGGAAGTCCTGGATGCCTATGTATAAGCAAGTGAGGATTTCTCTTCAAGCACAAATCCATATCTTCTTTCATAAATATCAAATGTCTTGAATTTTCAGGTGCAAAGGTACCAAGGGCAGATTGTCAGCTAAATTATATCTGGAAATATTCATTCTGTGAATGCAGCAATCTTTCAGTTTAAAGAGGAAGGATTTAGTTTCAGAGAAACATAGAAGTATAAAATCATAGATGTGTTTAGGTTGGAAAGGACCTTAAAGGTCATAAAGTTCCATCCCTCCCTTCCACTAGACCAGACTGGTCAAAGCCCCATTCAGCCTGGCTTTGAGTACTTCCAGAGATGGAACATCCAAAACTTCTCTGGACAACCTGTGCCAGTTCCTCACCAACCTTAGGGAAGAATTTCTTCATAATATCCAAGCTAAACCTACTCTCTTTTAGTTTGTGTCCATTCCCTCTTGTCCTCTCACTCCATGCTCTTGTAAAAAGTCATTTTCCATCTTCCTTGTAGGCTCCCTTCAGGTTCTGAAATGCTACAATTAGGTGGTCCCAAAGCCTTCCCTTCTAAGCTGAATAAACCCATTGCTCTCTGCCTTTCCACATGGGAGACCTGCTCCATCCTTCTAATCATTTTGGTGTCTTCCTCTGGACTTACTGCAGCAGGTCAATATCCTTGTGGTCAGAAAGGTACAAATAAAACGTCGCCGTTTTTATTTGGCAATATCCTGTTGTTATGGAAAACCCCTAAAACATGAAGGGCAGGGAAAGTTCTCCTTGTTTGTTTTTTTTTTTTTTTTTTTCATAAATAAGAAAAACTCATAAGATATGTGTCAAATTGGATGTTGTGGGGAGAAAAAAAATGTAAACAGTAAAAGTAACACTTTCTTTTAAAGGAAGTTTACATATAATTTTTTGTTCTTCAGTTTTCATGCTTTTAAATACTTTTGTTCTTTGATTGTTTAGGGCAAGATTGATGATGATGTATAAGTAAACAGAAAATAGGACTAGAATTTCTGTGGGTTCTCATGAATAGCTGATAGAAACACCCAGTTACTTCCTAGCCCAAGTAACACACAGCTCTGCTGAAGGTATCAAAGCTCTGCTGCAGAACAGTTTATAAAATGATCTGGAACTGATACTGGCCAATAAAGAAGGTAAACTATTCAACCAGTTTTGCAGACATCTGTTACAGAGACAGAAGAATCCGGGTTTAGGTGAGGCTGCAAAGATGATTGTTGACAAACAGGCATCAAAACGATGGTGTGTAATGACCAGGTCATTTAAGTATTCTGGTCATCAGGTAAAACAGTGACATATAGAAATTACCATACTCTCAGCATTTATTTACTTTCTTTTCTATGACTAATTCCCTATAAAAAGAAGTAAAGGAAAAAATAAATAAAGCCAGCTGGTAGGGCTGCAAAGTATTGAATATAAACATTAATGGCAGTGCTTTTTCACTTGCATATCGCTTTTAATCTAAGGCTCTTAAAATGACCCACATTAATTAATCCTTATGATTCTTTATTGACAACCATAAAAAAAGGCAGATAATACTTCCTGATACTCTAAGAATTAGAGAAACTTAAATCAATTATTTAAGATTCTCAGATATTTTTAAAAGGTGGGTTGGTTCAGATCATATTCATTCAGAGGTTTGCATCAAAATTCTATTAAACAAAAGTATCTATGAATGTAAACTTTTTTTTCTCTTTTTTTTTTTTTTTTTTTTTTAGTGACTGATTCCAGATTTACTGCTACTTAATTTCTGGGACTAGTTTCTTTATTAGATGGTGGATGATAGAAAGGAAAAGATGAGCTGCCTGAAATCCTGAAGTATTCTTAATTTTGAGTACAAGCAGATTCAATTTTTCTGTCTATAAGGTGGGGGAAAAAAATCCAAAACATTAAAAATGAACTATCTGTGCAGACTGTCTAACCAAACTCTTTGGAGCACACTCACAATGGTCTAGATTCATTGTTCCATAACACCTGAGTGACTATAATAATACAAAACATTCTGTGATGTTAAGAGTGGGAGCTTAATTTCTCTAGAGGTTAATTCAGCTTCCCTGTGATCTCTGTTAACTGGTGAAGTGACTTATCTTTCTCCGTTGACTAAGCAGGGAGTTGAAGGGAGCTGCATTCCAACTAAAAAGCCCTCAGATGCTCCACAAATTAGCAGGATTAATCCAAATCTTAACTTCCTGTGTGTGACCAAATCCTTCATATAATATTTCTATCAGAATACCAGCTTAAGGATACAATTATTTATATACAAATGCAAACAATTTGAGTGATGGTCAAAATATGAGATTTTTTTTTATAAACTTGGTTTGATTAAGAATCCGTCTAGAAAGATGTCAGTAGCCTTGGAAACCCAAGATGTTATCCTTGTTCTTCTGTTTCCAGTAGGAATTTATATCAGTTTTTGTAGAACCAAGTTTTCTCCTCATTTGCGAATAGAGACAGCTGCTTTGAGACAGTTCTGGGTCACCTCAACTCTTTAGCCCATGTCAAATTCTCTCTTATTCTTATTAAGAACATTGGTTTTTTGACTTTTGACTCCTTTTCCGGTACATGCAGAGACACACCATGCTTGAATATTATGTGTAAATATGTATAAATTGCTTTATCCTACATAGAAACTGATTAGTATAAATTATACTATTCATTGTGATATCTTCCAGATGAATGGAACAGTATCAAGAGTATTCTTCCCTGTAATAGGAACAATAATACGTTGTCAATAGACAGATACCTTAATAAGATGAAAAATAAGTTCAGTGACAGAAACAATAGATTTCATATGAAACTATATGACAGAGAAGAGGCATTGCATTGTTTGGAACACCTGTGGTTAATTATCATAGCTGAATACATTAAATTCAGTTTCCAACCTCATATATCTTCATAGACTATTTGGCAATATTAAGTGATAAAGGCTTAATAATCAAAAGTACTGAGTTAGCAAATGTTTTCTAATTTTAATAACTTCTTGTTGTAATTACCAAGTCTTGGAGTGAAATTATTTAATTAGAAAGTAATCAAGAAGTGTCTACTGTTAATTGAAGAAATTATAAAAGATCTACATTTTTAATATATTTCTTGGGTAATAAAATTAACATCTATGATAATTATTTTATAAACCATGCTGATAAGAAAAGTTTGATACCAAAGTGAGATATTGTGTCTATTAATTCCCATAGTTACATTTGCCTTTGGCAGGCAAAACCCAAAGAAAAGGTACTTTGGACATATCCATTATCTGTCATTTCACATCTTAGCATACTTAAAAGAATGTCCATTCATGCTCACTGCTCCTGTGAGAATAGCGATAATTATCATTATACCTATTTTCTTCCCAACTAATAAAGTAAGGTTAAATGCATTACTTCATTACTTTAAATCATGGCTATTTATAAGTTAGAATGAAAACTTTTTATCTAATATCCTCTTAAAAATTTGATTTATAAGTAATATTTTTTAAAAAGAAAGTAAGATATTATATTTTCCTAAATATTTTAACTTTTCAGAAATTAAATAGGTGTATTTCAAATCAAAACAAAAAAAGGCAAAAATCCATGATTTAAAAATGTTCAGCTAAACCTAACAGAATTTGAATTTAGAAAAAGTCTGCAGAGCACTGAGTAGGATTTATCATTCTTATTCTCCACCTTTTCATTATTCTCTGTCAGCCAAGTACTGAGAGTATATGGTGTTTCCCAAAATCCTCCATGGTTACTTCTATGCTGAACCATGCTCAGCAAGTGGGGTGCCAAAAGTGCTGAATGTGTCATAGGTATAAAACCTTTTTTTTCCTGACTGCTGCTATTTCTGTTAAACATTGCAAGACACAGACATCCAGTTTAAAACTTCTGTGGTGAACTGCTATTCCCTCTGGGGTGTCTGTTAATTTGTCAATGCACGAGAAGTGCAGGGTAAAGATCTTCTAACACAGGTTTGTCAGAGTAGACATGGTGTATGTAGGTTTCTGAAATTGTACACACTATTAGGTCCATGGCTTGCATGAAAATCTTGTACTCTAATAAATAAATGCTATTGAAAATAATGTTTTCCATGAAAGGGGAAAATTACCTGCTTGCAGGAAAAGTGACAGAGTTAAAACCACATGCAGAAATGCTTCCCAACCTACAATAGAAACAATCTAAGAAAATAAATATATTCTAAAAGGGAGAAATGGGCTCATTTTTTCTTTTACGAGAATGGCATTATTGGTTTACACCTTTTAGCTAGTTCTCTTGAAAAACACATCTAGTTAATAACAAAGCCAACACCACTATTATTTTGGCTGCTGGTCTTAATCCTGAAAGACTTTTCAGGCAGTCAACAAATGATGCCATATGACACACATGGTGAATGGTCACTAGCAGGACCAAAAGTGGCATCTCTATCTCTGTACGAAATTCAGATTATGTGTCTAACTAACAAGACTGCACCGTGTTGGAATAGTGATTGACAAACTGTCAGTTACTTCAGACCAGATTCACAAATTTTACATTTTATCTTACCTAATTTATACACTCTGTTAATGCAATTGTAGTTGTAAAAAATACCCTCACATGCTAGAAAAAAATCTGCTAAATGCTGCAAACACCTGAATCATGTGTGTATGACAATTCTCTTGTCAATTCAATTGACTACTCTACACCCACACCTTTTCTTAATTTGGGAAAGCCTTTGAAACCCAACCAAGCCTAAAATGCAGAAAATATTTTACTTCTCAGAAATTTTCGGATCAAAGTAAATGTAAATTATTTGACCATGAATTTAATTTCTGTTCTGCCTGAATCAGACAGATGACCTTGACACAAGGCATATATTAGGGATTAATAAATGGTTGGTGAAAATGATCTCTAGGTGTTTGTTCTCTGGGGCAACAGTTCCTGAGAGCTCTTTACAATCCCCAAAAGATACCTTTGGCCTTGAGCATTACAGCCTGAAACAAATGCAACTTTCAAACTTGCTAGGTTACCTTTCATTTACCTGCCATCTAAATTCATTTTTCAGAGACACTCTGTCAGCAAAGTAGATATGAATCTGTGTCTTCACTGTAAGAGAAGAAGAAAGAAAAACCTCACACTATGTCATATTTTATATGTAGAAGAGAAACAATAATTATGTTACTTCTTTTGGTTACCTTGCAATAGAGAATTTTCTAGATGGCTTCTTTGACAGAATCAGAAAGTGTATTTTACAAAAAAAAAGGGCAAAAAAACTGTAGGCATGGAGATACTGGGGAAGTTGTGCATCCTCTAGGATAACACAAAGGGAAGTATTACAAAGACTGTTCCCAACTGGGCATGGATTTATAAGTTTGACAGAGCACCCTTATCTACTGAAATGCAGAACTATATGCATGAGAAATTCCCAGCTGCTGACATTTTGTGAGCTTTTAATAGTACCATTAGTCAATATATCAGTATGCAGCATATCATATTGACTAGAGCTGATGTTTATAGTGGAAAGCTATTGACTTATGGGATGAAAAAGTGGATATAATTCAGCTTCAGGCATTATTGCCCACTGGAGGTTACTTTTTCATTTACAGGGACAATAATTTGCCCTGTAAACTGAAAACTCTTGGCTCACTATATATTTTACTATACACTTTAATAAGACTTTTTTTTTTTTCCCTAAATGTGCTTTACATAGAAGCTGGAACTTCAGCAGTAGTATATCCTCTGTTAACATAGCCAACACTGAAAAAAAGCACCGCACAACTGAAAAAAAAATACCCAAACCAATGAAAATTGAGTGGCTCACTAAAATGTCTTCTTTTTAGAAATGGTCAATTACACATTTATATATAAATGCCAATAGATGCCTCTTACATATCTCTCATACTCTGGGATGTTGGGAGCAGTTTTGAGGTTGACAGGAGACTTGGTCATGTTGAGAGGTTGTGCAATCCTCATCCAAGTTTTCTGTGGAAGTCCTAAGAAACCTGGTCTAACTCTCCTTTGAGCAAGAATTTAGACGGGATGGCTGCTTGAGGTTCCTCCCAACATGAGTCCTCCTATGATCACTCTGAAACTTTTTAAACAGACTTTTCCTGCATTCAATGGAGAGACATAGACTGTTACAGAAAATTAGATCACACCAGCAAAAGACAAGTAACTGTTACAAATGGGAAGAAGTGCTCTCTGGAGGCACTGTGGAGGGAGCCCAGAGGATTAGCCTGGGTTAGGTAATGGACACACGGCTAAAAATGGTGATAAGGCATGTCTTGATTTCGCTTTGACGGTACAGACTGGCAGTTAGTTGAAGATGGCATGATTATTCCAAGATGTTTTCTTTGCATGGGGCTCACTCATCCTTGATAACAACTGATGGCTTAGAATGCTAACATAGTGCATAATTTCACAGAATAAAAACTGCCATATGCATTGACTGATGAACTAATGGTCTGGATCCTACAGTTTTAGTAAAAGATCAGCTTGCTAACCACAAGACACACACACTTCAGCTGACAATACATCTTGATAAGCTAAAAAAAAAATCAGAATTAGCTTGTCAATAGCAGAAATGAGTCAACAGCATAACAACTGCTATCCACATCTAATCATAGTAATGGCACAATAGACAATATTCATTATCCACCTGTCAAATCTTGGTGTGAAAAAAGGCAGTAATAGATCAAGGATAGTATAACAGCAAGAGTAACAATAATAGTAAAAACAAGAACAGCAGCAAAACCAAAAAACCTCATGTCCTAAGATTAGTGTCATAAATCAATGATTGTTTTCTTGTGTCAATTCACATTAAGATACACTGTACAAGACATAATATACCAGAGTATCCTAACACAACATGACTTCCTAGTTTTACTTCATGAATTATAATTTAGGACTTAATTTTTTTCCACCACTGGATAGTTACTTGTAATAAAATAATACACCCATGGATTTTCTCCAGGTTTTGTGGTGAGATACTCATGTGCTAGGAGAAAAAGCAGCTCTTCTTGCCTTTTTTTCATAGCATTCATCCTAAGAGTGCTACTGTGTTACAGGACTAAATCACTTCAATCACAGTTTGATAGCTTAATGCTGACTTTGACTCATAGAGAGGAAAGTCTTTATAACTAGAGCAAAAGATAGAACTGTTTTGAGAGCTTAGGTGGAGATCTGGTCCTGTTTTCCTTCTGTGAAAACTATTTCTTCTACTACCTGTTTGGCCCTTAATTAGTAGTGATAGCATTACTGGTGGTGTTCTGTTAGCCACATAGGGGACTGTGGTCAGTATGGATGCCTTTCTGTAGAATGAACAATTTTTTTTTTTTTTTAACAGATTTTTTTCCCCTAAAATTTTTCAGTGCATTGACTGAATTTTCATTGGCTGCAACAAGAACAAAAGTGCCACCAGTTGCCTATGTGTGCATCTGAATCTGGGGCTGAAACCTACCCTTATTGCTCAGTCTGGTTGGCTGAACGTCTAAGCCAGTGTAACATCACTGGCAGTGCTGTGGGGTTGGCAGATGCAACACCATCTATAGATAGGTAAAATCCTTATATTCTTTTGAAATGGCAACCAAAAGGGACACCCAAGGGCATCTCAAATGACAGTAGATAATTATGTCTGGGCAATTTTATTTTATTCTTAGCATCTAATTTATGACAATCATTAAGAATATGTCTATACTGAGAAATTAAATGGGACCAGGAACATTTCTGGTCATTAGGGTCAAGCAGCAAAATATATTTGTGTCTCTGCTGGGGAATTCACTAAGCCTCTAAAAAGAGTAAGTACACCTGGAGTAGTTACTGGGAGTGGGCAGTCCTAACTCCTAAAATACTTCCTGGTTCTGGCCATGTGTTAGTTACTATGAATTATGACTGGACAAATGACAATCCTAATATCTCTCTTATCTGGTCAGATGAGAGTCCTTTTAAGCATTTTTTTCTTTATTAACAATTGTAGCTAAAGTGCATGAGAATCCAGCCATGTGTAGGCACTAACATATAGAAGTCCCTCATTTGGATAACAGAAATGGTAAAAATTCTCATCTGCCCACCTCCCCACTCCTTGATCCACCCAAGTACACCCAAAATAATTCGAGACCTTTGAGGCATCATATTTCTGGATATTTCAGGTTCTACCAGGTTTATTTTTCTGTCTTTGGGTGTAATTGTAATTCAGTCCTAGAGCTGAGGTATTGCAGTATGTTTCTGTGGGTTTGGTTTTATTAATTCCTTTCTCTGTCTCTGTTTTTCTCTTTCTATTCAGACATAGAGAATAATAGAATTGCTACTGCCAAAACCCTCACTCCATTGGAGTGAAAACCATTCATTTGTCATCTCAATTTTAAGATTCCTGACTCCAAATGCAAGGATATTCTCCATGGACGTAATGGGACATTTAGCAATTCACTCATTTTCTTCACATGCTACTTATTTAGACACTCAGCAGTTGGCAGCTTTGATGTGAGTGGTAAAAATTATAAAGACATTACATATCATAAAAATATAAATGAAAGAAAACATGGGCCCTGTTTTATATCAGACTAAATTGGCTAGTGTCATACTCAGGATTTTTGCTTTATGAATTATAATTGTTAGAGGAGGTGTTCCCTTGAGTGAAACACTACCTGTCTCTTTCATATATAACATCAGCTCTTCACCTTTTCCTCCTTAAAGAAATTGCTGTGCAAAACTTAGGCACAAAGAAGTAAATTTATAAACTTAAATAATACACATATGAATAGAAAAGTGTATCATTCTGAGATCCTTAGCGTAATTAAAGGGTCTGCCAAAAATAAAAATAAATAATATTATATGGAAGAAGTGATAAAACTAAGCTGAGTAACTAAGACTATGATTTTTCAAAATATTTATATAGTAGGGGAAGAGGAAAAAAAAAGACATTTTTTTTCATGCTGCTGTTCTATCCTGTCCGTTTGTGGAAGATTCTAAGAGAATCTAAGCACCTACAAAACTGTTTACTCAGTCCTACCCCTGTGCTAGGACAGGGGAGAATACAGGTAGAACAAGAGTGAGAAAATTGTTTGAGCTAAAGATACTTTAATAAGTGAAGAAAAGAGGGAAATAAAACTCAAGAAGTACTGATGTAAGGAAAACCTTCCATTATCTCTGAGCAACAGAAGACACTTCCCTCCATGCTTCAGCTTTGAACTGTGGAGCATGACATTAAATTCTTTTGGCCCATTCAAATCAACCGACCTGCCTGTTTCCCCCTACAACTTCTTGCCAAGCTCTAGACTATCTCTAGTAGCATGGCAGAAAAGGAAGGGTTGAAGCTGTGCAAGCACTGTTCATCAACACACAAATCATTAGTGGGTTATCAATACTGGTCTGGTCACAAATTTGTGACACATTGTAGTAGCTGCCACAACACATCACCATATCGACTCCTATTATGAAAATCACAGACTATTCCTGCCAGACTAGGCACACCATCATGAGTTCTGGTGTTTAAACTGTGGCCTGTTTTCTCTCCAGAGCAAACATACGGTGAGAGAAACCCAGGTAGAAATACTCTGAGAGTGAATCTCTGGACATATCTTGCATATTTCAAATAATATGTCATGTTAAACCAAGAATCATAGTGGGATCAAGATCTCCAATAAAGAGAGTAAGACTTCTAATGGTCTTCCTCTTCTCTATGAATTTTTTTTTCTATTAACTTTCTTCTAAATTTTTTCTCACTAATAGCTTCTCACTGGATGCTCAACAATATTTTGGAATTCCATCCTTGTAGGTATTCAAATATTTGCTGGACAAGATGTGAGAAACCCAATCTAAGTAGGTTTGGCTTTGAGCAGAGAAGTGGAGCAAGGTTCTTCCAGAGGTTTTTCCCAAAAGACATATTCCTGCTCTGTGGTTCCACACCAGTCTGCTCTGAATAGTACCAACAGTCCTATGCACAGTTACAATTTCAGCCACGTGATTTTGTGCTATCAATAAATATCCTGACTGCTGTCTTATCTGTGTTGATGTTCCCACTGCCATTTCAGTTCTGTGACTCTGATCTAGTGTCAGTAACTAGTGAGAAAACAGAGGGAACTAGTGAAAACTAGGTGGGAAAACTGTGCTAAAACTCTCACAGGTGACTGATTTTTCTGGTGTAGGGAACAATAGAGGTGAGGCTGTCTTCAGATGTGGACTAGGGGAAGACATAACACCTACTAAATTTGTGTCCGAGGATTTAGCCTTCTGAGACTGCCACATAAGGTACCAGTCAGGCAAGATAGGAAACTGTATCTTAAGTCTGCACAATGCTGTGTACATCAAGTTTACACGTGTGCCTAAGTATGCTGTTGAAACCTAAAGAAGCAAATCTGAAAGAAATTTTCATAATTGATTTTTTTTATTATATAGATATGGGTTATAGAATTATGACAATATAATTTAGATGAGTTTATTAGTTGAAATACTTTGCATTGACCAGGGCAGTTCTAAATTTGTCACTTAGTCAGTATTCAACACATGCAAAAGATTTTAAAAAAAATCCAATGTAGGTTGTTGATTCTCATTAGACAGTGTAGAAGTTGAAGCTTCCTTATATTCATTGTTAAAGAACTTTTATATTTAGAACAGATTTTTTGTTTTTACATAAAGTTCCATTACAAGAAGTTGTATGGCAAATATCAAGCTTAAAAAGATGGCTGGCAGACCTCAAGAAAATATTAAATGTTACTCGTTCTTGCTGGAAAGTAAGCAAACCATTCATATTAAAATTACTTATGTCAGACTTCATGGTAATCATAAATTACACACAAATCTGTCATAAGATTTTGAAGATTCAGATACTACAGCTGAATGTACTCTTTTCTGCAAGTTTTTGTTCTGATGTGGTTTATAGAATTAGGTTTTTTTGTGTTTGTTAAATTGATTTTTAACAAACACAAAAAATGTGTTTGTTAAATTGATTTTTACCCTGTGCAATTTCATAGTTTTAAATCAAGAAATATTATTCGATGCTGTTGAGGCAGGACAGTATGAAATTACTCCACGTCAGAAGGTCTGAGAGTAGAACTCTGATTTATTTCAAATCCATCTCTCTTTTATAGAGAGTATCATCCAGACCCATTCTATTGGCCCTGGAGTAAAAACATGTCACGCCATTGGTGTGCAGTGAATGATGCACAGTGGTAGAACTTATCTATAAACAATGTGAACAACAAGAGAGATAAAGAATTATTTGCATTCTTTTCCAACTGTTTCCCAGGCTTCTGCCTGGTTAGAAACCTTCGTTTTCTCTCTGACTGTACTGAGACTACCCACAATTATTCTCTCCACAAAGTTAGGTTGAATTGGTAAAATGTATGGCTGAAATATATTTGTACAGTTATGATTTTATATTTGTTCTACTTTAGTTTTTTAATTCTGCTTGAATATTTTAATTTCCCTTGAAAACTAAAGTATATATTAATTATTGAAGCATAATAATTTTTTGTCTTAATCTTTATCTCTTTCATTTTATATATATTGTTTTCTTACTAATGACTCTAAAGAATAACTTCAAGAATATTGGCCTTTTGATATCCAAAATTATTTTGCTATGTCTATAAATGTTTTTGACTTCTATTCCTCATTAATTTTTCTATTTCCTTACTGATTATTCTGTTACAATTTTTCATTCAGTACAGCCTAGTTACATTTTATTCAAGTGTAATTTTTTCTTGTGGTAAAAATTCTCAGTAGTGTTCCTATATTGGAAAAAGAAAATATACAGACCTTCTTTATATTCATGCTCTGGATATGTTCCACCCAGCTGACTTTTCTGGCTAATTTCCTTTTGTCCTTTACCACTCAAAACCTCAGTTACAGACCTACTTTCATCCTTTCATTTAATTTGAATAGAATCAACTTTAAAATCATTCTATCCAGGGTTAATTTTCATGCCTGGCTTATCTTCTTGATTTATCACTACCAAATCTTCCACTGGGATCAGAAATCTTTTAATTCTGGCATGTGACAAACCTGTAGATAACAAGGACTGATATTCTGTGGCAGGGAAATTATTCTGAAGAAAAGGTATCACCAGCACAATTTTGATTTTCCATGGTATAAGAAATGTTTCCACAAGTGTAAAAAAATTAAGCTGCTCTAACCAGGATTAGTATGGGAGAAGGCTAATTGGTCTTTCACCTTATTTTTGCTGTCATTCCTTCAGGGATTAGGTTAAACCTCAGTGTATGTTTCATTAGGGAATTAAGAGATTAGACTTCATCTCTCTGTCTATCATTCAGACACTTCTTCTAATGTGGACTAGATTTTTCTAAGTCTCACAACTCATCATGTAGTTCCTTGCAGTCAAAAATAGGTATATAATTGATGGTACCAAAAGCTGTTCCTAGGTTAGTAGTATGAAAGGTGGGAGGCCATAACATGATTCCAAAATCTTTATTAAGTTTCCTGATTTTCCTTTCACCCATGCCAAGTCTCATTTGCCTACTAATCTTTAAATTAAGAAGATGCTAATAAGGTGTCTACAAGTCTGATTTCAGATACATAAAGTATTCTGGGTATAACTGAGATTGCCTACTATGAAGTAATATAACCCAAAGTCATGACCTGGTCCTTTAAAATAAAGCTCCCCTCAATGACAAAATGAACTTCTGTAGGAAAATGTCAGTTACTCAGCAAAATTTAAATGATGCAGAGAGACCAACCCTGTTTCCTCAAGTTCCAGCTAGAAAGAAATCCCCATGAATATCATAGTTATATTTGAATGTGTAATTATTCACAGGATTTCCTTTCGGCCTAAAGGCCATGAGAAATAATATTAACTAAGCATGGGATTCATCTCATACAACTGTAACTGTAAAAGACTAAAGGATGTGCAACTGGAATATTAGCACTTTAAGTGCTAATAACTTTAGTACAATAAATAGGTATTTTTAAGGAACAGCTCCTAGGCCCTGATGGGTTCTCCTTAGATGAGCTGAGTTAGTAACCTTGCACTAGAAATACCACTTCTGGTTTTGAATTGAAGGTGGAACAACGGTAAGACTAAGTGTATATACCTATGTTTTTTCAGACAACACATACACATATCCTCCCTCTATAACCAGTAGAAAGAGGTATATTTTGAGAGTAGTTGATCTAACCAAAGACCCCTGTCTAGAAAAAGTGAACATTCATATGAAGGTGTTAGTCTTTATCCACTGGATATGGAGGAAAGCCTTTTTGCATAGCCATCTTGGATAAAACATCTGGTTTCCATTTGATATTAAAATAACTTAATTGAATTTGAAGTTTTAACTGCACTTCAGATAAAGACATTATTTCCATTAAGAACTTCCAGTTTTATTTCTGTGATCTATACTTGTACAGTACATTCTACAAGCAAATAAAACTTTATTTCCTTATTTAGAAGTGCTAGGTGATGAAAAACCTACTATAGTTCTTTGCCAGTCATTCTTATTACTTTTTATAATTTTTGTTAGAAATGGATATTTCTTTTCAGAACCCATTTGGCAAGTTTCAGTCCCCATCCACTGGATCTTTTCAAATTTTTCCTTCTAAGACTGAGGAAACTTCCATTATCACATTTTTATTCTTTCAGGGGATATTTATAGACCACGTCTAGTTACGCCTTTATCTTCCTTTTGAAAAATTAAATAGAGCATGTAGTACTTCATTGCACAGTGTTTTCAAACCTGTAATAACTCCTGTGGAACTTTTCTGAATACTTTCCAATCTTTTTTTCGATATCTTTTCTCAGCTGCAGTACAAAGACTGGACAGTTTTCCTATAATGGTCATATTAATGCCAAGTACAAACTAATAAAAAGGTTCCTTTCTCCCATCTGATATATTTTCATTTATGTGTTTAAGGATCATATTGGTCCTCTGCAACATAGCGTCTCATTGGATCCCATATTCTGCTGATGAACTATTGCTGATTCTCATTTTCTCTTTCAGGTCTTTTACAAGATCATAGTTCTCAAGACAGAATTTTCCATCCAGTAAATGCAACTTTGATTTTCTAATATTGGGGCAGAAATGTAGCTGAGGTCAGTGTAATTCTGTTCTATGGCATTTTCTGCTAGATAAGGATCTGAGCAAGGATTTTATTTCAAGAACTTGTTATATGAACTTGGTAAAGTCCCCTGCTTAATTTTACACCAGGAATTAAAACTAACCTTAATGTGGTCCTAAACCCATTCCTCCTGAATATCTAAACTATATTTTCAACTTTTACCATCAGGAGCCAGTCATGATCCTCTTGGAAACTGTGTTTCAATTTTGACCATGTTGGTCCTATTCCCTTATTTATTCTAATTCTTTCCTATCTGAAATGTTCATGTGACCTTCATATCTATGACAACCTTTCAAAGCAGACTGCCCTTCATCAACAAAAAGCAATTTTCCTACTGCTCATTCCATTTCCTCTTATATCCTTTTTTTTTGCATTACAAATTGTACATCTAAAAAAAAATTATAATAAAAATAATTTTAAAAATGCCCACCTAGTGAGTAATTTCCAGAAATGTTGCACTCCACAAATAAAAATCACATGTAGAGTAAGACTGGTTTGATTGTAAATTGGTTGGAGAATGATAAGCCCCCACTACAGGACTAGAAAGAACAGTTCATGTGGTTTCAATATTATGGAGGCCACCAAAGAGTCTGTGTTACATACCCATGTAGACTGTCACGATATCTCTCAAGCTTATTTTTTTTTTAATGATAATACATTCCCATTTCACAACTTGATTGCTGATCTGAATCAATTAGGAGATTGTGACTAAGAACTCATCATGATCTGAGACAGGAATTAACTCCGAGTATTGGCTTGTCTTGTACAGCTGCTTTAATAGATTTACATCTTTTTGAAAAGGACATTTATTATTCTTCCTCCATTTTGAGCAGAGAGCACTTAAAGGAGATACTATGTTTTCCAGAGATGTGGATGCTAATTCACATCTTATTGGCAGCAGCTTAATGATATCAGGTGTACTAGGTGAATCTTAATAAAGGAATAATGAAGACAGCATGTTTCTTCTTGCTTTTATTATTGCTCCATTAGACTTTCAGTGCATTACATTTTTTTTTCTTAAGCCTCCCTGCAGCCCATGAACAAGCCATGCAGAACCAAGAACATCAAAATTATATTTTCCTACCAATTCCTGGAAAAGTATTTTTTTCTCTTGTCATATAGAAATCCCAATCTTTCTCTTAACTTGTTAGTGATTCTCAGAAAGTCCTCATCCAGGTGTGGATGAACCATTGCAGTCAAACCTGGTAGGTGTATAATAGTTTTCCAAATATAAAATGCTGCTACGTTCATCCCAAAAGAAATACACATTTTTCAAGTGTACATGGGTCACTGCTGTAATAGGCAGAATGGGCTCTGAAATGTCTACTACTTCTAAAACAATTTTTAGCACTATATATGTTCCTTCAGAAAGTAAAAATTCATTGGGAAAAAAAGGGTTTTGTAATCAGACTTTTAAATTAGCTTGCAAAGAAACATAATGTGCACCATTTGTTACCATTTGTTACTGTTAAGATGTTTCCATGTCCATCTGACTTCTTCTGCTGTAGAATTATAGAAATATTTAGGCTGGAAAAGACCTTCAAGAATTCAACTATTAACTCAGCAATGCTATGTCCATCAATAAACCATTGTGCCACATCTACACATCTCTTAGGCATCTCTGGAACTGGTGACTCCACCACTTCTATGGACACCCTGTTCCATTGCTTGACATCACTTTTGGTAAAGAAATTTTTCTAATATCTATCACTTCCCTGGTGCAACTTCAGTCCATTTTCCCCTTGTCCTGTCACTAGTAACTTGGGAGGGGAGAATAACACACAAAATTTCACTATGTGACAATTACAGCTCATTCAAGGGCCATCACTCCTTGTACTGTACACACTTCTAACTACTTTATCTACAGAAAACTGTCCTATGGGATCATTTCTGCAACTGCAGGAACAGCTTACAGAATCTGTTTGTGGGTTCTTTGTGTGCAGCTCCTTCAGAGCTGGCCAGGCTGTCAGATCTGTGCAGCTATCAGGGCAGGATAGAGAAGGAGAGCTAAACAATAGTACAGGAGAGGGATTCCAGGTGGTTTTTGGCAAAGGACTTGACAGCCAAAAAACTCTTGATTTTCTATAGGATCCAGTGTCAGGACCCTATACCCTGAAACTGCTGGACTGCTCTGAGTTCCGGCTTGAAGCTGGAGGCAGAGGCAGGGAATTTCACCAGCCAAATTTCATAGGGTAAAGACAGTCCTCCTGTCTTTTCTGTTTGTAAATGGTTGGGTCCTGCTTGGTGACACAGCACACCCACTAAAAGGGGGCAAGGAAGTGGCACAAACACTAAATATCTATAAGGGACCTGGTAAAGTGATTCTGAGGGATTTCCCCAACATAACGATCTTTGTGTTGCTGTGTAACAAGAAGGGCTAAAGCTGTGGAAAGGACATTTGGTGGCTCTAGAGAGGAAGGAGACATTGAGGGTCTATGTTTCACAGAAGTCATAGATGTCTAGGATCCAAGTACCTACATGAGAGACAGGAAGTGGAAGAGGCTGGAGAAGCTTCCCACTATATACTGGAGGGCAGAGTGTCTCCCCATAGCTTGGATCACTGCCTTCATGGCTCACCTTCTGTGTCACACATCATGTTCTGCCTTGATCTCTTTCCTGTGCTGATTCTTGCCCCTTGCTCCTAAATTACCCTGAATTCTGACCCCAATAACTTCTTTCTTATTCTTAGTGACTTGCTGTGAATATCTGGTTAGCTTCTAATAGGTCAGGAATATGAGAGTTCTACATGAAAAGTTGTCCCTGCTGAACTGAATATTAGTGTTGATGATTTTTGTGGAGCACAGATCTCATCCAAAGCCTATATCCCATCCCAAAGCTTCTGCTCAGGCACTAGCATTGACTTTACTTTCTGTCAGTCCACAGATCCCAGTTAATATTTGTTTGTTCAATGATCTCTCAGGACTAATCACTATAGAAGTTACTCACCTCCCTCAGCTTCAGGCATCTGGTCTCCTCATTTATCTGCTTGTTCGTTTGTTTATTGGTTGATTCTTTTATAGATGATGAGAATAAATAACAGAAATGTGACTCATTTAGGAACATATCTGGCTTCGAATGGGTTGGATCACCCTGTAGTGAGATCATCATATTGGCTGTAGAAATTTAGATTTAGTTAAAGGTAAATCTGGACCTACGTGAATGTCTGAGATACCGTCATGGATCCTTTTACTCATCTGAAGGAGGGAATAATACCATTCACTCAGTATTAAAGCTTTATTTATGATTTCTACATAAAAGCAAGACAGGATTTTTCATCCCTAAAGTGATGACAGAGATATTTTTTCCCCCAGAGATTACACTTGATCATTCTGTTTATATGAAAGATGGGTGTCTGTGGACAAGTGATAAGAATAATATTTTGAAATGCTGTAAGAAATACTTACAGAAATTCATATCTGGTAACTATAACATTTATAGTTAGGTTATACATTAGGTTTTTGGAAACTAAATAATGCATCTGGTCTGACCCAGGAGATCAGTTGTCACAGGAAAGAAACATCTGCTGTGGGCTTCAAAGATATCTTGATGTTTAATGAAGAGATTGTTTTTTTAATGTTTTGACTGAATACCTTGTGTCTAATGGTGCATCACTACTTTCCCCAGCAAAGCTCTCATAATGAACTTGGTGTTGTTACCAAAACTCTGCAGATTGCTGGTCTGCTTTTTGGGGCTCCTGTTTCTTGATATCAGGCCTCTGTGTTGCCCAAAATTTGCCTGCCTGGGTCCCATGTCTGGCACACTGTGTAGCACAATTCAGCTGCTTGGGCTCTCCAAATAATACAGCATCACTCACTCGCCAGCCTCCCGCCGCGGCTCAGCTCTCATCGTTGGCTTCAAAAAGGCACACAGCATGACATGCTTTTCTGAATGTGCATAGACTCCAGTGGTCAAGCTGAACAGACAAAAGTCTGTGCCAGTTCTTTCCTGGCATTTAGATCTCATTTACTACCAGACCCTGTAAAAGAAATAATTTCCCAATTGAAGACAGTTTGTGGTGGAATATGATGATGAGGTGATTGTTGAAATAGCTTCATTTGTCTTTCAGAGACAGAGATCTCTGCTGTCAAAGTCATTGATTACCAGCTCAGCCAGTGTAGGAGGCATCTTTCCCCCCTCTGAGCTACAGGATATTAAGTTCCATAATTGTTTACCGTCAAATGCCTATGCAATACTTAATTGCCTTCTGTAAGCTGCTTGGCGATGGAGCAAGAGCAATGGTTTGATGAGTAGAGCTAGAATCCAAAACACAGTGGAGCTTGCAGCAATAGGATCCCTGCTGATAAGAAACAAACACGCCTGCTTCTGTGTCATTGTTTTTTTGGCTGCATCAGGCAAGTTTTGGTAAAGTTATTGTCTCCTAGCAGGTGCTGTAATGGGCAGCCAAAATGTGCTGGTTCACCAGCCTTTCTTCTCCAAAATAAAGCTCGAATTTTGGCTCTAGTCACTCTTCAGAATTACTTTAGTACATCCACATTCATACTGATTTCAGCGTCACAATGGCTGGCACAGGCAGGCGAAGTTTGCTTCAGGTTGCTGCAGACATACCCAAAAAGAATCTTACAATAACTTAGTGCTGAAAGCCTCACCAGAGGTGTTTTAAGAGCAGTGTGTGCTTTAAGAGGCAAGAACCAGACTAAACAGGCAAATTTTGGGTAAAAACCTCAACGTATATGCAAAGGTATAGTCTTGGCATAGCCAAGAGCTTTAAAGCAGGATTGAAGTTGCATTATTTTTCCAATATGATTTTCAAACTGATGAGCTTAGAAAGAAACAAAAGTCTTTCCTAATTACAAAAACAAACAAATAAATAAAAGAATTTTCTCCTTTTATTTTTTAACTGTAGTACAAAGCCATGTTCAAAATTCCTTCTGGAATTGTTCTTGAAGATCAGGGGATTAAAAATGTTATTGTCCTTCCTGAAACTGAACATCTTTAAATGCTTTTTCATGTTTGTTTCTTTTGAGGAATCTTGTAATTTACAAAGAGATAAAGGAAGAAAAACAAATTAAAGAAAACTTAGGTGAAAAATAAGTCTAAGGTATTTTTTAATGGCAAGTCAATGCAGAGCTCTAGTTAATATGGTGATACTATTTCTAGAGTAAAAGATATTTAAAGATATTTTTTGTCTCTTGATGGCACTTAGCTTCATAATAGGAGCACATTTTTAAACGTATGTATTCTTTGCTTTAAGTAATCAGTTTCATTATTTTTATAACTGCATCATTATTTAGTTTCATCTCTCTAAGCATGTTACTGTTTTCATTACGATGTTAACTAAATTCAAAGTAGTAAAGGGTGTAAGTAAAGCAAGATGTTATGTATTTTCAGGAACTAAATTTTACCATTCTCATGCTCATTGTACAAAAATCTAATCTCGGACTGCTTGGGTAAATCAATAATTCAGTTAGTAGAAGTTAAAAATAAAAACCAAAAGACTGTTATAGATTTTAGAAAATACTATTTTGCTCCATTTATTTTTGCAGAGGACATATTATTTAATATTTTTTCAATGCATTTTCTAAAAATGAAAACGAAAATATGACCTTTGGTATAAAGTTGATGTTATGAATTATGTTTGACTTTGTTAGGTGATGGTAAAGAATTTTGGAGGACATAAAGATAGTGAAAAAAAGCAAAGGCTTTAAAACCCCAACAGCCCTTTTGAGGCATCTGGACTGCAAAACAAAAATCTGGTGCTTCTGGAACTCTTACAGGCTTGATGATGAGACCACTTACCTGAGAACCTGTTCCAGTGACTGACTACCCTCTAAGTGAAGAACCCAACAGTTTTCCACTGACGGAGAATTTTGAACATTTGTTATTGTTCAATTGTAAGTGTTGTTCAATTGTAATTGTTTTTATTTTTGTTAATTTTTAGGAATTTTGAAATTCCAGTAGGGCAAGAAAAATTAATGGAAAACTCACAATGAAATTACTTTGACTTTTATTTTGGCTACTTGCCGTCCTAAATGATTCAATCTGTTAAATGGAACTTCTCCATCCTAGTGATTGTTTTTCTGAAATAGTGCCTCACAATTGTTACATTTGAAAGAGACGGTTTTGGCAAAATAATGTTCTTCTAGTTGTTGAAGAAAAAGTTGATAGTGATACTCAAACAAAAAAAAATCCCACTCTTTACAGCTTCTGTCATTCTGGATGATAGAAAAAGAAGTGCTGAATTAAGTTCTGAAAAGCAACGGAAATTACTTCAGGCAAAAATCAGTTGCCTGAATGTGTATGCCTAATGCCCTTAACCCATTTTCCAGCAGTAGCTGAATGGAGGTGGGATAATTTATGATATCTAATGCAAAAGATCAGTGTTTGGGCAACTCAGTCACAGTCTTAAGATCTGTGACTTTGAAGTGATTTAGGCACCAAATGCTTCTGTTGAAATCAAAGGGAACAAATCACATCAAGGTTTTTTAAGATTAGGCTAAAAAGCCTACATTTAATAACTTTCACTGATATTTAAGTCATAATTTTTAGAGTTATATAAATAAAATGAAAATTGACAGGTTTTGCCATTTTAAAGACTAAATGCCTCCTCTTCCTCCCTGTCAACAAAACCCGAATACATCACATAATTTTTTTATTTTCATTTTTTAATCTGGGATGTCTATTTTGTAGACCACAGAAATAGTATGTGGGTTAATTTTTTATCTACTTAAACATTGTGAGATGAAAGTCATTACTGTAGTGATTTACGGCAGCTACTCTATTGCCAACCTTAACATAATTTTTTCTTATTACTTAATTGTCCTAGTAGGTCTTCAGCTATTAGTTTCTTAGTTCTGAAAAGAGGAAACAGGAGTTTTCTATTACAAATTCTTGGCTAATTAGTTCGGAGGCTGTCTAATGGGAACTATTAAAAATGCAAATAAGGAGTGATCAAATAGTGCAAAGTTTTGTCCTGACAGAATATACTAATAAGTTTCTGCCAAAATAAATGCATAAAATTATAGAAGAGAATCAAGCTTTAGATGGCACCCTTAACTGTAAATGGGATAGCACAAAGATAACATGGATGAAAGCCAAATACCTTATGACATTTAGATTTGTATATAACTATAAGAATATACGTTGGGGGAAAAAGGAGGGTGATGAGTCCTGTGCTAACTTTAAAGTAAAAGTTAAACAGTAAATAGGTGTTTCTCTATCTGTGATCTGATCTGATTCATAAAACTTCAATGGGCCATGAAAACCTCCCATTCTTTCTCATTGCATCATACAAATATGTGCATGCAGGTAAGCAAAAGAACATACAAGGTGTTGGGAGGAAGACATAATCAAAGATTCACAATCTAACCCTTTTTTTTTAAAGATGAAAACCATTCTGAGAAGTTTGTATATAATATATCACATATTTTTTATGATGTTATTTGAATTTAAAACAGTTTGAAAAAGGTGGTCTAAAGGACTAATAAAAGGAACTTCAACTTCCTTGATGGAGAAAATATACATTTTTTTTTCAAATCTCAAGAAACCAGTACAAAGGAGAAGCTAACTGGATGGGGGTAAAATCTTATTTGCAATTCAAAATAACAAATTTTTTGTGTAGTTGTATTCACCTTAGACATAGTAACAGACTGGTGGACCTATGTGACCTGCAACGTGGTAACCAGCTTAAAAAATGTACTCCTTGTACATTATGAATTGTCCAGAGAAAAAATGGGACATGTCAGATGTCCTGCAAGGAGATCCATAGTTATATGTTTCATGGTTCCTTTTTCTTATCGTGATAATATTTTTAAGTAAGAAGCAAATCACTGCAGAAAGACTCTAGAAATGGAAAATGCTCAACTGCTCTAGACTGCTCTGGAAGGAAAGCTCAAGGGAACAAGTAGAGCTGCTAATGGATAAATAGAATAGACCTTTGCAATAATTTGGGACTATTTTTTTGCTTTGGCAAGCTTTATCTCACCTTTGGTGACAACTTTGTAGTCATCTGCTTGCTCTTATTCTATTACTGAGATGCCTGTGTATTGACCTCCATGCTATTTTTAGGAAATAAATTTTGACATATTTCCCTTCTCTTCCTTCCTGCTCTGTTTCAGATAAATCCCAGTCTAATGTCTTGCTCCACAGTGGTCTTTTATTTGTTCCCTATTATTGTTCCTACTGATAGGGCAGTGTTATTGATTTTCTCTTCCCATTGCTATAGCGGGATTGTCATTTACATGGCTGTCATATGCTGAAACCTCAGGGCCAAATTCCTGCCCGTTAGCAAGCTGCCTTGCCCTATTTAAAAGACACATTTGGTGTCCTGTCAGTCTTCCAAATAGGCCTCTTGCTGGCTGTAGCTCCTGCTGGAAGTGTCTCTCTCTCTGTGCTGATTACAGTCTAGACTGAACATTTGCTAAGGAGGTCCAAGACAAACTTCTTTATGCACAGGGTAAGTCATGCATAAGATTGGATCCCAAAGGCAGCAGTACAATCAGCAATAGTTTATATACAAGCTAAACAAACACTCAGAGGGGAAAAGTCTTTATGGGGTATAAACATGAGTAGATAACTAGGCTCATGACCTCCTTTCATTGTAAAATGTTACTCCTCAGCTGTAGTCATGAGCTAAGTGACTTGCCTTCAAGACTTTTCCTAGAGCATTAGTCCCTCTGGATTATTTTGGTAATTTTTACTGAAACAAAAACAAACTGGAACTGGTGGATTTGAGAAGAAGGGCTTGTAATGAGCAAGCTGTTCCTGCTGAAGATTTCAAACGCTTTTCTATTTAAAAAAAAAGCATATGGTGGCTTTAATAGGGGATATGGCCTGCATTGACGTAGCCATGTTCAGCAGACCATCATCTTTGTCTCAATTTTGCTTGTTAAAACTCTAATACTCTGTTTATTTTTCTTTATATACACACACACATGTATATATATACATATATATATGTATATAAAGGGAAATTTGCTGAATAATTTGATGATAAAGTAATTAACACACTTAACATGAGAAAAGAAACAGTTCAGAAAAATTGGAAGAGAAACTCAAAACCCCAGTGCCCCCACATCCTATCTTCTGGGCTATCCCAATATGAGAAGCTTTTTATTTCCCTGGTTTTAATAACAAGCCCCAGTGGGGAGCTGAGAAAACTTCTGTGAGAAAAGTTTCCTCTGCACTGCCATATCTTCCTGAAAAGTTTCAGTTTTGATGATTCATCATTTTCACACACACACACAAAACCATATTGTGTTGAAAGATTTCTGACCAGCCCTAGTAATGAATCCATCTGCTACAGTCAGCAAACAGAATTATGAGACAAATCACCCATCTTGAACAGTAAAGCTGAGAATAGAACACCCCCTCTTTTTTTTTGCTTAAAAAAAAAAAATAAAAAGAAAGCGGGTGAAAGAAAAAGCACAAATTGTTACCCTTTGATTCTAAGGAGGTTTTTACTATCCTCTATTAGGAGATTACTTTTTCCACTCTCCTAGACATGGCCCAACTGCAAGAGACAGACGTGATCTTATGCCCATACACAGATGCACACAAAGAAAAAGAGAGAGGGAATCTGCGTATGTTCTTTGCTTGCTCTGTGATTATTAAAAATCTGATAACACTTCTGTTCAAAAATGAAGGTTAGACCCCACCTGCTAGTCATTCTACTCAGGTATCTCCTAAACATGGTCTTCATTATTCTCTGTAGAGTGGCTAGGTAGCTGTTATATACCTGCTGTGCTCTGCACAAGGGATGGCTGCATATGAATGGCAGAGAACTGTTCTTCCTTTGCGCCTGGTCTACCTTACAATGCATCAGTGTGAAAGCCCATTGCTTCTGAAAATGATAAGAAAGTAAAGAATGTTATTGAAAGATCAAACCAGAGGCCAGATTTTGCCTGAAGACTAAACTGCTTTATGAGCAAAACACTGAGATTCAGGTAATCGATGTTCAATGTCCATTTCTACCTCAGATTTCTTTCAGCCCACTGGGGACACCATTTAATTTAGTTGTTTGCTGTAAAACAAAGATTGTGCTCATTCAGCCTCTACCCTCCAGCCTCTCCCTGGTCTTCTTTACTTACACTGCAAGATCTTCTAGTCAGGGTATTTAAAGTGTTTGTACAGCACCTCACACATGGGGGGACCCAGTTCTCACTTGGGGCCTCTACACATCACAAAACCCACAGAAGCCTCTGTTTGGAAATGAGAATCTAAACGTCAAAGCTGGCATTGTTTGCACCGGATTAGAGTTATAATTGTAATATCCTTCTCCTTCCCTCCCCAAAATACAAGTGCTCTTCTGTAACACATCTGACATTTGGGGACAGCAAATAAACCAGGTAAAAAAATAATAAAAAAAAAAGAAGAGAAATAATCACAGAGTAGATACCACCTGCCTAGACTTCTCCATGGGAATGAGTGATCTGACAATTATAGACTTCAGGTGCCATGAGGAATCATCTTTCCAAACTGCTGCCAGGGGGGAAAAGACTAGTTCTGATGTGATATCTAGACAGTTTAAGAGTTATTTTGTCCTTGAAGCCTAATAGTGGGTTATTGGCAATTATAAAAAAGATGTCTTTTTTATTTCTTCCCCATCCATTCAGTTCCACAGAAATCTTGTGGGGTTCATATTCCATAAAGCACCACTTTAAGGATATTTTAGCCCTATTATTATTTCAAATTAAAATATACCTATTCTGTGAGATACTATTTTTAGTTTTAAACCTAAATGTTTAATTTTTTTTTTTTGTAATTTATGTTTAAACTGCAGCAAAAAGCTGCTACAACACAGTCCAGAGAAATGAAACCCTTTTTGCATAACAGTGCTCTTGGAGTGGGTGGGGAGATATTTGTATTGCTAGAGAAGGGGGAAACCAAAAAATGAAAGCCCGGAGCAGATGGCAAAAGAAGAGAATCAGGAGGGAAAGAAAGGGGAGCTGAGGCGGTAGAGGTTGTGAGGGAGGAGGAAGAAAAAGGAAATAAAAATAATATAGACAAGAGAAGGAGAGAAAGGATCACAGTTTTCCTGTATGAACTTGGCATTCCTAAGAGAAAATTTTCTATATAATATTTCAAAATTTTATTTAACTTTATTTAGGGATGGGGTTGAAAGCAGCCTAGAGGGAGCCTTGTTTAAGAACCCCAAAGCTCCTATTGGCTATTCGGGCTAACTGGAACAGGCAGCAGCCATCTGTGTCCGTCACTGGGCAGCAAGGCAAAGGACAGCTCTGACAAATGATGAACAGCAAGGAAAAAAAAAAAAAAAAGCAGTACTTCCATCTCTCTTCCATCTCTTTATTAGGCTTTCAGGACATATCACTAAATGTCACAAATATCCTTAACCCATTGATACTTCTGCAAGCGCTAGGACAGAGGTAGTGAAGGGTCTGAGAGGGCAGATGTAGCCCTTCATGTTAACACTTGTGGGAGAGTCTGCATCAATATCCTTAATTTCGATGAGAAAAACAAGCTCATTTGGCATTACATCATACCCTTTATATTGAGAATTTCTCAGAGAGGATAGGAAGCAACAGGACTCAGAAAAGGAATGTGGAGGAAGGCTGGAGAGGATATATAGAAGGTTATGGAAATTGAAAGCACTGAAGGGTCGGGATTGGAAGCAGACAATAGAAAGCTTCATCAAGGAAACCTGGTCCCCAGCCTGATTCAGTTGCAGAGATGTTGTAGTTATTTGCTGAACTGCCTGGAATTTTTTTGAACTAGCTGAGAAACCAGTTTGCATTCAGGGCAAATTACGTCTAATTTTCTGTACGAATTGCTGAACTATTGGACCCAGCAAATGTATTTATGACAAATCAGAAGTATAGGCATGGCTCACATATTTGTGGCAGCAGATAATCAGAAAGAGACTAAGCCCACTAATCTGGACAAATTGCATTTGATTTTTCATGCTGAAAAAGTAGCCAAGAAAGGCTCCTTCATCCTTATTTTCACTGTCCTGAAGTATCTGTGGCCCACAAAGGCATGCTTGCCTATTCCAGCACTATTGATTTATTTGAGGACCTTAGTTTTTGACCTGCACTCATGATTATAGCTGAGTAAACATTTCTCTCTGTTTGTAACTCATATTTCCTAGCAAGTAGTAGAAGTACTAGAAGAAGTAACTATGAAGAACTTAGATCAAGCTGGAAGACCTATGTGAATAACTAGGTTTCTTGAGAAGTCTCATCTTCCATTTTGCTGTGAAAATTCAAGAGCCCTTAAAGCAATGGAACTATGAAAATAAATAATGAAAGAGAAGCCTTTTGGAATTATTCAGCATGTTTAAGAAATTAGAGTTAAACCTAAACATAATACTATGCAGGGGGAAAAGTCCCACATATATGGATTGTGGTGGTACCCAAAATATCTCTCTGTGTTAGAGAATATACCAAATAATTTTTTAAAAAATAAATAATTTTTACATCTGAAAGGAAACTGAATGACTCATTCAGTCCAATACTTCTTGTCTGAGAACCAAGTTAGAAGTGAATTCATACACAAAATAAATAAATTAATTGAACCTTGTTACAAACTGAGACTGAGATTTGTAATTTGATTGGAAATTAATCAGTCTGCATAGACTTATGTTGCTCTGTTAACACCTAGCTTAAATGGATCATCTCATCTAGAGCCCTGTTCTATTGAGAACTGATCTCTTTTATGCAAGAGACTTATCACAATGCAAGCTTCCATTAATTTAATGTTATATTTCTAACACTAGAAAATACATCTGAGTAATTTTTCATAAGTAAAATTCACTGAGTGCTAGATGACGACATTTGGAAAACAAAATACATAGCCAAAATTTTCCATATTGGGAAGGAAGGGTACTATATGAAATTACTGAGAATTCTCTAGGGATAATTTGTAGAAAAAGCGGGGATATACATCCAAGGTCAATCATAAAAGCTGTAGCTGTAATGAAGAAAAGGAAAATAGTAGAGAATTTTTTACAAAGTTTCATCTCCACCTTGTTATAAAGGGACAAATGTGCAATTGGGAATGTACTTTTCCCCTCTAGCATGTTGCCAAATAATTACATGGATCACTGTATAATTACGTACATTCAAGGTTCTCCAAAAAGCTTGATTTATTCAGCATTGCAAAGGCCATGCTTTTGCTTCTAAAAGGTCTTCTTTTTTTTTAAACCCCCACTTACGTAATAGCTGCCATCTTGGCTGACATTTAAGGCTTGAACTAGATATAGTCAAGCTAAAAGTGTAAACTGCTATAACTTGAGCACAAGTTCCAGGGTTCTTTTGTTAGGGCTGAAATAAGCTCAAAGCATCTGCAAGCTGAGCACACAAGGAGGTCTGTAAGCACACAATCTTAAAAGAACTGTGAGTCCTCTGAACATAAATTTTGCTTGAACACTGTTTAACATACAAAATTTTGCTTGAACACTGTTTAACATATGAGCAGTCCTATTGGTTTCCACAAATATAAGGTCCAAAATTGTTTCAGAAAATCATGACTGCTGTCATCAACTCTGTTTTTCCTTTCTTTACAACCATTGCTCATAGGTCAAATTCATTTCCCAGATAATGTTCCCAGAACTTAAATAACTGGTGCAAAATATTAAAGTCAATGACGAATGGAGGTGTGAAATTTGTCCATGATTGTGATGCAAATGATGGATAATCAACAAAACTGCTGCTTTTTCAAAAATTTGTATCATCTTTGCAATGTGTTGTGAACAACTCTTTAGAGCAACAATGATCACTTATGTGCTTGTATGCTCTGATGAGATTCAAAAGCTTGAGTATTCAGTAATTCTGTGGGGTTTGCTGCAAGTCATGACCTGTATATTGAAAACACAGCAGGTGCTAGTCGGCAAATGAGTAACATTTCCAAATTTACATCTCATGCAATTTCGGAAATTTCTGCATAGCAAAAAAGGGTACTTATTTAGATTTGCACAAATCCTTCTCCACCAGAGAATTCAAGGGCAATATTTCTTTGTCAGTAAGTGTTCCAGTTTGAACTCCTCAGGAAGCACTGCAAGCATCACCATAGACAATGGTTGAACATCTACAGGGAAAGTGAAGATGGGTACAAAATCAATTCATATAAACCTTAAACAAAATATAAAGCTAAAGAAAATGAAGATTTTCAGTGAGGTTCATCTGCATCAGAATAATTTTCCTGTGATATATGTTCACAGAAGAGATGATAGAATGAATTGCATCCAAATGTAAATGGATTAAAATTTTGAAACAATTATTTCAAATCATATCTAGACCTGACTTCTGCACATATTCTTATTGCAAGTATTCTTATTCTTATTTTACTTTATATGAAAAAAGAAATATAAACACTTATTTTTCACAATTCATTGTTTTCATTTTCCATTTTCATCTCTCACAGAATGTGAAGTACCAAAATTATTTGTAAAAGCTGACATGAGCATTTTTTGTCTTCTGGAGTACATTTTGTTCACTGTTTGCAGCTATTCTGAGGACTGAAGGTTAGAACACATGTAAGTATGAGAACCAAGTGCTTTGAAGAGGGAAGTGTCCCAGGAAAGTCCCCTTTGACAGACAGTCATGTAAGGTTAGTCAGTAGTGCAGTATTCCTGCTAGGTCCTTCAGACATGCAAAAGTCTGATCTATTCCCAGTACTTACGGATAACATTTATTTATATATATATATATATATATATTTATTATTCCTCCACCCTCTTCTAGAAGTCAAAATTCTTCTCGCTCTTAAATATATTATACATTACAGTATTATGTACCTGAGAATGACACCACCAATGCATAGACTATAATTTACTATAAACTTTGTACACATTAAAATGAGAAACTTAAGTTGACAAAATATATTCAGATTTTTTTACTGGAAGATTCTTAGATACATCTGTAATAATGATTATATGAGATATAAAAGTGAATAGAAAATAACCAGTTTTCTGGATTTGGTAGACTTGTTTTGCTATCAAATTAAACTTCATATATTTAAAGGTAAACTTCCTTAGCAAAACAGCTATGCTAGGATTTCGTCCCACCTTTTTCTTTGATATAATTAATGAGATTTTACCAATATATAGGATCTGAATTAAATTTTCTGGTAGAAATAAGTATTATTTCCACTGCATAACTGCACATGTGGTTCTCAATGACAACAATATTATAACTAATGTACTAGCAAACTGTACAAGACCTAACCACGATGCTTTTTATTTTCCAGGTGTCTGAATTCAGATAGATTCATAAATCATGAATGTTGGACTCTGGAGAGTTTCTTGGTAACTCTGTCATGTAATGATGCTTGGCAAGGTTAATTTTCTTTTTTAAAATCCACATTTTAGATGGGAAACCCATAGCATTCAAATCCAAGTAGCGCTCATTTTGATCTAGCCTACTATGAACAGAACTGAGGCCACTTTTTTTGTGGCTAAAAGGGATAGAAACTTGACAGGTTTCACAGAATATTCTAAGTTTTAAGGGACCCATAATGATCATTGAGTCTAACTTAAAATTGGCCTATATGGGGATTAAGGCTGTGACCTGGGTTAGAGCCTGTTATCAGCACCATGTTCTCTCTCAGAAATTTGACTTTCCAGAGTTTTCTGCATGTTTTCATCAGACTTACCAGGGTTTTATACATGCAAGGGTTTTTTACATGCATAAGGTTCAGGATTAGTGAGCAAAGTACACACCAAGCTGTGTGAATTAAATGAGTAAAAGAAGTCCTGGTTTTCTGATGTCAATATAAGGTGAGCTCTGCACTTCCCTCCTGCTTTTCTCCCTGTCTTAATCTGGATATGCAGAGCCCATGTCATAGAATATTTTTTAATGCTTTTCACTGTTATCTAAGGATGTTATAGAAAAGAATTCCCTTAATATCATGATGGCTGGAAGAGAGTATGGCACGTGCTTGTCCAAATCTGCAAGTGGTTGTGAACGGAATATTCCTGTGGTGTGGCATTTCCTGCCAGTGTGCGCTGCTGTTTACCACATCATCCTGGGGAGTCTGCATGACAACAAATGGCCTGCATGGTCACAGACAAGCCAGACTGCAGCATTGTCCTAGCAAATTCCAGAAGTGGCTGTCTTTCAATTAGTCATATTATAGCTATTATTATGGAAAAATTGTCATCCCACATGAAGTCAAGGCCCTTCTTGCCTGATATCTTGCCTCTGAAAATGATCAGCAGGAAAAAAGTCAAAATAAGAAGAGTGTTAAAGACAGGGCAAGTACAGAACTAATGTTTCTGTGCTATATCATTTCAGTTTCTACATTCTTCTGACAAACTTCCCAAGCAGATTAAATCAATAGACAGTAATGCCTTTATCGTTCACAAATTTTTGTATATATTTTTGGCTTTAGCTACCACCCCATAATATGGCAGTGAATTTCATAACAGAATGACATGCTTTTAAATATTGTTTTCAGTTGGCTTCACAATTATTTCATTGGTTCATTTTTACATTGTGTGAAATACGGAATCATTATTTCCTGGTTGCCTACATGACAATATTTGCATCCTCTTTTTATCCTGTCTTGTGTTCTTTCAGCTGTCAGACAGATAACTTTTAAAATACCTATATATAAAAATATATTTCTCCAGAAGATTTGCCAAAGAAACATTGACAAAGTCTGGACTTTTAAGAGCTAAGATAGTAATTTCAGAGAGAAATGAATTCTCTATCAATTCAGTAGGCCTGCTGTTTTCCTGAAATGGAGCATGTTCTTTGCAAGTCTGTAAAAAGTAGTCTCTGAAACTGGATATTCTGAAGTCACTGTTTCTTGATCCATGCCTAATGTTATATGATCTCACCATGCAAAAACAGTTCTATTGAATAAATATTTCTGGTACAGAGGATATTGCAGTAGTGAAAGCAGTCATACTGTCCAAATTTGTTATATAGTACTCGAAAATAATTACATTTTCTACTTGTCACATTTCTGTGCAGCCAAGTATTGATTAAAACTCTGAAACCCCAATGATATGTATTGTCACTTCTTTTCTAGGACTATTTTAGATGGAAGAAACTTGGATGAAAAAAAAATAGTCTTTCTTCTGCCTCTCTTGATGACTCCCTCCTATTATATCTATTTCAATATTACTGATAATAGTACCTATAAGGATGCAAGTCTTGTAGACCTGTGCTTTCTCAGACTTAAGAGAAAGTTAAAGTAAGATCTGTAGACATGGTCATCTACAACTGCATGATGGGAGGCTGTAAAGAAAATGGAGACAGACTGTTCTTGAAGATCCACATGGGAAGGTGGAAAGGCAATGGAGAGAACCTGGAGCATGGGGAATTCTGAGTAGATATAAGGATAAATTCTAACCCCACATGTACAAGAAAGAAACGCTCATTGAGCTACATCCTTGGAGATATTTAAAACTTTGACAAACAGTTCCTGGAATAGTGTTTTAACTGGGCTTTCACTGAGCTGAACTACTCAGGTAAACTCCAAACTCTGTGATTTTATAATTTTATGTTTTTGCATGTCTCTCTGATGCAACTTCTGACCACAGCTGAACAGTAAATGAGTTCCACATATTTTTATGTAACAGCAGGGGGTGACAGTTTCTTGTATTTGAGGAATAATGATTTACATGATGCATAAAGGATGTTCTTACCAAAAAAAAAAAAAAAAGAAAAAAAAACAATGTGAGAAGAATGAAGATGACCCCATCTTCTCATTACATCGGGGAGAAGAAAAGCATACACTTGGATAATTAGACTTTAACATAGATTTCAAAGACAGTCCTGCAAGGGATTGAGGGAAAACCATCTTATTTTATTCAAATGAGGGTGCTAAGACACATAACACTGTGTCTAGTTCCAGCCTCCTTGAGACAAGACAGATGTGGAACTCTTGGAGTAGGCCCACTGTAGGGTAACAAAGAAAATGAAGGGGCTGGAGCACCTCTCTTGGGAGGAAAAGATGAGGGAGCTGGGGCTGTCCAGACTCAAGAACAGATGACTGACAGGGAACCTCATCCATGTCTATCGGGGTCTGCAGGAAGGAGTTTGAGGATGGATCAGGGTTGCTCAATAGGTTCCAGCAACAGGGCAAGAGGGAACAGCAGAAATTGGTACACAGGAAGTTACACCTGAGCATGAGAACGAAACTTTACTCTTCAGTTTATTTGAACAGATTGTCGAGAGAGGGTGTGGAGTCTCCCTCACTGGGGATATTCCAGAGCCATCTGGATACAATCCTGTGCCACATACTCTGGGATGACCCCGCTTAAACGGGGAAGTGGGATGAGGTGACCACTGTGGTCCTTTTCAACCGACCCACTCTGGGATTTTGTGGTTCGTAGAGAGGTAGCTTAGAGTGGCCATGACATGAATAGTCCACATGAAATCTCCTTCAATCTAAATTGACAGCTTTACATCAGGAAGTTATTTCCTTCTGATTTTGCTGAACCCCTGAATGGCTAACACCTACAGCAGTATCAGCTTTGTTCTTGTAAGGGACCATGGTTTGGAAAGCTACTTTGCAAAAGAGTTTTAATGGTTAAGACACCTGCCAGTAAAAAATTGCAGAAGGCAGGAAAGAGAGCAAAACTTGGGATTGTAAAGTGAATTGTTTCTAGTGCAGAAACAGCAACATATAGGAAAGAAAGAAAGAAAGAAAGAAAGAAAGAAAGAAAGAAAGAAAGAGAAAGAAAAAAGAAAGAAAAGAAAGAAAGGGAAAATGAATGTATTTTATCTAATATCTTAAATAAGGAAAAGGAAAAATATAGGAACTCCTTTACAATTTCTGAAAAATAATCATTCACTCAATTAATTTGGAGATCACACAGTGGGCTATATAGTCAAAGCTAGTGAATGGCCTAGAATCAGTCTGCAGCATCAGGCGTTTCTTGCATTTCACCAATTTCTGTTTATAATTATATTTGTGGACATATCACTGATATTTTACCTTCTCAGGATGAACTTTTCTGCTAAGTTGGCCTCCTTATTTCCACGTTCAGGTCTCTTATGTTCCAATCCAATCCAATATATGTTCAATTCAAACAAGATACTTAAGAATAGATGTTACTTGCCGATTGGTTAAATTTTTGGAGGAATCTGGTGAGGAAAGAATGGAATAATATCAACAAGATTTTCCAGGTAAAATTCTAGCCCTTCCACAGATATCTGAAGGTTGAGGCACTTGAGAAAGAAGGTATAAGTATGACTCCATCTAGAGCTTGGCATATATTCCCGACCTTTCCATAGTTTGTTTCTCCCTATAGCAGAGTGGTGCACACACCCCTTCTGTATATATTGCTATTAGCCTTATAAGTCTTTGGATCTCAGAAACTTTTAATAAAGCCATGCAAGACTCACAGTTTAAAAGCAATAACTGACAATTATCCACTTAGGGGGTTAGAAAACTGCATTGAGAATGTAAAGTACACTACCAATCATATCTTTGTTATTTAATGGAGAGCTACTGTAATTTAGTTGCTACAACTGTCACGTAATAGGCCACAGTAAATTTGCTGGAGAAAAGAAGACCAAAGGCAGGATATATACCACTGCAATTGCTCTGAGGGTCCTAAATTTATATTTTCTTGTAATGCTAAAAAGGTTTTTCAACCCATTTTCCTCTCCAAAGACTAAATTCTCCAGACTGAATAAACCATCACCCATAAATCCACTTTGACAAACAAGGAGGTGAGTGTATATATATGAAATATAGATTTAATAAATATTCCTCATACATAGAGGAACTGCTGGTGTGTGTATAGCCTACTGGTGTTCTGCCATGGACTTTCTAAAAAGTGTGATTGGCAATGTATCATTCATTCTGGTAAAATTCCTGATAACTGACTCTGTCACCACATTTCAGGGTTTGTTTTTGTTTTTCTTGTAAACTAGAACCCTCAGAGGCTCATATTCATGAAAATAGTGGGAAGACACACCTCAGAACCAAAAGATTGATTGCAAGCTGCATTCAGTGCTGGAGGAAAGGTTGAAATATTTCTTATATTAACCAACTGTTTTAGCTATGCCTAGTTCCAAAGTTTCCTCAGCTTATTAACTCACAGGTCCACTTGTGGATCAATTATTAATACAAGAATAAAACAAGGTGGCCTTTTTGGACTGCTGAAGCTCTGTCAGCTCATTCTGCATATCTGTCTACCTAGGTCTAAGCCCAGAACTTCAATCATTGAACACTTTATTAAAGAAAAGAGAAAGTGGCTCTTTCTTCTTCTTCACACTGTAAGTGTTCAGCTGAACTATTCAATAATATAGCATCTTTATTATTCACTGTGTGATTTGTGCTTATATTATTACACATTACTATCGCACAATTAATCATAGTGACATGAGTGCCGAATAGAGAGAAATGAAGTTCTGAATAGACCTGTTTTAAAATATTATTTGCATATTAGAAACTATTTTTTATTATCACCTTATTAACATTTCTCAGTAAAATTGTCTTAAACAAATATTTGTATTTGAAAAAGCTGCAAGATCATAGAAAGTTACATTATATAACTACTTTTTAGGTTTATAATAAAAAACCTGAAATTTTTGACCAGGGTGAGATTTTTCCTAAGGGCAGAAAAGGGAAAAAAAGAAGGAAATCTTTAATTATTCACAGTACTAAGAAAGCTTTAGCAATGTATTTCTCCTTTAATAATCTTACCATCTTGCAACAGATGCAGGAGGGTTTAGTTTATGGAGCAATTTAATAAATAGGTCTGGAAACCAAATTTCTACCATTCTCTGTGTTTTTATTTGACATAGATCAACATTACTCTTATGTACATATTCCATTATAAATGCAATCCTATATTAGTTTACTCTTTAGGACTGGGTTACACTTTGCATGAAATAATGCAGTTTGCCTTATTCCCATTTTATGTTACTATTGTTCAAATTCTACCTCAAAGGCTAGAATCTCCCTGTAAACAGCCTATCACATCCTGGGATTAATGTGCAATTCGAGATGGACTCGTGTTTGCCTGAATATTAAAGCTGGAATATTTTAAAAATACCCCATTCTAATTAGTACTATGAATGATTATTTATCTGTTTTGACTTTACAGAGCAGGGATTGTAGAAGAGGTTACCATTAATGTGAGGTACAATGAGGGCTAATCAGGAACAAGTAAAATTTACCACTTTGCAAGAGTAATGATGATTTATCATCAGAATGCTTTTGAATTTCATCTTTCATCACACTTTTTGTGTTTAAAAAAAGTATAGAAATATGTTATCTTATTAAACAAACCAAGTACACATCTGTAAAATAAATCTGTTTTCTGGAAAAAAAGGCAGTTAAAAAAAACCCAGCTTGCAACTGAATTTGTATAGAATGAAGGACACTTATATAATTCACAAGACCATTTTTTTTGCCTCTGAATGCAGACATTAAAGATATTACAATTTACAATCTGCTTGTAGTGTAATTGATTCTTTGATGTCCGGTTGCTGTGTTACAAACATTAAACAACTTGTCTGCAGGTCAGTGATGATTTTTATTTTAGTGGGAAGCTATATTAGGTTTTTCTGTGTAATTTCACTTATTTATTTATTTTCTTGAAATTTCAGTGTATGTCCTAAAATCTTACATTTGCTTTAAAGAATTATGAATTTTGAAAACAACTGACATATGATTAAGTTACTTTGCTTTTTTATATCAGAAAAATATAGATGCTTTGTGGGAATATCTGAATAACGCCATTGGGAAACTCAATCAACCAAATTATACAAATCAGCTTTTGGAAGGAAGGATTATCTAGATAAATAATAGATGATCAATATTTTTTGTGCTATGTAGAAAATGAAAATTGAAAAATATTGAAATATTTCCTGTCTTAAGTAATGTTAAGAAGTCAATATTTTGAGAGGTCTTTTCCTAATTTAAAATATACAGACAAAAAGGTCTTTTGTCTATCAATTTACACATTAATGTTTTGTCTTGACCTTCAGTACTTTTCTGCAATATTTCACCTGATCTTGAATAAAAGCAATTTCTTACAGGAAATTTTCTATTTGGCAAGATCAAAATGTAATATTTGAAACATTTGTTTTCAAAGATGTACTTAACAAAGAAATTTCACTTGAATGTTAACTGTTCTTTACCAAAAGAAAAAAAAAAAAGAAAAATAGAATCAAAAGAATGTGGCAAAGTTTAAACATTCATGCTTTTTTTTGGACTGTACTAAAAAATGGTATGATAAATATGGAGCAAATCATTATTAGAGTGTGCATTTTCCTAAGACAGTCCTCTGATATTATATTTAAAGCAAAAGCAACAAGAAGACTATTTGATTTCTAGGACATAAAATGTTAATATTAATTAGATATTGAAACTCTCTACAAAGAAAAAATTACATTTACCTTTGCTTCCAGGTTTATCAAATAAAGTAGATAGTTCCCGTAAAATTTAAAGGACAGGCATAGCATTTTGATTGATGTTAGGACGCTCTTATTTTACATGGTATCAAGGTATTGTGTTGCTAAAAGCCTGGTTAGGCTATTGTCATGACTGAAGTATTAAGTCACTGTAAACACTTTACTTAGCAAGGCATAGTAAATAGCAACTATATGTCAGTAACACAATAAAATAACAACAACAAACCCCACAAAAAATGTGAGACAAATTATGCCATGTCAAAGATCCTATGAACTGAAAGTTAGTTCTATATAAGAATAATAGGATTATATAGGTATGAAACTATTTTTTGCATTAATTAGATTTTTTTATTTTAGTCTACTTGTAACCTGCTATTTCATTGTGGATCTTGTAAAACCATGGATGTACTCATTAGAAACTACCTCTTTGATTCCCTGAAAGTTAAATACCATATTTTTAGAGTCATTACCTGTGAGCAAATTAACCAGCTGATGAAAGCCAAGAAGAACCTAAACTAGAAAATTAATGTTACAGAATTCCTTTATCATGGTGGCACAATATAAGAAAGAAAAAGCAGACTGCTGTGTAGGCTTGACTCAAATGCATGTGTTGTTGGTGGTCCAAGCCTTGTAAATATCTGACAATCATCAATAATGTTCAAGTACAAGAAGTGCTGAACACAGTATTTCCTAGATTTCAGCATGACATTTGGTGGTAAGGGAATATTGAATTATTTTGTGTAGGTAGCAGTGGTTTCTCCTAGCAGGTAGAAGAGGACTTTGAGTAAGAATAATGTAAATGGAAGTGGTCCTGGGAATATCTGGTTAATGCCACTTCAACAGAAAAGATTAGGATGTCACCTAAACTTCTTTACCAATGCATCAGAGATACTGAAGAAGAGGGGAAATGTAACATACTGATTGGTAGATTTTGTACCTCATGGTTTCTTCTTTGGAAGTATGAAAACATGGTGAGTGGCTTTCTAAGGTTAAGAAGCAAATCGATTATGAACTGGAGTTTTGTCTACCAACAATGTAGTCTTGTCATGAGTGAACTAAAGTCATTAATAATACAGTAAGCAAAATGTGCTACAGTTAACCTTAAATTATAACTTACAAAGAGAATTCTTGCAGTTTCTGCTATGATTTATGGGCTCAGTTTATTCTATGCAAATTCATGCACAGTTTTTAATAAGAGGGAGGAGGAAAGATAAAAGAGCCCTGAATATTTTATAAGATTTTTCTACTTACCTTAATTTAGAAATATGAAGCTGAATATGTAAGTAGAGAATAATTACCTATTACTAATCTCCCAGATAGTTTATCTATTTCAGACCTGAACATCCTGAGCAATGCAAAACATAACTGTTTTACTACCTCTACCACTGTAAATATGATAATTAGGTATACTTCAGTGCTAGTTTTTGCTGATACATGAGAAGATAGATGCTGTAATATAATCAGCCAGTGCTTCACTATTGTTTTATATCCCTTTTAAAAATAATATGCCTGCTGTTCAGTATTTCATTCATTGGACACAGTAAAGTTAACTTTTAAGAGGATGATGCCCAAGATGAGTTCCTTGAGCATGCTTTTCCAGATGCAATCCCTAAATTTTAGAAATGGTGTAACAAATTTGGGGTTGCTGTAGAAATCCTTGCATACAACTGTACCAGAACTCAGTATTCTGTGTTCTGCAGCACAAGTTCTTCAATACTCAGTATTCAGTTGTGGCCCTGGTTCATAAAGGCACTTGGGCACCTCAGTTATATGTTGGACAGCTGGATAAAACAGAGCAATGTGCCACAGAATCATAGAATAACAGTCATTTAGGTTGGAAAGTACCTTCAGGATCCTCCAGAGTCCAATCTGTGACTGATCACTGTCAATTAAGCCATAGCACTGAGTGCTATATCCAGTTGTTTCTTGAGCAAGCCCAGGGGTGGTGACTCCACTACTTCCCTGGGCAGCCCATTCCAATCCCTCACCACCTTTTCAGTAAATAAATTCTTCCTGATGTCCAATCTGAATCTCCCTTGGTGCAGCTTGAGGTTACATTCCCTTGTTCTGTCAAGAGTTGCTCTAAAAGACACAAACACAAACTCCATTCCAGTTGTTCCTCTTGTTTCTGAAATTTAAACAGGAGCTGATAAGGCAGGCAGGAAGGCAGGAAGGAAGGCAGGAAGGAAGGCAGGAAGGAAGGCAGGAAGGAAGGCAGGAAGGAAGGCAGGAAGGAAGGAAGGAAGGAAGGAAGGAAGGAAGGAAGGAAGGAAGGAAGGAAGGAAGGAAGGAAGGAAGGAAGGAAGGAAGGAAGGAAGGAAGGAAGGAAGGAAGGAAGGAAGGAAGGAAGGAAGGAAGGAAGGAAGGAAGGAAGGAAGGAATCATGCCACTGGTTCTTTTTCGTGCATTTGCATATCTATCTAAAGCATACTAGGACCAAAAGCAATTTCCCAGGTGTACCTCAGGTATGCACTAGTGTTTAGCTTTTATTGCGGTCCAAAAAGGCCAATAGCTGTCTTTTCTGGTTTGAGTTTCATGGGCTTAGGTTGCATTGTTTGCTACACCTAGTTGCTGCATCAACACAAGATTATGATTTATTTTGTGGAGTATTCTAATGTTTAGATCCTGCCTAAACCCTGACAGGATCCTCAAGGTGGATTTCTCTTGCTTTCTGAATCTGGAAACAGAGCTGCTTGTCTTAACATCACATCAGTGATGCTGATCTCTCAAAAGTCAACGAGGAATGTCTGGATCAGATCCAGCTTAACTTCATTAAGAGCAAGAACCCTTAGTTTGGAACTGTACTTAATGTGACATGTGCCAAAACCAGGACCTAGTTTATCATCATCGTGTGAAGTGTGGCTGAGGAAGCTGGGATTGTTTGGCCTAGGGAAAAGGAAGTTCAGAGGCAGCATATCACTCTTTTCAACTGTCTGAAGGAATAACCAGAGATAAGGCATGTAGCCCCAGTATGCACCGGGGAAGTTCTGGTAGGACATCAGGAAGAATTTTTTCACTGAAAGGGTGGTCAAGCTTTGGAATGGGCTGCCCAGGAAATTGATGGGAGACACCACCCCTGAAGTAATTGAAGAAATGCTGTTCATAACACTCAATGCTATAGTTTAGTTGAAGAAGGTCATGCTGTGTCACAGGGTGGACTTGATGATCCTGGAGTTCTTTTCTATCCTTGATGATTCCATGATTTTATGATTCTATCACGAGTATTCAGACTACCAGAAGCCTCACTGCATATGCACAGTTCAGCCAGTGAAGATGCAATATCATATTCTGAGCATATCTCATGCTCAGAATCCTCAGGGTTCAACTGGGGAGCAACAAAAGTGTCAGGAAGTTAAGAAAATCAATTTCCTTGGATATATCCATTTTCTGAGAACTTTTGAGAGTGACCCCACAGGTATTAGATGGTCTTTTCCCAGCAGACATATCTTTTTCCAAAATTTGCAGATATGTAAAAATACTTGAAGTGACTATAGATTTCCAGAATGTATCTAACTTTTGTTTTCTGAATAACCATAGGCTGGATTTGGTGACTTTATCTGCAAACTGCAGGGGATACTAATTTAGATACTCACTTACTCATCTGAAGAAACTCAGTTTAATTATTTTTTCTGTCAGGGAAAAAGAATTCAAAATGATTTTTGTTTTTGGGGTTTTTTTCCCTCCAAACTTAGATTTTTTTAGCCCAATTTTTAGCCAAAATATAAAAAAGTTACCTTCTGATGTGCTGGTGTTATCAACTAGAGTAAACCATTCACTTATGACAAAATAGCAACTGAATAACATGAGTTTAAGAAGCGTAACTTTTGATTGTTCCACTCTGCTTTTCGCTGGGATGGCCTCACCTCAAGTCCTGGGGGCAGTTTTGGGTGATTTAGTACAAGAAGGATATAAATCTATTGGAGAGTGTCCAAAGGAGGGACATGAGGATGGTGTACAGTCTGGAGGGGAAGTCGTGTGAGAAGTGGCTGGGGCCACCTGGCCTGTTCAGCCTGGAGAAGACTGGGGAGAGACCTCACTGCAGTTACAACTTCTTTGTGAGAAGCAGAGGACAGGCAGACAGTGGACTCTGCTCTGTGGTGCCCAGTGCCAGGATCCAAGGGGACAGCATCAAGCTGTGTCAGGAGAGGTCTGGACTGGATACTGGAGAAAGGTTCCTCACACAGAGGGTGGTGGGGCACTGGAACATGTTTCCCAGGAGAGTGGTCACAGCGCTGACAGAGTCCAAGAAGAGTTTGGACAATGCAGTCGAGGATGTGGTGTGACACTTCAAGTGTCCTGCACAGGGCCAGGAGCTGGACTCAATGACTCTAGTTCATGCCTTCCACCTCAGCTTATTCTGTGGTCTGTGATTCTGTATATCCTGGAGAACCAAATTTTGAAGAATGAGTTTGTGTTGCTCAATTGAATTTGTGTGTGTGAATGTTAGTGTATATCAGAAGTAAGGTTTGTTTTTGTTTTTGTTTTTGCCTTTGTTTGGGTTTTGTTTGTTTGTGGTATTTTGCTTTGTTTTGTTTTGTTTTTTAATATTTTACTGGCTTATTACATCGCATCCGAAAATCCAACATTTGGAGTGATTGAATGCACAGGAGGGTTGAACATAAACCCGGCTAATGAAAACCTCTGCTAGCCATAGCAATTTTAAACTTCTACTGAATTCAAGAGACACTTTATCAGTTGATCCTTCATTGAATTTTTGAGTATTGTAGTGTAAAAGGAAGAAAAACAAAATAGTTTTTGAAATCAAATGGGTGCAGCAAGCAGGGTTCATATATGAATTTCTGAGGGAATGAAAAACATGGTGACCTCCAAAGGTTAAATTTCTACTGTTCTGTTCCCCAGACACTAAGAGAGGCTTTTTAATTTTCCCTGATACATAAAGGGGACAAGTTGTGGGAAGAAACAAAACAAAAGGAGCTATACTCTGAATAGAGCCACTGCTAGGAGGGAAATGAGAATGCTAAGTAATTGGTGGGTATAGATAGTACCTGCCAACTAGTTAAGCTGTTTGATAGCTGTCGTGGTTTGACACGGAAAAAGAATTTTTCCGGAAGGAAGAGGTCAATTTGGACATTGACCAATTGAAGGTAGACACGCCTCTGAGAACACAGAGGGGATAAAAGCAGAATTCCCAGGAAAACTTGCCCTCTTGGGTTCCGGTCAGCGGTCAGTGCAGGACTCTCCCCTTCCCGGCCATGAGCTGGGTGGGGGAGGGGAGAAGCCATGTGGCCTTGGGAGGTAGGCCCAAGGGTGGAGGGACTGGAACCGGGCTGGCCCCCTGCAGATGGAAGGGTGGAGAAATCTGAGATGTCTCCATTTCCCCTAAGAGTCTCTCTCTCCCAAGAGAGAAAAAGAGACAGCGGTGGTTTTATCAGCAGTTCACCGCGGGGAAGGAGAAGAGCGGGGGGGCCGCAAGGTGCCCAGCCGGGCTGTGGGAGCTGGAGCCTGGGCAGCAAGCCATCTCTGGGAGTCGGGACTTTTAACCCTTCCTGAGAAATGAAAGCTTTGTGAAATTTTTCTCCTCCTTAGTTTGAAAAGAGAGGAAGAGAGACAACCTGGGACCTGGGATGTTGGAAGGAGAAATTCTAGGTGGGAGAAGATGATAGAGTGACTTTTTGGCTGGACTTTTTCTTGGTAGCCACAGATTGAACTGATCTTCTTCTCCAAGAGAGACTGTATTTTAGGAGGATGCCGGTGAGCCAAAAAGACCATGCTTCAGCTGGGAAAAGACAGAAGTGGAGCGAACAGAGAAAAGTTAAGGAGGGCATCCTTGAAAGGAAAAAATCCTAAAAAGCAGTCTGTCCATCCATGCATTGGTGGTGAGAGCACTGTGCATGGAAAGGAGAGGGTCACCACTGGCAAACTTTTTTCTCCGGGTGGTGCCATGTGGTGACATGGAAGCACAGGGTGTGGCAGCCGTGTTTCTTGGGGGGTCTGTGGCACAGGAGAGACTCCTCTCTCCCTGCAGATGGACTGGGTGTTGATTATCTGGAGAGTGGAAACCTGATTGGGGTCCAGATTGTGTCTCACTGTGGTTTGTTGGAGTTGGGTGGTGGGAGGAGGAATGCTTTGGAAGGTTTTCATTTTAAATTGTGTGTATTTCTTTTTTTTTTTTTTTCCCTCTTTTATAGTAGCATAGTGGTAGTAGTTTAATAAAGTTTTTTCTTGTTATTAGGCTTGGGCCTGCTTTGCTCTGTTCTCTATCGCATTTCACAGCATTCAGTTGAGAGATTGCATTTTCATGGGGGTCATGGGCATCGTGCCAGTGTCAAACCATGACAATAGCACTCTTCTGTTGACCCAAGGGGGGCATTGGTAACACAAGGAAGAAGAGTTAGCAATAGTTTCTGGGTCTTTCATGAGGCTTACCATCAATCACAAACCATTGCTGTCCAGGAAAAAGGTAAAAGAATACCTAGATAAATAGGAATTGACAAAGCTAGGCAACTTAGAGAGAAATCTCTGGAGTTGCTTATAACCAAGGAAGACATATTGAAAGTGATACAATCAATGTAGTCCAGGATGACTCTGGGGACAAATGAGTTTACCCTTCAAGTAAAGGTAGGTGGAGGCATATTGTGGCTGGTATGTTTGTTTGCATGATGTGCTCACTGAAGCTTCTATACCTTCTACATTTCATTCTGCATTTTCAGGATTTTGTTGGGATCTAATGGAGACCATCTAAAAAACTCACACAGTTCCACAGACTCTTTCAATTTTAAGCAATTCATAAGTATTTCCAGCATGAGGAAAGAGATCCATTGTTGTCTGGGACAGGCATAAAACAGAGGAAAAGAAAAATACGCTTACTCTGTGCCATTCATTGCTTTCCTTCTTCAGAGAAACAGACATTTAATGTAGATATGTAGATGCCTTCAAAAGAAGCTCTTAAAAATGAAGTCAATCAAAACGTGTACCTTAAAAACAATTAAGGGAAAGGAAGACAAAATGTAAACAGAACCTGGAATGAAGCAGGATGTTGAATTCACAGGGCTCAGAGAACTAGGACACACAAAAAAACCCTGAATTTTCAACCAGTCTTGAGTTTTATAGTTTATCCATAAATGAGGTTGATCTCCCTAATGTATTCTGTAGTCATTGGTGAGAGGCTTGTTTGTTTAGACACCAATTTACAGATAGATTTTAATCTAGATCCTTTCTGCACCTCTGATCTCTTAAAACTGATGAATGTTCATTTGTTAGAAAAATTGTTACCTCATGAGGAATCTAACTGCAACTTAGCTGCTAAAATCAAGAGATTATGGCTGTGATGTTCTTTGCTTCAGTCACAGACTGAGAGACACAATTTAGGAGGAGAAAGAAACCATTCCTCCTCTTCATATGTGCATAGGCCATACAGAGGAGTAGGAATCTGTTAATGTTTAGGCTAAAACCCCTGACTTCTGTAAGTGTTTTAGCTTGTGAGTGTAGATTTAGAGGTCTCATATGCAATATGAAAATAGATTTCACAGTATTTTGCTATAGGTCACAATCATGCTCAGCTTTTCTCTGAATTGTAAAGATAGCTCTTTCATATACAGCACCTTTGGTTTTCAAAACCAAATCCAGGCAGCATTCAATCCTAAGCATGGTCTGAATTTAGTAGAGTGTTGTTTTTCAGCAGGGTATAAAAGCATTTTGAGTTCAAACTGTCAAGAACTTCAGTGAGAGGTGTCCAGGCATCTTCTGGGAATACATAAAAACAGGCCAGAAGAGTCCCCATTCCTCCTAGAAATCCTGCTATTCTGTAAATGGATAACGAAAATGTCACAGATTACTTCAGGTGAAATGTCCACAGGAAAAGATTGTTACTGCTGACTGTTGGCCAAGGGGAAGAGTGTGGCACAATGCAAATTCTTGCAAGAGTCAAGGATTAGTAAAATTCTGATGTGGGAGAAGGGAACAAGGAAGCAGGAGGGACAAGCGGATGTGTCCAAATCTTGTGGAGTAATTGGATGACAAAGGAAAAGGCTCATTGGACAGGGAGGTGTGATTCACCTTTTAAGCAGTGGCCTATGGCTGCAGAGATTTGAAGATGTTAATCTCTCTCCGTCAGTTACAGAGGCAGGTTAGGATATCCATTTCACTTCCATAAATGCTAAATTCTACACTTAAAATCAAGTGAGAAGTATCCAGGCCTTTATTCATGTAAACTTTGGTCTATCAAAATGGTCTCTCCTAAGCTCAGTTCACCCTGCAACTGCTTCCAGACAGTCTGGATTTCACATATAGTAGTGGGTTGCTTCCATGAAGGGATTGCTGACCAATGAAAGGACCGTGTCGTGGTTTGACACGGAAAAAGAATTTTTCCGGAAGGGAGAGGTCAATTTGGACATTGACCAATTGAAGGTAGACACGCCTCTGAGAACACAGAGGGGATAAAAGCAGAATTCCCAGGGGAACTCGCTCTCTTGGGTTCCGGTCAGCGGTCAGTGCAGGACTCTCCCCTGCCCGGCGATGAGCTGGGTGGAGGAGGGGAGAAGCCATGTGGCCTTCGGAAGTAGGCCCAAGGGTGAAGGGACTGGAACCCGGGTTGGCCCCCTGCAGATGGAAGGGTGGAGAAATCTGGGATGTCTCCGTTCCCCCCAGAGTCTCTCTCTCCCAAGAGAGAAAAAGAGACGGCGGTGGTTTTATCAGCAGTTCACCGCAGGGAAGGAGAAGAGCGGGGGGGCCGCAAGGTGCCCAGCCGGGCTGTGGGAGCTGGAGCCTGGGCAGCAAGCCATCTCTGGGAGTCGGGACTTTTAACCCTTCCTGAGAAATGAAAGCTTTGTGAATTTTTTTCTCCTCCTTGGTTTGAAAAAGAGAGGAAGAGAGACAGCCTTGGACCCGGGATGTTGGAAGGAGAAATTCTAGGTGGGAGGAGATGATGGAGTGGCTGTTTGGCTGGACTTTTTCTTGGTAGCCACAGACTGAACTGATCTTCTCCTCCAAAGAGAGACTGTATTTTAGGAGGATGCTGGTGAGCCAAAGAGACCATGCTTCAGCTGGGAAAAGACAGAAGTGGAGCGAACAGAGAAAAGTTAAGGAGGTTTGTGGTGGTGCCCCCTGTCTTCAGAGAGGAAGAAGAGAAGAAGATGTCTGTTCGTGGATCCTCGGCCCCAGGGGAAAATGGGGGGGACTGTTGGTCCCAAAAATGAAAAACTGAACTGCTGTTTTTTCCCCTCTTGGCAGGGCATCCTTGAAAGGAAAAATCCTAAAAGCAGTCTGTCCATCCATGCATTGGTGGTGAGAGCACTGTGCATGGAAAGGAGAGGGTCACCACTGGCAAACTTTTTTCTCCGGGCGGTGCCATGTGGTGACATGGAAGTACAGGATGTGGCACTGTGTTTCTTGGGGGGTCTGTGGCACAAGAGAGACTCCTCTCTCCCTGCAGATGGACTGAGTGTTGATTATCTGGAGGGTGGAAACCTGATTGGGGTCCAGATTGTGTCTCACTGTGGTTTGTTGGAGTTGGGTGGTGGGAGGAGGAATGCTTTGGAAGGTTTTCATTTTGAATTGTGTGTGTTTCTTTCTTCTTCCCCCCCCCCCCCCCTTTATAGTAGCATAGTGGTAGTAGTTTAATAAAGTTTTTTTCTTGTTATTAAGCTTGGGCCTGCTTTGCTCTGTTCTCGATCACATTTCACAGCATTCAGTTGAGAGATTGCATTTTCATGGGGGGCACTGGCATTGTGCCAGTGTCAAACCATGACAATGGGCAAGTCCAATATTCAGTATTCAGGGGTCTTGGTGTATTTTATTTGGTTGGTTTTTGTGGGTTTTTTTTGGCTTTTTATTTGTTTTTGATGATTTGATTTTTTTTGTTTGTTTTGGGTGCTTTTGTTTATTTGATTGCATTTTTGGCTGTTTGTTTTTTTTTTGTTTGTTTTTTTTTTTTTGGGGGGGTTTGGGTTTTTCTCTTCTCTGGGATGTGGACAGCCAATATTATTTCAAAATTTTTTCTTCATCAATGCCATGATGTCAAGACTTCTTGACTTCTAACACTTACAATAAAGAATATGCACATATGACTCAGGGTCCAGCTGTAATTGTCTGTATCCCTATAGGGATTCACCCACACCAGTCCCAAGACAAGGATCAGGGTGTTGGGAATAGAACAATTTCAGGAGGATGCACAGATCTGCATATAACTTTATGCTGAAAGGTATAAAATTTCAGCTTCACTGGAAGAACTGCAGCACTAAGAGTGGCCCTTAGGGCATAAAACCCTGCTGTATCACATGGTACAGACTCAGCATGTGAATATAAGGACCATAATATTGAAGGTTTTACATATTTAATTTCCTGGCAGAGACCAAGCTGTAGTGATTTAAGCACTTGCTTGCCTTATCCAGGGCCATTTGCCTATGCTGCTTTTAGCGCCAATGATGATATACTAAAACCTTTTGTTTGTGGGGCTACAAAATAAGAACTTATCTCCTAATAGCAGCAGTTTAGCTATGTTTATGTCAGTGCTGCACTACATGAGGACCAGCATGTCTCTGCTGATTTAAATTCTCCTGAATACAAGCCTTCCAGAGCTGTAAATAGAGAGAGGTTAAGGCCAGATCTTCCAGCTCAGATGAAGTCACTTCATCATTTATTATTGTTCACTTACAATCAAATTATTGATGTTCTCAACATTGCTGGGGCTACTGCTTGATGCAAGCCACATGAGTGAGATAGTGGGAAACAAAGAAGAGAAAAATATTAATGTAGAGAAGAATAGAACTCCTAGGACTTGCACGGTCCTAGGGAAATATGGGAAATAAAGCCCAGAATAGTGCAGCAAAACTATGCTGTTTTTTTTATCTTTCCCCCTGTTCATGTGTGATTTGAAAATCTACTGCATAGGAGAAGAAAAAGAAATAAAGTTAAACATTTTCAGGGATGTTAAGATGTCAGAGTACAACTTTTTTCCCTTAAGCATATGAAATATTAAGAATGCTCAGCAAAAGCCAATACAAAAGCTGCTTAGATAAGAAGATGAAAAATTAATTTTAATGCACAGAGAACTAAGTAATACACTTATTTCACAACCTCAATCAGTTTTAATATTTTAATATTTAAAATTTGCATCTCTCCAATAATATTTTAAAAGTTGCTTGTGTGTTTTTATTAGTATTTCAAGTTGTTCTACTTCTTTTTTTGCCTCTCTTGCTCTCATTCTTTCTTTCAACCATGCAAAAGAGAACACCTTAGATGAATGTTCCTCTTGGCAACTACCAGTATAGAGTGATTAATGGATTCCTCTCTTTTATGGTGTGGAAATTCTTCTCTACTTTTCTCACATTTGAGAATAGAAGATCCTTGCAAATAAATAGAGGCCAAATTCAGTACATAGAAAGCACTCATCTTCAACAACAGCCCAACTAAGTTGTAGCAGAAGGTTTCAAAGGCACAGTCAAAGTACTTCTCAGTTAATTACTTTGGAAAAGTAACCCATAGGAGCCAAGGTTTCAGTGCAGATTGTAAAAATGCAGCCAGGAACTCAAGTGAAGATAAATGTGTTCAGGCCAAGAATCTCCATGGCCCTATGACAGTATCATATCCATGGCTTTATGACAGACATCACTGCCTGGACTGTGTAGTTTAAACCTATCTCCTGTATATAACAATGTGAGAATTGTCTCTTTTAGGATTTTGTCCCTTTTAGGATATTGTCCCTTTTAGGATAGAGACACATGTATTTGGAGATGAAATTCTCATCTTTCAGCTGAAATAAAAGCAAACCCAATGACAGTGAAGGGAGAAAAGAAAACAAACAAACAAACAAAAATAAAATCAAAATCAACCAAAACCCAAACAAATTCTTGATTTATATATTGACAGTCATGTCCAGGAATGCCCTTAGGACAAAAGAAAAACAACTTTAAAAATAAATTTAAAAGCTAGAGGTTCTGTGCTGATTTCCAGGTGTATCTCTAAGATCAAGTAATGTTCCTTTGCTTCTAACAGTGCTTCTATGAGGTGTCTGGGAAAATGTACCTGTTACAGGCATTAAATGCTGAGCTATCATAGAAAGAGGTTTTCTGCCTTGTACCTACATTTACACATTTATGTTCGCCACTATTCACATGACTCATTTTGTAAAAGAAATAGTGATCGGTAAGTAATTTCTCCTCCATTTTCCCCATAATTTTATTTGAAAACAGCACAGATTTAAGTTGATGTGAAGGGAGAACTCTCTGAAATCAGGTTCCTTTTAGGCAAAGAAATGTGTCTCTTTATTTGTGCCTACAGCCTCAGACATAACTTGATTACATATCTACTACACATTAGAAAAATGGCCATGTGTAGACAAATATATCAGCCTGTATGGATCACATTTTCCTTTTCATTATACTACATTTTCTAATTATTGTACCATCACACAACTTAGAGAAATAAAACCTTGGCTAATTGTCATCTGTTATGGCACAAAGGGCTGATATTTTATTAATTTATTGCTTTGTTATTTTATTATTTTGTTATTTTTTTATTTTATTGTTTTATTGTTTGTTTCATTTAATTTCATTATTTCATTTCATTTCATTTCATTTAATTTCATTTCATTTCATTTCATTTCATTTCAATTGTATTATTTTATATTATTTTATTTAGTTTTGTCATTTTTTTGGTTTTAATTTATTTTGTTTTGGCTTGGTTTGTTTGTCTTTGATTTGTTTTGATTAATTTTTCTTTTATTTTGATATAGCTTATTTTTTAAACTTCATTTAAAACAGATCTGGGAATTAGAATTATATTAAATCAGAGAAAGACATAAAGCACAAATATTTCTGATATATGTGTAGCTACTAAAAAAAAAAAGGCTGTATGCCTGACAGAAAATTTCCACAGGAAACTGCCCTTACATGTTTGAAAACATAGGACAAATAAAAAAATCTTAACACAGAAACACACAGTAGCTCCTGGATATGGCACAGTCAGTAATTATTTCCTTTTCCTTCTTGACAAATGTGCGTCAAAATATAAATAATCTGATAAAAATAACATCCATGATTTTGTTCATTAAATGTTTAGTATACAGTGAAGTTTCTTGAATTTCTCAGACTATTCTACTAAATAATGATAACTAAAATGCAAACCAGTTATTCCTGACTCTGTATGCCAGATATTCTATAGCCACTTAGATTCAGCCAGATAATTCTTCTTTCACATTCTTGAACATTTTTGTTATGGAAGAGTCCTTTCATTTTTACAATACCTGAACAATTTCTAGCATTTTTCTTCAATTGTTTAGTGTATGGGGTTTTTTTTTGTTTGTTTGTTTGGGTTTTTCTTTGGTTGGTTTGTTTGGTTTTGTGTTTTTGTTTTGTCTTTGGCTGTTGTTATTGTTGATGTTTGGGGATTTTTTTGTGGTTTTTTTTTTCTTTTCTGTATTTTGTTTTCTTTTCACTTCTCCTAGTCCTAAGGTGTCTGACCTTGTTTGTGACGTCCTAACCACAATCTCCTTAACAAGGTAGCTGCTTAAGAAACATATCTCTCTGGAGTGTTATTATCTTATGAACATTGGTAAAAATGTGTCTCTGCTCCAGAAAACCGCATTCCGACACATCCAAGAAGGATACCTAAGGAATAAGGCTAGACCTAAACTGTTCTGATGAAAAATATTTGTTTGCTTGTATGTTTTTCCTTTGAAAAATGAGCTTTCATTATATTCAAACATGCATGTAGGGACAGTCCATTCTGATGTTCTTTCTGACTTTAAAAAGCAGTAGTTTGGAACAGAATAAAATATTTCTTTTAAAAGCTCTGCTCCAATTTAACTCTTTTCCTTTGAATTGGAATTTGAATTAGAGTAGAATTTGTGAGGCATTTCAATTTATGATACTATTGATGCAAAATGTATATTTCACATCAACGTTTCAAAATAAATAATTGTATTTCACATCAATGTTTACATTCAATGTTTCATTTTAATCTGCCAAAAAGCAAAATCTTGCTCCAATTCAAAAAAAATACAAATTCAGCTACTTCACCCTTCCCCAGCCATTTCTTTCTGAAATTCAAATTCTTATAATTTCAACCTGTCTTATTTATAAAAAAAGTTAAGATCGAATTGGCAAACACAAATAAAATCTATGTTGATTAGTACTATTAATTCTTATGAATAAATAAATTGTTATAAAATTCTGAAAAGACATTTGGAATGTTCATGATAAATCTTAACTCTATTAAATTCTAAAATAACCTTTAATTTCCTCTTAATGAAAACTAAATAAATAGACAGGTTCTTACATACAGTGTGTGCATCATGCTGAAGTAAATCTCAGCTTCCTAAATGACCTTAAAACATTATAAAAAATTCCTCTAAATTATTTGTAAAAGAAGAATATTTAAAAATAAGTATAATTCTATAACTGAGTTAATTTATTGTGTAACATAGAAATCAGAAAAATGAGTCATTAGGAAAGGCTCTAAATGTTTAGTATAAGTATTTTAGTATTAATATTATTTATGCACCTATTAAAATCTGAATGATATTAGAATTGGTATTTTTAAAAATACCCAACAATCCTTTTTATGGGTTGCAATGGATTTTTAAGGAAATAAAAAAGATATTTTTCTTATTCTTTTTTTTGCATATGGAAGGTTTCATTATTGTTTTCCTATTTTTAAATTAAATTAAATTAAAATTAAACTTTTTTGGAAGAGCAGTTTCATGTAAGAGTTCCCCAACAAACAAACAAACAAACACAAAACAAAAAACAAACACAAAACAAAAACAAAACCAACATATTTTGAAAATAAAAATTAGAAAATTAAGCCATTTTTATAAAATATATTTGTCTGAGGACAGGAATTGGAATTTGGAAAATTGGAATTTGCCAAATTTTTTCTTAATAGAAAAATATTTTTCTTATTTTTCTTCTTATTATTAAAATAGTTTTCTTATTAGCCAAATAAATTTTCTCCAAAAATGAATATGTCAAAAGAAGTGTCTCTAAAATATCATTAACTTTGAGTCACAATCCTATTTGAGAACTATATAACCAGAGAAATCCTGTGTCATGTAGTACAGGAAAATAAAAGCAAAATAACCCTTACTCCTGCTTATCTTTTATTTCAGCTATTTTGCTTATATTCTTCATAACAATAACTAATACTGCCGTGCACACTTATTGTGAGCAATATTTTGCACATAAACCATAGTAGCTGATAACTAAATTTTACCCAGATGAAACCCAAGCCTATTAAAATATTTACAAATCTTAGCAGAAATACATATGTATAATGGACTTCAACCTATTCCGACGGACATTTTGAGAAGATCTTTTCTATTTGCACAATGAATTAAAGCAATTATTGTGCATTCTATTGTAAATCCCAGAATCTCCATTATGCTACAAGTCCAGAAGGATGCTTGAAAATAGAGCGCTCATTCTGAAAACTTTATGGTCTGCATAGGGGAAAAAAAAAGGAAAAGGGAATGGAAGTTCTGGGAAGTTTCGGGAAGGGAAGGGGAAAAGAAAAGATAAACACTCTCCCAAAATAACAATCAAAAACGCAACAAAAGCAAGGGGGGAAAAAAAAGAAAAAATAAAATTAGATTTGTTTAAAGATGTACAGGAAATGAAACAGTATTCTCACACCCACACAGAAGACCTTTGGAACCACCAGTGAGAAAGCGTCGATTTCCCTTCCTATAGCACAGTCTTCAAACTCAAGACCACAGCTGAGTACTTAGGGAGAAATTAAGAAACAAAATTTCAGCCACATTTTCTCTGTTTTTAAGCTGGAGAGAGAGCAGTAAACTTCCCAGGCCAGTTGAGGGGCGTGATGTTGAGTCACAACAATTCAATTGTTGTTGATTTTACCACTCACATTTGCTCATCCTATGAGCAGGTTTAGCACTTGAGGGAAACTCATTCTCTGCCAGGACTGACATACAACCAGGATGAATACCCTAGGTAGACATCTAAACTCACCCTGGAGACCTTCTTTTGCTCCACCAAACCTTTTTGCAAGTGTACCTGCAGTACAGACAGTTGTTTCAGACTACCTGTTCAAAAAATGCAGACAGCAGCATCCCTGGGTGGCAGTTAAGCCCTCCAGAAAGTCTATTTACTAGAATAAATTGACATTCCTGCCCTCTTAAAACTGCATGTGACATATAGAGACTGAGGTGAGAATAGACTCACTACAGGTAAGTCTTTAACTGCTGGAATGACTCCTGCCTGGAGTAACTTGATATTGTTGAAACAGTGGTAGATCTCCACTGATACCCATATGGTTTGGGTTTTGTCTTTCATTAGCAAGAAAATGTTTTTATATCTCAGCACACAGACATTAAAAATGAATATTGTGTGGTTTTTGTGCACAAAATCTTAGTAGATATCTAAACAGGCAGAAGGATATGATGCTGCAATGTTTCAAGAAACTAAAAAAAATTATATTAAAGATTGGGGTGTTTTTTCAAAAGCTTTTTGTTGTTCTTTGCAAGAGGAAAGTTAAACACAGAAAAATCCACTTTGCCTTAATCAAAACACAGCATTCAGTTTGGCAAAAGACTAAACATGTTTGAAGTCAATTGTAGGAAAAAAAAGTAGAAAGAGGTTTTCTTTTACTAATCTGAAACAATTAGGAATATGTGGAAATGGTGGCATTTCTCACCAATAAAAACCCAATATCCCCATCTTACTTACAATTTTATCTTTCAGATGTATATATTTTTTCTTTTGTTGTGATTTCAGGACACTGTTTTGAAGCTGTTTCTTTACTGTATAAAGCAACTACTGAAATAAGTCCAGGAAGATTCTGTACAAGTTACAGGCATTAATCCCTCTGCTCCTCACTCTTCACAGTTCTTTTTAGTTCTCTATCTGCCTCCATTTAATTTGCTATCAGTGTAGCCTCTTATGAAAGCTGCCAAATGACAATTTTTAGTGCACAGTTCCCTAAATTAATCACACACAAGCTGTGAGTTCTCTTAGTCACTGAATTTCACTGAAGGAAAAAAAAAAGTAGTTAAAAGTGATTGTTTCATATTATATTTTGTTTTCCTGTTTTTGTTCTTTTCCATTGCTTATTTTCATGCAGCCTCTTTTCCTGGTAAGACAGAAACATTCTGCAATTACTGTATTCTTTAAATAAACCTTGTTTTATTGTAACTGATATAATTTTCGTTTTGTTCCCAAAATCAAAATGGAAGGATTATGTATTTATTTTGTGGTTTATTTATTTTATAGAAAGGGCTTGAGAAGGTCAGAACACTCAATTACACGAAAGGCTGGTAAAGCTTCCATGGACAGGGCATCATTACCAAAGTTTTTACTGCAATCCAACTGACAGCTCCTGAGCAGGATTTCCTCCTTTCTGTTGCATGCAGAGAACTCTCGGAGACAGAGGCACATTTTAAAAAACTTTATCTTTTTTATCCTACACTTCAGTCAACCTCTGCAGTTTCCTCCCACTCTCCAATGGGGGAGAAGCTGACCTCTCCCTTTCTGCTCCATGAAGCAGCCCCACTGCATGGCACAGGACGGACATGGGGTTCCACAGTGGACTGGATTAAGTCACATAAAATAATCTCTGACTTCAGCACTGCAGTTTGCTTCTGATGATATTTATTTAGCACACAAGGTAAAGAAATAAGAAGCTTATGCATTGTTGTTCTGGCCTTGTAAATAATGCAAGACTTGGAAGGAATTAAAATTTGTTTCTCAAATAAGATTTATCTTTCATTGGGAAAAAACCCCAAAACTTCATGTGTTCTTTGGAATGAGACTGGGCTTCCAGATTAAGTTTTGCAAGCTCAGTTTTCTACAAAAACAAAAAATCTAAGCTTTTGTTACAGAACCTGGAAGGTCTAGTCAATCATGGATTCATCACAGAATCATAGAATAGTTTGGATTTGAAAGTACCTTAAAGATAATCAATTTCATGAGCAGGGATGGCTTCCACTAGAACAGTTTTCTCAGAGTCCCATCCAGTCTGGCCTTCAACAATTCCAGGAAGCCATTTTCAATTTCAATACAGGCAAAATTTAATTTAACCACAAAACTGTACCCAGTAGCATCTGAGATGTGTTAGGGTTTCAGAGGTATCCATATGGGACTGACAAATATGATGTGAGGTTATGGGATACTCTTACCTGGAGTCCATATACAAGCATAACGATTGTTTCAGTCACCTGTGTTTTATAAAATGAAGCAAGCTCCGCTAAATGTATTATTTAGAGCTCCTCTGAAAACTCTAATTCACATATAGGAAATGATGGAGTGACTTAATTTGTTTTATGCTGAGAATTGAATCTCACTTCTCTAAGGAATCATGATATGTTTATGATCACTCAGAAATATACACAACTTCCAAAAGTAAATAAAAACTCAGATTAAGGAATCATTCCCTAAAGGTGATGCTCTCTAGGAAGTTTAGCAAACTTGAGAGATGTTTACATTTTGGAAGGATGAACGCAGGTGGTAGTGGTTATGAAAAAGACAATGGATAAAAAGAAAATGGTTAGTTCAGAGATGCTTTCTATTGCCATCTGAATGTGTGCTGGTTGACTGAAGTGTGCCAAGACCATTAAGTACAGCAGTTCAAGGCTCTGAAATGAAGCTGAAGCCGTTTTTGGCCTGCTGCCCATTTGAATCAAGCTGAGCTGAACTGGAACCTAGCATAACCTAGCATCTGGTGGTGGTTTATGGCAGTAGGTCTCACACAGCTTGCAGATCTCCAAAGTACAGGAGGGCTATGCATTGAGTTGAAGGGATTAAACACAAAAATAGAATGTCCCACCAGCTAAATCTCTGTTGCTAAGGAGATCTTTCTGTGCTGATCTCTACAGGTGTGCCAGTGGTCTATTCTCTATAAGTGGTCCATTTATCTGCACAAGTTGTTGGTACTGAAGCCTTTCAGCTTTGTGTCTTAATTTCATCTTTATCTGAGACACCACCAGAAAATAAGATAATCTGTGTGACCATTCTTACTGTTTATTACACTAAGTTATGGCCTAGGATTTGAGAATTAGCTTTTTTCCTAATCATTCTTCTATTATTTCTTATTCCTTGTTCTTTGTCTCTTTTTTTGGGTATGACACAATTTAATTGATTTTCAGTGGTCTTAAGAACTCATGACATGGATTACAGATGCTGTACATTGAATAAGACAAAAGAATTAATTATTGCTCCACCGGCATCAGCTCCTCAGATTTATATTGTTTGTAATCTAACAATATTATGCTGGACATGAGTACACTTCCTACCTTCTCAAAACTATTTAAAAGAAATAATGAAACATGTAAGAGACATGTTAAATCCCTGAATTTCCCCTAAACACTAATGTAATGCAAACTATCCATGCAAATAGATATTTGGGCAAATTGTCTGCTGGTCCAGCTTCATTGACTTTAATCAGTAAAGAACTCAGCTGAGGTTTCCCAAGGGAAGATGTTGGATTTCAAACTGATGTTATGTTTGAGTTTGAGTCAAAAAGCCATGATAAATTAAATCTATACTCAAATATGCCAAAGAATTTCTCAGTTCCTCAAATGACATTTCAGGCTATTTCACTTAAAACAAAAATAATTATTTCACAATATTTTATTTCCCTGTTTTCACATCCTGAATTTATGTAAATGTCCATTTGCTAGTGTTGTCATAGATTTAGTTGAGGTGGAATTATCCAGAAAGGGGAAAAATAAGTTGTGATGAAGGAATGTGAAATATAAAAGCATCTTCTTTTTCTCCATATATGAATAAAAAGCATTATTCTGCCTCTTGCTCCCTTCTCCATGCCCCAATAAAGGAAAACAAACAAACAAACAAAACAAAACAAAACAAAAAGTCTTAAGAATATATAGGAGAATTTTCCTTCATTAATGATATTCAATTGTTCTTAGAATGAAAAAATGGTACTAAGTATAATGAGATGCCAAATACAAAAAAGCCATGCTGCTCATCTCTAAGCCCTTCTGTTCCTTGAAGTGAAAACTCATTTTAAGAAGATTATGCTGCATATATTAGAAGATGGGCTGATATTCTGCCTTCATACTCTACTGGGGCTTTGCAGTAAAATAGAGAGAGGAAGGGAAGGAAAACAACCCAGCTCAAAAAAAAAAAAAAAAAAATATCCTATTTTCCTAATAGAATAATATGAGACATAACTCTGTTTTCATTAATTCATCCTTGAATTTAGATACCATATATATATATTTATATGTAAATATATATATTTGTATATATTTTTATATACATTCATATAGATATAGATTAGCTATAAATATAGATATAGATATATAATCTGGTGGATTCTTCAGCTGAAAAGGAATTATATAGGTTTTTTAATTAGCAAAGAGGCTGCATAGAGGAATAAGGTAGTATTTGAATTAATTACAAATTTAACATGAGCTACAAAATTTCTCTGATTCCAGGGAAAAAAATGATGAAAAAAAATTCTTTTGATTAGAGAAGAAGGGCTCAATTTCTCCAGAAAACACTTCCAGAGTTTTAAAACTGTTAGAAGTTTTAATTCCTTTACTGCATGAGGTGCAGGGACTATATCTCCAAATAATGAATAGCTGAATGCAAGTTTCTTAATGTTCATTTGTAATGAACAAAACCTTTTCAATTCATACTCAAGGAAGATATTGTTGGGGTTAGTGCTGAAATTTTAAATAAGAGATTGTGTGTCTGTGCTTCACTTTAATTATCTTTTAACAATACTTTTTCTGTAGGAATTTGCTATAAGTTTTTTATTTAATTATTTGTGCAAGGAAATAAAAATGTACAAGTAAGATTTTAGGTTAAGTTTTGAATGTTAGTATGACAGTTTAAGGCTATGTTTATCTCTCTGTGGTTGGAAATGCAAGATTTGGACTGTCCATATCTCTTTCCTAGACCCATCTAATTTATTTTTCAAAAAGAATTAATACAAAACTGTGTTACTGACCTCATGTCATATTGAACTCATATTGTGTTAAGGTCCTGCTGTGAGAGAAGAGTTGGGCCAGATGACCTCCCACTCCTCTAACATAAATTATTCTGCTTGTTTGGCAGTTATTTCATTTAAAGATTTGTCACCTGTTCTTTTACTTCTGTTATTTCTCTTCCTTTCATTTCACTAATGTCAGGAACAGTGTTCTGGGAAGAAATTAGGGACTGAATGATCCTGAATCATTAAATTTTGGATGATTTTTGCATTGTGCATGAGAGGAATTAATTTGAGTTGCAACTAGGAAAAAATAAATTGGACACTTTTTCTCCATTGCATTTTTCCCTTCTGTAAAATTGAGCAATAATTTACATTTTTTCCTCATAAAAACAAAAAATTTCAAGATAATAGATTTATATTTGAACACACCCCCTTACATTTATTTGTTCTCTATATACCCATGAACATAAATACACACATGCACAAGGTATGATAGAAAACAAATATGTTTTAGGTGCAAAAAAGATACATGTATCAGAAACCCTAGGTGCTTAAAGGCATTGTGGGATAATTTAATTTTCATTTGTGTCTTTCATGCTTAAAAGTCTCATCATATTTGAAACACAAGGGATTTAGAATTCTGAATGCTGGTTTATTGCTGAAAATTCAATTTAGCATTCTAAAATAATTTATGAATTTGCAAAAAAAACCCAAAAGAAACCCCTTCAAACTTTGAATAGGTTTAATCAAGTTGAAAATATTTTAAATTAAAGTTTTGTATTATTAAACTTAAGTGCTCTGACTTCACCTGTTTAATGAAATGAGGAGGGAAGAAACTGGCAGTTTTAACTTATCAATATACACTTGTTTTTAATTAAATTTTTAAATTCAGTTTTCTACCTGCTGGTAAGGAAATTAGCTGAAATAACTGTTCAGTTTGCAATGACAAGAGATAATATATATATTTCATTGAGTTTTGTGGAGTTATTTCTGTCCATGTTACCCCACTACCCACTCCAAAACTAAGGTGTCAGAGCAAAGAGATCTGATCAAAGTAACTTGAAATGCAGTTCATGAAAGTTGAGCAGTCCAGAAAACATACGATCCATCTAATGTTTTATGCATACCTATAGGTCGATAATGTTATTTATCATTACAGCACACTGGCATGTAGACAGAACCTGTGAGAGTGCCACAGGTCTAGTAGCTGAAGGAAAGTACTAACAAATGACAGCCCATCACTGAAGTGCATCTATTTGGTAGAAATTATCAGTTTGTGAGTAACTACTGGAAAAGCTGAAGAAAATAATGACCTCATGACCATGGGTGGTGTTCAGAGAGCTCTGCAACTTGTGTGGAATAATACTGAAAGAAACTTGCTTGCTGTGGGACAAAGTAAGTTATTTCTTAACTAAGCAGTAATAAAAAAAAATCCCAAAGCTCTCATGTGTTACTTGCAGTGACATTGCACAATGTCAAGGAATGCGTTAAAATTAACAAAAGAAACAAGTGTCACAATTAACGAGACTTTATTGAGTACTTTGTTTATTTATTGCTGCCACCTCAAATTTTAATCAGATAAATCAGTTAATGTTTTCGCATGGAAGTAATAACAAAAGTACTCAGGCTACATTACCTAACGTGTCACACATATGAAGGAAAAAATCACTGCAAATGCCCCTGCAGGAAAATAGGGTATTCACCTCTTGCAAACATTACTGCACACAAAAGCTCAACTATAGTGAATTTTAGCCATGCTGATCACAATCTAGGGCTGAAAACAGGCTTTCCTTGCTGAGAGCTTGAGACAAGAAATGTATTCCAGCGCCTTGCCCATTCCTTGACTACTGATATAAGGAAAGTTGTGTTCTCCAAACTCAGCTCTAGGGGGAGGATGTGAAATGAAAACTCAGTGGTGGAGGAGGAGTTACTGGTTTAGTAAATGTTCTCCTTTGTGCATTCCTCTGAACCATATCTTGGCACATGTTAGCCCACAGAATACACTTAGGTGTTCTCCAGAGACTTTCTTCCCAAATGGCAAACTCAGTTTTACATTCCTTAAGCTGATATTCCCTTCTTATTGCAGCCCAGTCTGTCACCACTGAAGAACAGCATGGGATGTTATTCTATATTTCTCTTGGTGAATTGTTTCAGTAGCAGGATTGTGACTTCATTTTTGATGCAGAAGGCTTCACAGTTGGAAGGGCAGTCTGCAAAAGGGTTGCTGGGGAAATGAAAGATTCAAGCATCTAGAAATCTTTTTTCAGGAAGGTCTAAACTGATGTAAAGATGAGGTTATAGTTAGGAAATTTCATTCATGTTCTTAGAAAATGTCAATTTTGTTAAAATTACTTTGAACATGAAACCCTTGTCACACACAAGGTAGACGAACAAGCTCTCAACCATCTCAGCAAGCACAGAAAGATTTTAATTCCAGATGTGACTGAGGTTCATATGCACCCTGGCTTTCCCTCTGGCTTTTTAAATTATTATAATGAGCACAGAGAAAGCTTAATTTAGGGGCTTCAGTTAAGTGCCTAAACTTGGATGGCATGACTCAGGTCTCTAAAGATTGTGATTGTTCTTTGAAGAGTGACTAGCACATTGAAAAAGGCTGAGTAAAACTCTAATACAAAATAATATATAGGAATAAGGCACGTAACAGTAAGTGAAGTTGTTTATTACAAATCAAACCAAGTGGCATCTCTCAGCCACGAACCATGATTTATTTCCTTTTTCCTGGCATTGCTTATGGCATGTGCTAGCACTGTTATCCATGCATTATAAATATTTATTTATGTATTTATGTTTTATGCTTTTACAGGCCAGTAAAAACAAATAACTGAACAAGTTTACAGGCAGTTAATTTCGTGTTTAATGGAAATAATAGTCTGAAAATGTCCTGCTTTGTGAAAGCACTAAGCTGAGTTTCTCTAGGGAACTGTTTATAGCACCAGAGATTTTTCCCTCTGGGTGCTGGGAACCCAGTCTTTGAGTCCTATTTCCCTACTTTGCAAAACAATGAAAACAACAAAATTCTGTCAGTGCTGCTGAAAGTTCCCAGCAATTCTTCATTTCAAGAACATAATTGCTGTATCTGGGAAAGAAAAATAAACAGCAGTTTGCCATCATGATCTGAGAACACATAATTCAGACTCTGTCCAGACTGATAAATAATATTAATGAAAATTCCAGGTTGTGCTTGTTTTAATAAAAAATCTTTTTTATTTTTGAAAAAAATATTTAGACATTTTAAAAATAGATGTCATTTTCCTTCTCTCTTTTTATTTTTTTTTTAATTAAAAGATATTTCAGAAAAACATAGGGAAGAAGAGGGAAGATATGGGAAAAAAAAAGGGAACATAAAGGTAGCAGAAGAGAGTGCTTTCAAAATGTTAACTGAAGTAATTTCAGTGTACCTGTTTTTATTAGTTCCTTTGATATTTTTAGTTGTAGTTTGCTGAAAATGACAACAGTTTGAGAACAATAAATTTTTAATGGGAAACACATTTTTCTACAAAAAAATAAACCGGTCTTCAAAACATTTATGCACAGCATTATTTCTTTCCTACTCCCCCACCCTCTGCCCAGGTCTTACGTGGTCCAACTCTCTCTTTATTACAGTTTTACCCCTACAAAGGGGCTTTTACTTCACTGAAAGATATGTCTCATACGGGATGATGTCCTGCCTAGCTTAGAGCCAAATTCACTTCTACAACATGGTAGGAGAGGCACAGAGAGGGAATGGCTGGGAACAACATTGTGGGTTCAAGCCTGTGCTGGAGGACAAGTGACTTGTTTAAACCTTGACAAGCTCAATAAATCAAGACAGAAAAAATGATGAAAAGACCAATCTCTTCCTTATTTCTGTTTGGAGGAGTATAAATGATTATTATGTCTCTTATGAGGCAAAAAAACAAGTTTCTTGCCATTATAGTTATCTCCTAATTCCAGTGTAATTTTCTTGAAGAGGGATTTTGATTTTGCTGTTGTTCTTGCCTTTGATTTATTTTTTGTATTTTGATTTTTAATTTTTGTATTATTATTATTATTATTATTATTATTATTATTATTATTATTATTATTATTATTATTATTTTAAAGCTAGATCCCAATTTGATTTATTTTAAGTAGTCCTAAAATGGAAAGGAAAAACCCACTGAATAGTCCATTACTTTTTCCCACCTCTTCTAAACAGTTCAGAATTCAGCTTTCATTTTGATGGTGCTTTAACAGCACTTGGTTAAAAAAAGTAAACTAATTACAATGGAAATGCATCTCTGCAAAACTTTTAGAAAAACACATTATTTTGTTTTAGGGTTCAGTTAATATACATTCATTTATCATCTTTTTAAGAGATGTACAGGGCAATGATGAATAATCCCTGGCTTCCAATCAGGAAATGCAAATTATTCTTCTCTCTTTTTTTTTTGTCTCTTTCTTTTTTTCTTTTTTCTTTCCCTTTCTGATGAATAATGCATACTAGTAAAACTGAAGCAAAAAAAAAAAAAAAAAAAAAAAAAGTGGTGCCAGAAAGCTGGCAGGATGTAAAATGACAAGCAAGAATTGTAATGTGGTGTGTTACCAAAAAAGCCTCTAAAGAGAAGCCAAATGCTTCATTTCCTTTAGTCACAATTACATCATCAACCTTGAACTTAGGGAAAAAATCTGCAAACTATAAAGCACAGAAAGAATGTGGAGGGAAAATATTATCCGTGGGAAATTAATTAAATAAAAAAACAATTATTAGATTTGAGGGCTCTCTTTAGGAGCCCAGATCATGTACCCTAACCTGAGACTCCATCTGCCTACATGAAGCTCTTTAATCAAAGGTGTCAGCAATCTTGTCTTTCTTTATAGAGAGACAAATCTGCACTCTTACTGCATCACAGGGATGTTAGGGTGATTGAACTGGTTGATCTCCCAAGCTTCCATCACTGTGGTCTTGAAGGAGTTTTAGTTGATTGGACTTTTACTTGAGACCATGACTTTAAAAGCTTAAACTTGTGTGGGTTGAATTTAGGTTGCAGTTTCATCCTGCTGTCACAGACAAGTGTCAACTATAATGAAACCGGCTGAATAATCACAGTTTAAATGTAACACAAGAAGGTCTCAGTGGAAGATGTATAGTTTTGCACGTCACAAAAAAGCTATAAAGCAAGGTCTAGAACACTTCTCTGGAATGTTAAAACTCAATGAAATCTTATTGCACTTAAGAGCCTACCACTTTTGACTGAGATCTTGACTTTAAAACACTGCACTAGCATATCTGAATCTTAAAGTTCATAGAGAAAGCCAGCAAAATATTTTTCTTCTTTTTTCTTTTTTTTTTTTTTTTGCCTTGCTTTGGTTTCTTTTGAGTTATTTAATTTCAATTTGGTTTCTTTTAATTTGGTTTCTTTTGACCTGATTTCTTATGTGTTTTCTTTCCAGTTCCTTAAAATCTTAAGAGTGAAAAGTTGCAAAAAACTTCAGACTACAGTGCCCAGACCTCTCACAAATGTTAATAGGATGTTTGAATTTCACCTCATGTATTGAAATATAGCTTCTATAATGAAAATAAAGCATATTATCTCTAATTTTAACTATAAACTTCCTGAACTGAAGGATATGTTCTTTTTTGTTCTCTCAATATTGGTCTCTTCTTCTAAGTACAAATGAGAGGAAATGGACTTAAGTTGTGCCAGGGGAGGTTTAGACTGGATAACAGGTAAAGGTTTTTCACTAAGATGGTTGTCAAGCACTAGAACAGTGTGACTCAATGCAGGTAAGTAGTCAAGTCACCAGATGTTTGAAAGATGTACAGTTGGAGTGCTTACAGATATGGTTTTGTGGTGGACTTGAAGTGCTGTTTTACAGGTTGGACTTGATCTTAGAGGGCTTTTCCAAAATAAACTTTTCTATGATTCCATGAATTTCAAAAGTATTTCGATAACTAAGCCCCTTGAGGTTTCTTTAAATATCTCAGCTCTTATTGCAGACCTATGAACATGTCACTGATGAATAAGCACTTGAAGCACTCCCCCTCCTACTAAACCAGACCTAGGGAGTGGCTATATTTCACCCCCTATTCCTCTTTCTGTTAGTTACCAGTGTTACTAGAAGTCATATCAAAGTTTATGAGTTTCTTACTGTTCACAGGAATCACTTCTAGTTCTATTGCTAAAGGACTTTCAGTATTGAACATATGGCTTGAGTCCTTCCTGTTGACCAAATTGCACCTTCTTTTTATCCACATGCCTCCATTCAGGGCATAAACACTGTGAAGTCTGCTGATGAGCATGTGCTGCTTCCAAAACTAAGTTTTCTTCTCATTTTGTAACAAGATTGAAATAATATTTTTTATTCATTTGACATGTAAATTCTGTTGCTGCTGCTGTTTATTTCTTCACATCTTCTTCCTTTCTGTCCCCAAGACTACCAAAAATTCCTAGCATCAATAGCCTATGTAAAAATATATTTCATGGATGGATAAAAGCCAAAATCATGTTATTTCATTAAGACATAGCAACATGTCTTCTGGCATACGTTTTAAAAAAATCAATAAATTGAGGTAGAATGGTACCTCTCATTGTGTTAGAAGCCAAAATATATTTATTGTCCAGATGTAATTTCAGTTTTATTGCCCAGATCACAGGTCATTGGTTAGCAGATGCTGGGCAGGGAATCTAGCTGGTCAGCTAATAGCCTCCCCACTGCTGAAATTAACTAACAGTCAAAAGGTTTAATAACAAAGGTCACAATAGGCTGTTTGAAGAGTCAGTAGGAATCCATCTGATAAATTATCTTCTTCTGTTCTGGGGCAAATGCTGTCTCACCTCCCTCTGTGATATAAAATGAGAATTAGGAAAGTAAACTCTTACTCCAGGTCAAAAAGTTGATTTCCACAGCTTGCTAACATCTTCCAAGAAATTCGTGTCCTGTCCTAAACTCTTGCCTCTGTTGTTGCTGATTATTCTGAAACCAAAATTGGTGAAACTTGGAAGTGGAGCAAAAGCACTCATTAATAGGTTGGGAGTGAATGCAGATTTTGAGGTTTACTTTTTAAAAATGTTTTTGATAATGTAAAACAAAATTTACTATGCAATAATGAAAATCCTTGTAATATTTAATTTCATGTTTGAATTTCAGTTATTTACCCAATCTATTACAGTAGGGTTAACAAAACCTACCAGAGTTAGGAATAGAGTCCTCAAAGAGAAAATAAATTTACCATCAAATTATACCAACCCAGAAGCCATGAATCTAATTGCTAGAGGAACATAAAAGTATATTTTGTCACTTTGCCTGTTAACTTCATCACTCTTTTCAAAAACACTTAGAAAATGAGAGTCTGCAGCCTTGATAAGTTGCTGGTGTTTTCCAGACAAAAAAAAAAAAAAAAAAATACTATTAGTGCACAATGAATGCTTCCAGCTGATCATAACTACTTTTTTTTCCCTTCCTACATCTTTAACTTCTCCCTGAATTAGGCAGAAGTTTATTTTACACACTCGAGGTGTTGGCCTTGCATTGAGGCCTGAGGTAAGCCCTACCATGACAGAGAAATTTCAAGTGAGTAGTGAGGAAACTTTTCTCTGATTTTTCTTTATTAATTTCTTCCTTATGGGATGCCTTATTTATGTGATGGAATATTTGTCAGGTCACATCAAGCTGTCATCATGGAATTTTGTTCATGCTTTATAGAAAAGGTCTAAAGTGGAAAGGGATTAAAGCCATGACATTACTGTTAGCGGGGAGAGGCATGAGGTCCCACTATTCTCACCCTAATGTGACAATAGTCTTAGGCTTCAGCATGGTCTACACCCTAATTCAGCTCTCATCAAACAAATCCATTCTTCCAACAGCAGGAAGAGCTTGCACCCAGATACTCAGCATCTGGATCAATTCCTTGCCTGAGTTTGCCCATCTGGGTGACCTCTCAGCTTCTTCTAAATGGAAATCAAGTCATAATCAGCTTGAATAAGTGATGAGCAAGATCTGGAGGCTGAGCCTGTGTACCACAAAAGTCTAAATGTAGTCCAACCATGCCAAAAGGACTATTAGGAGTGGACTTGCATAGTCATAAATTATTGATAACCCCTGTGGTATGCTCTCTTCCCCCCCCCTTATCCCAGCTAGCTCTGGGGGGAAAGGGGAGCGCGGGCAGATCTTCCGCTACTCCCGCTGAGCCCTCGCGGGCTTTGGGCGGGGCTGTGTGGGTCTGAGAGCAAGCGGCGAGTCCCACGGCAAATAAAAAGAGAGAGTCTTTTCTCCGGGGGGCAGAATTCCATTTTATTGCAACCCAACGGGGAGAGCAATAATCGAAGGGGCCACGGCTTGCTGCGCCGGTGTTTGTCTGTGCCGCGCTGCCGCCACGGGCGGGGCGGAGCGGCACGCGCCAGAGCCGGCCGAGAGAAGCGGCGGCTCGCGGGTGTCTGCCAGGAGAAAGCGGCGGGCGTGCCGCGCCCGCGGACTAAGTACAGGACAGGGGGAAACTGGGGCAGCCAATGGGGTCTGAGGGCGGTGGGGTGCAGGGGTACATCCAATGGGGGGCGGACAGGTGGAGGGTCCCAGGTCGTCTGCCTGTCGCTCGGCGTCCCGGGTAGAAGATTCCAGGTGCGGGGAAGGGATCCCGAGTGACAAACAGGCATCTGGGGGTAAACACAGTGACTTTGCAATTTCTCGGGGACAACAAACTGTGGGGAGAGATGGGAAGACCCGGGGGGGGGGGGGGGGGTCGTTACAGAGTGCGGGGGTACATGGAACGAACTTATACATAATACAAATGTGGTAAAACATATAAAAGCACAACTCCACAAACCCCAATGCAGTCCTAATCTGATTTTAAAGAACAAAAATCTCACCATCATGGAGAAATCTTTCTCACAGTCTAAAGGATTACAGTTTATTTTGTGTTTTCCTACAGTTTTTAATATCCCTGTGCTGCATTCAGGCTGAATTAATCATCTCCTTTCCATTTTAAATTCATGACTTGATTCAAGGAGTCTGAGGAAAATGAAAAAAAACACATGAATCTCAAGACCAGTGCTGCAGACATACATGTAAAGGAGAGCATGGCCATCACTGCAAGGAAGTCTAAAATACTGCAGTATTTTAGATATACACAAGCCCTCAGTAAGACAGTGAGCTCAGGTCCTCCATGTGAGCATGAAAAATTGATGCAATGACCACTGGACTAGGAAATATGTGAAGAACAGCTACAGGACAGGACTCATGGTACTATAGCAGAGCATTATCAGGAATTTGAAATTTTCAACATGGCAATAAAAGTCAGAGTTCAAAAAGATATGGACAGTCATGGATCTTTATGACCTGCAACCCAGGGTAGCAAAAAAGTCCTTTTTTCTTACCTTTTAGGTGATATTCATATTTTCATGTTTTCAACCCATGGGACTCATGGCACTGAAATTTGCCTGACACATACATATTAGAAGAAAAATGGCAATTTACTGTGAATGAAGGCTAGAAAATGAGAAAGAGAAGGGATGTAAAAAGAAACAATTAAAAAACTAGGTTTCTGATGGAACAGTTTGGATTATTAGGTGGACTGTCATGAAAGAATTCTTAGGTAAAGAAATCAGACTTAGGCCTCTAAATTTTGGACAACTGAAGTTAGAGAAGATGAATCACATCTTTACTTATTTCTGATAAACTAGTCCTCAGGTAATCCACCTCAAAGGGACACACACCACCCTTTCAGAAAATAGTACAATCAGAAATACGGGGTTTACTCTATCAAAAAAAGGACTGATTAGTTTTTTTGATCAGTAAAGTATCTAATAATTAATTACCAGTGCAGATGTTGGTTTGATAAAGACAGATCCCACAAATAGCATTGGTGTTTAGGTTGCAAGTGATCAAAATCACTTATCACAAATACTCAGTAAGATAAGGCTCTTTTTATGAGGTGATGAGGCCTCAGTTTCCCATTTAGGCAACAGCTTTACCAGTTAAATGCAGTGAAATACTTCAGAAATGGGCAATATGCAGAACTCTAAATCAGGTAAAGAGCAATTCAACATTCAAAGATGTTTTCAGTACTTGAACAGAGATTTTTGGTGTCGGCCCTGATAGGAACATTATATCAGAGTCCCTTTAAACCCTTCCTTTTCCTACTCAGCAGTTTTTCTCTCTTAGTCCCACACTTCCCTTGACCAATTACATTAATGTGTGTTTGTCAATACCGAATTTCATTTGCTGCGTAACAGCTCAGAGCCCAGAAATCTTGTTGAATTTTCCTTGCCTCATAAGCCTGAGTTCCTGCATCTTCCCAGATTTGTGTTGTCAGCAAAACTTAACACATTTACAATAGGTCTCTTGATCTAGGGCAATTACAGAGAGAAGCAATAACAGGTGCAAGAAGCTTAACAAGAGACGGATGTTGTACTATCATTGTGGTCTCTGGTCCTGCATTAGTATCAGGTTGTTATATTGGTTCAAATTAAATTGACATTGCAGTGGAGTAGGTATCACACAGTTGTTGTAAATCTCAGACTTTCTTGGTTCTGATGAATTGAGAGGAGACAAGGAGAGGGAGACAAAGAAGAGGGGACAAGCATGTGCAGAGGCAGAAGCTGAAGGTGAGAGGGAATGCAGGAATAAAATGGGCAGAAAAGCCTTCAGGAGGCAACCTTATGACCTCTGTGCATTATTGTAAGGCAAAAGTTGATGAGAACTTGCATAGTTCAGAACATATACGTCGTTCTGCAGTAATTTTTGAATGAATGAGTAGGGTAAAGTTTATAAAGGATGACATCCTCTGTAACTTGATGCCATATCACCCAGATTTTCCTCATCAGACCACCTGTGGAATGCAGAGACATGAAATGAGAGCACCTGGAGTGCCTTCTTTGAAAGAGTGAAGAAGAAATTTTAGGAAGGTCTGCCATAACTTGAGTGATCCTCTGGGTTATTATACAGCTATAAAGTTGGCACTCTTTAACTGTAATTAAAAACTTTGGGAGATTTTTTCCTTCAAAGGACCTATGGAAAGGATATTCCTTCTATGAATTAACAAAAAGGTAAAAAGTCCATCAGATTATTTCTGGGTATTTGGAGTGAGAGAAGTTTGTTCTCCCAAATATACTTCATCATCTTGCCTGATGAAGTATAGAATGTTCACAAAGGTATTGAGGTTGAGAAGACAGTAACCTTGAAGTCCAGACAAAGAAATATTTCCAGAATAAGACCTAAAGAGACAACAAAAGTTCTTCAACTAAAGGAAATGTAAAGCCTTGGAGAAAAATAGCTCCAGGTTCCAAGAGGAGCTGGGGATATATTGCCTGTAAAGCATCATTGGTAGAGAAAGATCTGGGGGTTTCCAGTGGGCAAGAAATTGAATAAACAGTCTAGTTTTTGTAGCAAAGAAGGACAATAACTTGTTGGACTGTCCTACCAAGAATATGATCAGAAGTTTAAGGAAGATGATCCTTCCCTTCTGCTCAGCACTGGTGAGTCATCTCAAGTTTTATGCCTGTTTCTGGGCCCTGTAGTGCAAGACAGGTACAGGTACACTGGATAAAGTACAGTGATGGTCCAGGAAACAAGGAAGACATTGGTGCCAAGTTGTCTACATAGAATATATTTAAGTTTACAGAGTAGTACATAGACTTTGATTGTCTAAAACGTTATGTACTTAGTCCTAAAACCCACATCTAAACTTCATAAGCTGAATAGCTCTGTAGGCCTTATTGTGTTTTGCAAGCAAAGAGTTTGCTTAAACTTACTGAAGTAAACCATCTACTGTAATTTGTGGTTATGAGAGAGTATGAAATATCCATATGGGTCTGGCCTGATGGCAAAATGCCTATACTGCTCTCAACTGGAGTTTGGAAATCGGAAGCAATTATCTAGATTATATTGAGTGAATTAGATGCTTTTTAAATGACAAAACCTCTGAGTTTTCTTGATGAAAGAAGTTGAGAAATCTAGTTCAGAGGTAGACTTTTACATCTAAATATTTACATACATTTCTGCTAAAAAAAAAAACAGTAAAGGCAATAAAACCTTATCCCATGCACAAGAGAATTATCTTTTCTGTTCTATCCCATGCACAAGAGAATTATCTTTTGTGTTCCATCACTTGATTAGTCAGAAGAAGTTTAAGTTATTTCTTGTATTCTAAGACCTTTCACCTGGTCCTTGAGTGAGCCAGCAGTTAAGATCCTACCTATGCATATGGCCTTCAGTTTCTGAACTCTACTCATCCTTTCTGTCTGCTAATGAAACAAATGGCCTGCTCAGGAGCCAAGGGATTAGATGCTGCATCTACATTTTAGAGTAGAAGTAAGGCTGTGATTCCCTAACTAGACTACTGTGCTGGTAAAATTCCCAAGCCCCATGCTTTGAAGAAACTATGTGTGAGGGACACTGCTTTTAAGGGAACTGCTGTGTGCAGAGTGGCTTCACTATTTGAGGAAAGAATTAAAGCAAGCAACTTGACAGCTTAAGAGAACATTTAACCATTAAGGTCATTATGATGAGATGGACTTTTTTCCCATCTTCATCTTTCTCCTTCAAAAAACAAGCCTTTTTCATAAGGACTCATGGCAATTACTATAGCTTGAGCGACAACCACTCAATATTTATCCTTTTAATACTTTTAGTCAATCAATTTTGTTTATTCTTCCAGATGTTTCCCATTTAATTGATAATTTCACCACTGTGACTCACCTGTTTTTTCCCCTCCAAATTTGACCATCTCATCTTCTCTGCCTTACAGTCACCATTATTTTATCCAGAAGTTTACATGAAATTGAGATTATAGTCTTCTCTGTTGATCAGCTGTCCAAACAGTTTAAGGAGGTGATACACATAAAACCACACGCAAACAGAGCACATTCTTTCCCTTTTCATGGTATCTACCGCTTGGTTCTCTACAGATGAAAACCTATTACTTAGAGGTAAATCCACTACTCAAGTATACATTTTTCAGCAGTTAGAATCTGTTTTTCCACCAGATTCCTGAATTCTGACATCAGACATAGACTGGTTGCAATGTACTGAAATGATCCCACTTTTGTGTTTGCCTCTCATGAAAGCACATCTATAATTAGAGCTATTTCAAAATGATCACAATAAATCCTGTCTCAGAGTCAACTGATCTTGCTTAATCTTTTGCTAAAATCTGGAAAATCAGTCTTTGTATATGAATGTGAGGAAGGCTCCTGAAAGTATTATAGTAGTATTTGTTTGGATCAATTTTTCTTAGGAAACTTAAATTGTAGCAAATTCAGATATTTTTATACAATTCGAAACCAGAAGGATTGCTTTGTAGAAAATATTTAACCATACTAGTGAAGAACAAATATTTTTTGCCAAATAAAGGCAATAAAAAATTAAAATAGATAAAGGAGTACAGTAATGATGAAAGACTTGAAGCAAATGTTCAGCTGAAAAATATACTGTGAAAATATTTGGTTGGCTTGTATGATTCTCCCAGGGAATGTTGGGATATTCTCCAGAAGATGTTCAGACATTTAAAATTAGATTAGGAAAAGCAATAGGAAAGCACATGCAGTGAATAATAATTCAAAAAATGAATGAGATTGCCATTGGAGCAGTTCAACTGATTCAATCTGTTTTATTAATTATTAAATTGTGAAGGTCCTAACAACCCCTATAATGCTTTGTAACTTCTTTTTATGTTTTTAAGACATTATCAAATGGAATAAATAGTAGGAATGTAGCTTTGATTAAAATTTATCAAGAGATTACATCTTTTATGTATTTAACTAAGAAAAATTAAACAAAAATTGTGATGAATTCAATGCTAAGGTTTTGACATAATTCAGTAGTGTCAAACACTTTAATACTGACTGTTTTATAAAAATATAGATACACAGTTTGAAATAGAGAAATTAAGTCACCTATTCCCATCACATTGCCTTCCTTCACATAACATATCTTTACACTATAAACCACAGGAAATATCTTGTTTTTTTCTTGTCTCCAGATCATCCCTAGGTTTCTGGTTAGCATTACAGTCTCCATCCCCTGAAAAATAAACATGTACCAGTTACCAAAAAATGGAAGCAACTCAAGACAGAGCACTGAAGCATAAATGATTCCTTCAAGTCAGGGTGCTGTGATTTGTGTGCCTGTATGGGTGCGTGGATTATGCACAGTGGTGTGGGAAAGCTGAAGACTAAGGAGAAGAAATAAGACTGCACTTGAAAATTAAAATTACAACCCCAACAAATGCAAAACAGAAAGAGAACAGAATTTTAAATAGGTTGGTAGATAACATCAGCTCATTAGCAGTTCTATTACAGCTTACACTAGTTTGTTTTCTCTAAGCATAAAAACACCCAAGTGATATGTTTGTGTCTATGTGTCTGTGTATGGAATATTTGTTTATAATCTTTAAAATACATTTTTTTCCAAGGTTGTTCCCATTCTGAATTTTAGAAATGTTTATAATTGGATGAAGTCTGATCACAGGAACCATAAAATGGTTGATGCATCATAAAGTAGCACAAATAGTTTTGCAATTTTTAAAATTTCAATTCTATTTGTATAAAGAATATTTCCCTTTTTTTGGAAAAAGAATAAAGACTTGAAGTTTTTACTATATAAATCCATTTTTCAAAAAGTGTTTTGTTGTTACCTAGTTTGTACAAGTCAATCGAACTTGAAGGTAAATTAATTTCACTGTTCATAAGAGCAGTCTCTACTCAAGGTGGGAAAGTCAAACAACCTAGAATTTTAGATATAGATGTTTTAATTGGATTGAAAATGTCCCATCTTCCATTTACCAACAATGCAGTCTGGGCCACTACATTCTTTCCACAGAATATTGACACCAGAATGAATTTCTATGATCAGATAAATCTTCTTAATTACCTTTGAAGGTTTGTTTTGTAGTGGTTAATCAGTGGACACGCTGTGACATTAAACACTGTGAAATAAACCTCTAGAAAATACTGCCTGCTTCAAACTGTTGGGTACATTTGTGGGTTTTCACTCCCTGAATCCTGAAACTATCTCCTGATCAGAACACAGGTGAATCCTCAGTAGGTTTAAAATTACATGACTGTGCTGCTTTTGGTGAAATTATACTATCTAAAATTCCTCTAAAAACATTGGCTAGTAGGTGTTTTCTAACTAAAAGGAAGTACTGGGACATTGTATAATCTTGTTTCATGTTTCAAAGAATAATCAGAAACATTGGAGTCAAAGAGGCGTTAGAGGATGTCATCTAGTGTAGGTGGAGAGGTCCGTCTGGGTAGGTGCCTTCCATTTGGTCTAAAATAACCTCCAAAGAAACTAGAGCAGCTGTAATGCATGCCACGGAGGCAAAGAATCAGGACTTTAAGATGATGGTTTCAGTCTCTGCGGCTCATGGCTGTCCTTTCTGGATGATTAAAACTGAATTAAAACATGGGAAAGATTGAACAGGTTTATATAAAAAGAAAATAATGGAAAAACACCCCAGAAATAGGTAACAAAATAGGCAAGAGAAATAAAGAAAAAAGAAACTAGATAAAGGGGAAATTACAAAAAGAAGAAAAAAGGAAATTACAAAAGGAAAAAAAAAGGAAGAAAACAGAAAATAGATAAAAAGGGGAAATTACAAAAAGTAGAAAAAATGAAATTACAAAAGAAAGAAAAAAGAAAATTAAGAGAAGAAACAGTAAAAATTATTTAAAAAAAAAAAAGAAAGGGGAAAAAAAAGACAAAAGGAAAAATATGAGTTTATCATTCTTACTTGCATTACTTACCATAGAGAAGTCCACAGCATCAAGTATATCATAGTGAAGATTCCGCTCATATATTTATTCATTGTGTTGGATGGAAGGTTATTGACAAACTGAAAATTAGTTCTTACATAATATCTTCCTTGAGCCATCAAGTCCATAAGTGCTATCCAAAAATAGGCAAAATATCTAGGTCTAGTTTATCTCTAAGTAAAAACTCTTATACTCTTTACAAGTTACCAAGAGAGTTACAGATAGCTCAGAATCAGATTTGGTGAACTAATTTACTATTACTCACTTATCACTGAAATGTAACTAAAACAGAGAATATTTGCAACATTTCATAGCATCTAGACTCAAGAATCTTATTTAGATCCCAGTTCCAATAGAATCAATATGGAACATCTCCTCATCTGGGGTTTATATCTTCAGAACTGACAATTACAGAGAAGTGGTGAAAGGCACTCCCAATTCCCTCAAGTATTTCACAAAGCACAAAAACCCCAACAAACAGACATTGGGAGCAGTCAAGTTCAACCTCAATGACTTCACTCCTGTCACATTTAAATTAAGCCTTCTATCCTCTAATGTACCACTAACTGTATTACACAACATGCACACCACAACTCCCTCTCTTACCAGTGCACTCAATACAGTAAAACAAAAGCAAATGAAAAAAAACCCAAACTTAAGATGGTATGTATTGAGTCAAATACCCATTAAAAAAACAAGGAAAAAAAAAAACCCTGGAAGATCTGGAAACCCTAATGAAAAGTAGTACTTCCTCTGCTTGAGAGAAGCTACTTTAAAAATCTTTCAATCAAAAGTAAATCCATAATGACAGGAGAAAGGGAGACAATGTGGGTAAAGATATGAGGACATTATCTTCTCTTATGTGTTCAGAGAAATGTATTTTCCTAAGAAGAGTTACTAGAATTGTCTGAATACTTTGGAATATTCCACAATGTAGTTTAATCCTAGGATTTATGGTAAGGTAAAAAAAGGAAAAAAAAAAAAAAAAACCAAAATGTATGGATGACCTTGTAAAAAAAGCAAAGCAGGGAGATTGAAATCAGGAAACAAAAGGAGTTATAGAAACAAGACTGTGTAGATGGGGAGAATCAAAGACAAGGAAGTAATGTTGGAAGAAAGAATATGGGTAAATCTTCCTTTGTATTGTTGTTATACACATACCTACTGTTGCTGAAACTTAGCTATCTATTAAATTTTTTTTTTTTTTTCCCCAGTGAAAGGGTGATAGTCATGGAATTATGGAGATGTACTTTGCATGAATTGCATTACATGCAATCTTAATGTTTCATTTCTGCAGAAACATGACCTTGAATGTATCCCTGAGGATCCCATAGTTCTAGTTTCCCAGTACTCTGAACACACTGAAATCCCCTTCATAAGTCCAATTCCCTATCACTCTAGTGAAATACTTTCCCACAGAATTATTTGCATTTTGCTGTATAAAATTGGCTTCTAGATTAATCGAATTTTTAATATTGCTGAAAACACTAGCCAGAGTGGCTCTTTGATTTCAGTGGATATTCATGAACTTATGCCAACCCAAACTGTGCCTCTTGAGCCCTCAGTGTCAAAGAGAATAGTTTTTCTCCCCAAAATGTGTACAAAAGAAAATTCAGACCCCTTAATCTTAGTGGTCTTGACAATCCACTAGTGATATTGACAGAGACAATGTCACCTTAAGGCAGTGTTCGGGTTTTATTTGTCCATTGAATACCTGTAATTGGAAATAATGCCTGAACATGAATTTTTCCTTCTTTCTTTCCCTGCATGCATTCTGTCCCTGTTTGTGAATCCTTGTGTGTAGCCACCCTTGAATGTATTTTTTGCCATGTAGAAAAAATTTCAAATTTAATCAAAAATCCATTCTTCCTGACTGAGTATGAACTGAAATATTATCTCTATTTTTTCATAGTTAAGTTTAATTCTCTAGTATAAAACTGTGGCAATAAAATAGTCCAACTCACCAACTTTGAACTAGTATAATTGAGGGGAGAAACTAGCAGAATGAAGATGGAATTAGCCCAATTTTGCATCAAGATAACTGAGTTTAATCTCCTGATTAAGAATTGAAGTTAGCATACATATAACTCTCATACATGTAACCATGTTATTTATTTGATATTTTTATAGTGTCAAAATTCAGGTAGATATGGAAACTGTAATTTCCCAGAATTATAGCCTTTTTAAAAACACAGAGAAGCTCAAAAAGTCTGGAGATGTTCACTTGAGACTTCAGAGACAATGGTCATGTTTCCCAGTGCTTGCACACAAACACAACCTGTGACCTGAATACTTATGAACATCAGGGAATCTAAAATAAATCAGACCAGAGGTCTGCACAGCCCAACCTCCTGTCTCTGACAGAGGTGTAAAGCAAATGTCTCATGAAGTATAAAAGATCAGGCCAAGTAGAGGAGATAAAGGAGAATATCTTTCAGTCCTTTCTGAGACCCCTACCACCTGGGGATCAAGAAATACTTAAGCCTGGAGAATATCTTAGTATCCAGTTGTCTGAGAAGGATCTCCCTGTTAGGTACTTTCCCAGACTTCCTTGAATATGTCTAACTGTTGGTATTTAGCATTCAAAACAACAGTAACAAACAATAGTGTGGTTTTGTACCAAGTTGAAAGGAGTCCATGAGGACCATGAATTCCTAGTCCTGGCTCTGCCAAGAACAACCCCAAGAATACAGCCAAGGGCCTTAGAGCATTGTCCAAACACTTCTTGAGCTCTGTCAGGTTTGGTGGTGTGACCAAACCTGACAGAGTTGTCACAGGGCAAAAGAAAGCTCTCCTGACACAATTTCAGGCCATTCCACAAGCCCCACCACCAGTCACCAGAGATCACTGCCTGCCCTCCCTGCTTCCCTTTATGAAGAAGTTTTAGTTGCTACCAGATCAAGCCATAGAAACCATTTCAAACTGTATATATTTTTAAAATAAGTGGAAAAACAAAGCCAATTATTTTGAGAAAAAAGTGGAGAGATTCTCCTCTGCTGAATAGCAGTGTCATTCACTAAAGGTGTGAGCAATTCAGTTTTCCCCATCTTGAACCACTGGTAGAATCAGAAAATCACCAAATTGTTTGTCTTAGAAGTGACTTTAAAGGTTAAGTAGTTCCAAGCCCACTACCATAGGCTGGGACACCTCTGCTTAGACTTGTTTGCTCAAAGCCCCATCCAATCTGGCCTTGATGTTTCTTCAAATTATTTTAGGCTAGTATAAATGCTATGGCTAAAGAGCACAGCAAAGGCAGTGGCCTGTTCATGGCATCACATCTCTTATCTAAAGACAGCAGCATAATTAAATAGCATTTCATGGCAAAACTCATTTAAGCAATTTCAGACACTTAATGCAAATTTAGCAAATCATCTTCCAGGAGTGACTATTTTCCTCCACTTAATGAAACAGAATGCCAAGCAATGAGCTCAGTGACAAAAAAAATTTGCTCAGCTCTAGATTGTTTTTTACTTTCTTTTAGTGATGACAAAGCTGAAACACAGTTAAGGTTAACGAAGCATTCACACAAGTGGAACACAACTCAGCTTGCCACAGCAGCTCCACTCAGTCCCTCACGCTGGTCAGCTCTGTTTCAGTCTTCTACAAGGATGATTCTACCCTGAGAGAAGATGGATCTGAAAACCTAAGTACAAGTTTTCTAGAGTTTTTTGTATTTTTTTCCTTTCTTTAAGAAATAGTACTGTGAGTGGCTCTTTGCACTAACTTTAGGAAACATCAGTTTTAACAGAGCTTGGCATGTGTAACAGCCAATGTAAACTATGCTTTCACATTGATTATGTGCACTTTGGACAATTTCCTTTCAGTGAGGACTTCATGGGAGGAATAACACGTTTCTCACAATTTTCAGTGTCATTCAGTTGCATCCTGTAGGGCTTTGTACAACATGTGCGCATCAAAACACATTTGGCTTCCTTGACAATAATGTATTTTGGGTTGGAAGAAAAATGAACCACTGCATGATTCATTTTAAATTTGTACAATGTAAACCTCACATAGCCAAGCCCAGAATTAGATGTGAAATGCCAGCCTGATGGATTTTTTCCTGCAATTTACAGTAATTTGTACTTTGAGTAGATCCAAAATCTATTGGCTGGAAGAAACTGGATAATAGATCCTCTCACTGATTCAGAAGCTACAGTTTCTGTATTTGAGAATTTCCCTCTCTGGAATGAAAAGCACTCAGTGTGCTTGCACACACAGCTCTCAGCATGTCACTGGAGCAGAGGGGTTTCTAAGAGCACATAAAACAGAATACCTACTTTGACTTAAATCCACTCTCAAAGCGACATTCAGATTAGCAAGTGGAACAGCTGCCAGGATGTGCTCTGAGCTTTGCTGGGTCTCTACCCCAAAATCTTGATTGTAAAGAATCAAGTCCATCATGTGTAAAGAGAAAATCTCAGTAACTGAGAATGGAAGAGACCCCATGGGATGTTTTATGTAGTGTTCAAATTGTTCATGGTGCTGTTGTTTCCTTCCTGTGATGCAGAACTTTTAGGAATTCAGTCATGATCCAAGCAGTAATGAGAGAAAGAGAGAAGAGGAAGGTGATCATACAGATTTTGAGGCATGCGAACACTGCAGAATTTAAAAAAAAAATTTTCCTACAAAAATCTTTGAAATGTAAAATAGTTATAACTTTCCTAATAATTGTATGATTTTATATAAGCTTTAAGTGACTTATTGAAGAGATAAAGTGCTTTCCTGCTGTTTTGTCACCAAACAAATCTATCTCTCCCTACCGAATTTTATAGAACTATAAAGATGGAAGCTCATACAGCTATGATTCAGGTGCATGACAAAGTTGAAACTGTACTGAACACACCCAGTGTCCCCAGTTTAGGATGCTGAGTAACTCTAAAGCTGCAGGATACAGACAGAGTTGCCTGATACCTAGTGCAAGGAGCTGGACTGTTCTCAATGATTTATGTAGCATGGGCCACAGTGGACATTGAAGGAAGAGTTAAATGGAAATCCATCAAGCGTAAAGAAATGTCTTTTGAGAAAAGATTTATAGAATGACCCAGTGGATGGACCTTGGCTGATTGTAATCTGCATATGAGGCCAAGGCTGGGGGAAAAGGGACTAACAATCAACACTAGAGTAATTTGCCTGATAAAAGAAAATTAAAGAACTGGAGAGGCAGGCAGCAGCCTGCAAAATTAATGCAGATTTGGATCTGCTGTATAATTAGCCACAATAGTTAAATTGGAAAAAAAATTAAAAATGAATGACATCAAATTAGAGAAAGATTTCTGTAATATACAATAAAATTGCAGAGTTTACATAAAAAAAGAGGCTTAGATAATGGGAGAAATTTTAAAAGCTAGCAAAATACTCATAATCTCAACAGTAAAAAGTTTTGATATGATTAGACAAGCATCTGTAAGTATACAATCAGTACAGGTTGTAGTGAGATAATGAAATAAAATTGATGTACAATATATTTGCACAGAACAAAACCACCATACAAATATATACTTGAGGGATGAGTTTGAATGGCACTCAAAAGAATTTTCTGTAAGGGAATGATTTGGAGTTTTGTACCCTGCATGAATCTTTAATTATATTGTAAAGATGAAATGTACCAACATTTTATCCTGTTTGGAGCAGTACATATGAAAGCTAAGCTACTCTAAAAATTAAGTCAAGATAAAGTTCTACTGTTGGCTTTGTCTGATTTTTAGGCAGGTTCTCACCATGGGTGAACTAAGGTTCTTCTATGAAAGGTACTTTCTAGAAGAACTGATGATTAGGTTTTGTTGGGGTTTTTTTGGGGTTTTTTGGGGTTTTTTTGGGTTTTTTTGTGTTTTTTTTTTTAATTTTGTTTTGTTTGTTTTTTGGTTTTTTTTTTTTGTATTCTTTTTTCTTTTCTTTTCTTTTTTTCTTTTTTTTTCTTTTCTTTTCTTATGCTGCTTATGCTGTCACACAACTTTTCTTCCAAAGAGGAAAGACAACACTTTTTAATATAAGCATTACTTGGTCAGTATTGGATTCAGGAATCAGGACCACGTGAGGAGCTTAAGTCTAATCTGTCCTGAAATGCAAACTAAGAAAAATGTAGTCAGATCCTTGAAATAGTAGGTAGGTAGTATCTTCACTGTATACTTCCAGGATTGTTTACCAGGGACCTTTTACACTGTTTGTAATTTTTATTACACATCAACACATAAGCTCTTTTTAGGTGAAGATTCCATTTAGAATGTACTTAAGTACACTCTTGTTCTCTGTAGTGGCAGAAGATTCCTGACTCTTGAGCTGTCAAAAATTGACTGTGGTTTGGGGTCTGGTGAATCACAGCAAAAACAAACTGGTTTTCTTAAGGCTCTAAAATTCATAACTGAAGGAAAGACAAAATTCTTTAATAGTCAGCCTTTAATTCTAAAAAATGGGCTACTTCTCTCTTTTCTTCTGTTTTTCTCCTATTATGTTAGAACTAAGAAATGTTTTTACTTTTCACCTGAACAAAATGAGCATAACTATCTGATTCTGCTAATTTCTATATGGTTTATACTGTGATTAGAGAAAAAAAATAATGTTGAAGTGTGTTTTGAGTGAATATATGTGTATAAAGAGCTGGTACATAGACAAGATGCTCAGAAATATGATGAAGTCTATCTTGGATCTGTGAAACATGTATTTTTGTGTTCTCTTGTGAGCAACTGAGTACTTGAGTAATCTCATACCAACATGTGGTCTCACATTTAAGTAAATTATGGATGCATACTCTGCCACTGTTTATTATAAGAATTAATTTACCTTATAGGTACCTTGGAACTGGAATGAATGAGGATTAAATGCATGCATACTCTCATCAACTATAAAAAAGAACTAGCTGATACATAAGCCTACATTCTCAGGAATGTACATATATTTTTAAATGATGAATATAGTTCCTTTTTTTTTTCCTCATCACATAATCAGAAGCATACGGCAGAGCTAAAAGTGGTAAATTTACTCAGGCAAAGATAAATAAGAGCAGAACCTTTGAATATCTCCAAATAACCTCTGAAATATCTTCTTATTTACTTTCCTATTTTGTTTTCCTCACAGTCATCATGATAAGTATCTGTTTTATTTTTATTAGTAATAGGTAAAATATAAACAGAAAATATGATAAATGAGCAGAATTTCAAACATTAGCCTACTGTCCAGTTGGAACTACTACAAGACACTATGTCATGACCAACAGCAGTTTGTGCAAGGCAAAAGAGTGTTGGTTAGAGAAATGAAGTAGATTTTTTCCCCCCTCCCCTTTCTCTTTGTCTTTCCTCCTTCATTTTTTTAACTACCTATTAAGATGAAGGCAAAAGAAAAGGCTTGAAGGGCACTTGAAACTGAAGGACAGGTGTCTCAAGTCAACTCAAATGGAATACACGTGAAGTCTACCCTTCCTTCTTTTAGTAACTTTTACAAGCTACAAACTAAATTGTGCTTGGAAATTCATTTGACTTTTCCACTATCATTTTTAAATGCAAATATTTTAAACCAGAATTAATTGTACCTCACTTTGCAAGGGATGTGACAGCTGCTGACCCTGAATTGTGGTGTGCTGCAGACACTGGGTCTGGTCTTCAGGAGATCCTTCATAATTAACAGCAGTCGGGAAAAAAGTTTCATTTCTATGGCAGAGAGGAATACTGGGATTTCAAATAGTATAAGGAGTAACTCTGGTAGAAAATATAACAAAAAAAGCCTTTATTTCTGGAGAAAATAAACCCAGTCCATATTATGAACATATCTCAATACAAAAATGAGAGTTATTTGTTGGTAATAAAGACTGACAAATTTTCAAAATGAGAGAAAATTCCTGGTTATATTTCTCATGTGAAAGTGATAAGTTATCTTGTATATGTGGTTGTTTTTCCACTGCATTTCTTTTCCTTCATTCTCTATTTCCTATCCCCTACAGGAAAATTTTCCTTTTACATTTAGCAGAACTATTACATTTGAAGTTTTTTCTCAATAAAAAGCCGATACAGATTTCTTTATGAACAATGTGGTAATCAGAATTGTGATTAGAGTTTTTAAGGGTTTTTATGAATTTTCATTTAATTTTTAGAAAAGTACTTTTCACAGAGTTGGCTACTACCAGCTGAAAGTCAGAAGAAAATTTCTGATTTCTCTGCCAGCAGTTTCCTATTAAGAGTACTTTTATTAAATATTTAATCAAATCCAAGACCATTTTCTTGGGACTGTAGTCAGTCTTTCCTTTCCAACTACTATATTTTGTAGGGTTCTGCATTATAATTAAAGAGTTGTCCCTCTAATTCTCTGTATTGGTCTCACATTTTTGCTCAAAACATGTAGCAGAATTTTACCTATCATGTATAAAATATTTAATAGATCTTAAAAAAGACAAAAAATATTATCTAAACTATATTTTTTAATATTTTAATCCATCTATCTAAAATGTTAATTTAGTACTCAGCTCATCCCTCAGATTTTATATCTAACTTTGACTGCAGAATAGATAAGAAAATACGAGATAATACACCTTTTTAAAATTGAAACTCCGGTCAGTAACTTTAGATAAAAACCTAGATTTTTCCAAGCATGCAAATAGTAAGTTAAGTTAAGTAAGATAAATTTCCATGGTAAAACATCAGCAAAAGAGTTTGGACATTGTCAAAGTTAAGAAGCCAGACTTCAGCCTCAAGAGATACATTCACTTACTTTCAAGCAAAAGACTTCATTTCACATTCAGGATAGTATTTAAATAGAAAAAAATTTGAGACTTTTTTTCTGTTTTAGGTGTGTGTGATGTAGTTACTAAAAGTAACAAAGTTCTTATTTTCAAATAAAAATGGAAGAAATAATTTATGCACAATTGAATATCATACACGTTCCCTAAACTATAATCAAGAATAAAAATCAAGAAGTTTCATGCAATTTATTTCATTCAATTTCTATAAATCTCTTGGTAGTTGTGACTTTTTGTTAGATTCTTTTTTTAAAAATCTCTATTATATTTTCACTCAGATATTTTTGGCTTGGCTTGAAGTGTCATATTGATCAGCCTGTGGACTTATCTGATTGTCTTTCAGACTGAAGTCCTCTATTTAATTAATAGTGCAAGTAGAGAAAAAGAAAGGGTACTGTCAGCTGTACTGTGTGTGCCAATTCCAAACAATTGACTCATCTTTCCCTGGGGGAGAAAAAAAAAAAGGATACTTAAGGCAGGAATAGAAGCAAAGACATAGTTTTCCTCTACCAATGTGTTAAATCCTTCATGAACCTCAAGCTGTAGGAGACCTTATTTAGTGATTGCACCTACCAACCAATCAGCTGCATCTGTTCTATACTTTATGATTTTGGCTGTACCATGATATTTTCACAATCAGCTTCATAATAAAGCACCTTTTATAAAGTTGTTTGTGATGGGTATTTTACTGAGTGCCCTTTATTATCTTGCATGGTCTGAATGACATTCCCTATTTCTTTACCACTTATGATTATAGATGAATCATAGTAAATTAGTATATGCCCTTCCATCTGTTACTCTTTAAACTGAAGATTACCACATGATTTCCAGCCTTCTCATCTGAAAAGGCATCTTACTGTCCTCATCTCCCATTTTAGCTATATATATATCCTTACATGACAATGATACAATGATAGCTTGGCAATGTTGGGTGGACGATATACTGAAAATGATCCAAACACGGTGCTTACATCCTACTCTGCTAGTTACTTCACTTGTTCTTCTAATTTTAAGGAATTGTATGTCTTTTTTCCCCCTACATGCAATTACATGATTTATTTTATCAGGAGGAAGTTTAAGGCTTTGGAAACAGGCCATAAACTCAGTCTGTGGAGGCCTAATCTCTATGTACAGTAAGAAATTACGGTTTTCAGTTTAGTCTTGTAGAAAGATGAAAAATAATATATATTATGTGTAGAGAAAAAGTTCCTTATGCCCAAAAGTTAATTGGGCCATTCTGGATACTGGATTTTTCAATTCATTTACTTCTTGCTATCTATATCCAGCTCATCTTCTTCTAAGATCAAAATAATTATTTCAACAAAGAGTGACCTGTACAAATTGTCCACCTCTTCTATGTGTGAAAGGGCAGAAAGACATATGTATTCTGTTCTTTTTCACTATTTCCTTTCCCTTTAAGTCCTCTTCTACTCTACCTAATTTAAAGAAAGCAGAGCAAAAAACCCAGAGAGGGTACTGAAGGATTTTTCAGGACACTTAAAGACAGTCTTCTTTGGCTACTTTGCAAAAACAGTTTTTGATTTAAAATAGGGAGATAGCATATCCCTCTCTGGGAGAAAACTCACATCCGTTAATGTTCCTCCAGAAGTGAGTTATGAGAAGAAGCCTCAGATGGATTAGAGAGGAAGGTTAAATTCCAAGGAGCTAATTTGTTGAAAAGGTGAATGTAGCTAACTTAAAAAAAAAAAAATTAAATTGATACACCAGGTCTGCAATATCTTTCTCCCTCACTGAATGTTGCTGGGTAACTTTTATATCTCGAGAAGAACAAAGGCCATAACATAAAACAAGGTTGTTTCCCTAAGAAATTGTTGGTGCAGAGTTAAGGTAAAAGCAAGTACAGACCTTTTAACATGTTAAGATCTTTCTACATATAAATATAAATTTAAATATAAATTTTAATTTAATAACTTATCAGGATTAATTATATAGAAATACTGTTCACTTCTAAAAGCGAGATAACTTCTTTAGGCTATTTTATAATTTCTTCCTTAAAATTTTTCAGAGACTTAATGGCCCATTTTCTGGTGTAAATCAAAACAGCTTCAATTATGTCTACTATGTAAAGCAGATCATATTGGCCCAGTATTTTATTCACAAGTGTACATGAAGTCAAACTTACCTGGGAGGTGAAAGTCATTGCACAAAACTCTGACAGACTACAGAAAATGTTTGGCTGGGTATGACAAAATCCACACTAATTAGTGACCTTTAATGTTAAATACTTTAAGCTTACTCCTTTTCTCATACAGCTATTTGAACACTGTTCTGATCACTTTCTGACCACAGAATCATAGAACATCCCAAGCTGGAAATGACCCACCATGATCATCAAAATCCAGCTCCTGGCCCAGGACTACCCCAAGAGTCACATCACATGCCTGAGAGCATTGTCCAAATGCTCCTTGAACTTTATCAGGCTTGGGGCTGTGACCATTCCCGAGAGACCGTACCCAGACATACTCTGAGTCTCCTGATAGTCAGCCTAAACCTCTCCTGACACAGCTTCATGTTGTTTCCATGGGTCCTGTTAGTGGTCACCAGAGAAGAGACCAGTGGTCACCCCTTTATTTACCCCTGCCCACTGTGAGGAAGCTGTAGGTGTAGTGAGGTCTCCTCTCGGTCTCCTCTTGACAGGCTAAACAGACCAAGTGATCTTAGATGAGATGGAAGTCCCAACAGCAGAAGCAAATAATGAGCCCTCAAACATGAAAAACATTTTTACTGCTTCACAAAAAAGCAGTAGTAAGGTCTCACTGTCCCTTACATACCTCCTGAAATAAGGCATCTTGTAAGTTAAAGGCCTTTCAGTTTCTTCTAAGGCTTGGAGGGAAGCCTAACTGAAGCCTACTATAGAAATTCTGTTTCCAGAAAATGGTCTCATGACTTACTCTTTTTTTCCTTACTCTCCTCAAAATCTCTTTGCCTTCTCTTTCTTTCCTGTCTTGCCTAAAGAAGTTCTGGTTTATTTTTCTTTCTTTTTCTAGCCTTCCTTCCTTCCTTCCTTCCTTCCTTCCTTCCTTCCTTCCTTCCTTCCTTCCTTCCTTCCTTCCTTCCTTCCTTCCTTCCTTCCTTCCTTCCTTCCTTCCTTCCTTCCTTCCTTCCTTCCTTCCTTCCTTCCTTCCTTCCTTCCTTCCTTCCTTCCTTCCTTCCTTCCTTCCTTCCTTCCTTCCTTCCTTCCTTCCTTCCTTCCTTCCTTCCTTCCTTCCTTCCTTCCTTCCTTCCTTCCTTCCTTCCTTCCTTCCTTCCTTCCTTCCTTCCTTCCTTCCTTCCTTCCTTCCTTCCTTCCTTCCTTCCTTCCTTCCTTCCTTCCTTCCTCCCTCCCTCCCTCTCTTGCTTTCTTTTCTTTATTTTCTTATAGATCATAGTACTGTGTGATCTCCTGATGTGTAAACTTAACCTCTTTAATTGGTAAAATTGCTTTTAAAAATATGTCTTTATCTCTGCTCAGAATCTCTGTCTTTTCAGATTTGTTTAGTTAAGGGTTCATCAGCCTTTCAAGCAGATTTCTGGAACAGAGGAATAAAAAAACACAGCATTCAGCCTTTCTTCTTGTTCAGATGTGCAACAGATTCAATAAATCTGTTTCAGACAGGGCAAGACCACAACCATTCATGACCTAAGTAAAATCTCATTCATGAACACACTGTAAGCCCATATCAGTCAATTATTTGTACATTTTTCTATGCTTGAGGCTGTTTTGTCTGTATATATGTGGGATAGATACCCTTGTAGGCTCAGACAAATAACAAAATTACCAAAGTTTAGCAAGTTAATACATATTGTGTCTCTGCTTGTGTGAGTCCTTAGTGAAGGTGAGATAATGAAATGGCTTTCAGATAACTTTCATTATGATTCATCTGTTACAGACTCAAAATGTGCACATCGAACACAGCTGCATCTCAGCTGATGCTCAGTTATCTGATGAGCTGCAGGGACCTGGCTGTGTTTACACCCTCAGAATGGCAAATGTGGGCAAGGTCTGATCAAGCCAAGGTTCTTACATAACTGAAAAAGAAGCAGTCTCAGAGAATAAGTCTTGATCAGAAGTACTTAGTGGTCCTCATGTAAGATAGGAGTGCAATTATATGAAAATGTAAAGCAAGATCCCAGAGAAAACCTTGTCAGGGAGGTTTAAAAACAAGGGAAAAAATCCCCTTTTTTAAAACTTTTCTCACACTCCTGTCACAGCATTACTTACATTACATTACTGCATATTTAATGCAGTAGAAGAGTTAAACTAATACAAACACAGAATACTACTTCTATGCTACTTTGATTTCAGGTCATCAGTTATGATAATACAATATAAAATACCAAAGTTTTCAGTAAACCAAAGTCTAATACATGCCTGAGCTTATTGATTACACTAGTTTATGTGATAATAAAAGTACAACGGTATACACACACCTTTTGCAAATAATAAAAATTATTTGTCTTTGGCTATCTCCTTTGTGCTTTCACAGCAATACAAAAGTCATAACAGATAATGGGAAAACAAAGCGTTTGCATTTCATAGATGACCTTGGAAAAGTTGCTGGATTTCTCTGTATAGTTCCAGCTTTTGCAGGAAACATGTTCTTGCTATAAACACTTGTGAGGACCTGCAATTCTTGATGAGATGAAGGAAAAAATACTCTGTGATAGTTAAAACTGAAGAAAAATTAATCAAGTGATTAAATAGAAATACTGCTGTTTATCTAAAAATAATATATATATTTTAAGTCCCAATATGTTTTATCAAATTTTAAAAAATTCTCATTTTCAATACATATAAAATTATAATTAATTAGATATATTCCAGATAAGTACAGCTCTTTTATTGAATGAGCAAATAGTGTAAGCAGAAATTTTATGTTACAGTTTTTTATTTCAATATCTGAGCAAGTTTTTTTTGTGATAAGTGAGAAATTATTTTCAAGAAGAGATTCTGGACTTGATCTCTCTACAAATGAAGTAGTTGATTTAGCTGGTTTAGCCTGCTCTTGTTACCTTCTTTTTTTCTTGAGTTTTTCCACATGAGCTTCGATACATTTTAATTAGGATAGGATTTTAATTTTTTTTTAATGTTTAAGAAGACCTTATGTCATATTTGGAGATGAGTGTGGCATTTGCCATATGTTTCTGTTACTGGGACATTATATACTAACTACAGACAAAAATGTGAAAGATAATTACACTTAAAATAAAAGTTGATTTTCATGAGAAATAAGGCAATCCTTTGTACTTATTTTGTGCCCATAGCAAGGGAAATTTAACACAAAATGTGGGCAGTCTTAGCTGATATCCTGAGTGTTAACATTTATCCTGAAATATCCTGCACAGCCCTGATCAGGGTGATTGGGTGGATCATGGTTTCAGCACTGGCCCATTCAGCCTTTCTCAGTAGGGATCTTTTGCTCTTTATGTAACTGAAAAAAAAAAGAAAAAACCCAGAAAGGGATTTCTTGCCCTTTTCATCCAACTCTGTTTTCTTTTTTAAAAGGCTCATGAATATCTGCCATCTGTCCTCCATAGGCTCTGTTGATTTGCCACATACTGGACGCACCAGAGAGTTGAAGGACAGATGAGTGGCCAGTTCCACCTGTAAGTGCAGGTGTAAGGGGAGCTATTGCGTCTAACCTGTGCCTAAGTCAGTGCACCCCATGGCCTGCAAAGTGCTCCTGTGTCTGCCTGCGCTGTGCATCCATGGCTGGGATGGAGCCACACACACCCTCCACCTCTCACCCCAACCAAACTGGGCTTATCCCGCTTATCAACACCTTTTATGAACCTCCAGTTATGACTTATGAACTTCTGCAGGAGAGTGAAGCACTAGAATGCCTCAGGGCAAGTGATGCTTTCTATTTGTGTGTGGGGGGGTTATTTTATTTTATTATCTTATAAAATAGCTTAATCAATGAACACAAGTAGGTAGTAGAAACTGAGACTTCTGTTTATGGGGAAACTTTTGAGATTTATTTTGGCCATTTGTAAGTAGTGCCGACAACTGAGCTGTGGAGAAGGAAGAAATGGAAAATGGCCCAATGTACCTTTTTTGGTGTGCAATGAGTCAAAATTTTCCTTCCTTTCCAAGGATGTTACAAAGCAGAAAAGTGAAACGATTGTCCTATTTATGATGAGGGGTTTTTGTGCATCTGTGTGAAAATAAATAGATTATTCCATATGAATTCCAAACCAAATTTATGACTAAAGTAAATTTTTATTATGGATATTGATTGTATTGACTGAAACTTCCTTCTTACAAATTCCCCTCTTTGTATAACATAAGTGTTATAACTTGGTTGAAAAAAAGGGGATGTGCATAACAAATTTTTGTATTGCATATTTTACTTACAGCAAAATGGAAGGCTTTCATTTTTCAGAGGTTTGTGTTATGATTTCCAATAAGATGTTGGCAAAAGAGGGTTATTTGCTTTTTATTTTGTTGTTTGGTTTGGGTTTTTTAGATAAAACTTTGAATAATCCTGGGATAATTTTTTTTTGGTAGCTTGTCTCTAAAATCCTGCCTGTATTTTTGCACTCAAATAAACTTAAATATGAAATTTTTTTTTTTTCTGGTAGGTTGTCTCTACAATCCTGCCTGTAGTTTTGCACTCAAATAAATGTAAATATGAAAGGTAGAATTGGAACAATTGTTGGAGCCTGTTCCTGTTTCTCAGGAGTTTTCAGACATAGTATTTCTGGTTTCCCCTATGCCTAAGCTAGAAAAGAAAAACACTCATTCTTGCCTCTCCCTTTCCTTTTATTTTTTTTTTGTTATGATAATTTAGCTAAATAATGCCTCTTTTCTGCTGATGTACATTTGCTAATAATGAAAGAGCAAAAGAAGCTAAATCTAGCCTGCATTCTCATGTGAGTAAAGTTAAATTGCTCCCATATTACTCAGCTGAGATGATGGCATATTGTGTAGTCTTTGTGTCCTGCTGCAATCACCTGTTTTCCTCACATACAAGGTTATATATATATATCTCCTTGCAGGAGAGCTTTACTACAAGCATAATCATAATAACACAGTGATGGAAACTTAAAATCTCTAGCACCAGCCAGGCTGCTTACTTTCCTCTCAGTCGACTCCACAGACTAAGCAGACACAGCTTTAGGCAGTCCTAAATCAGATGCTTGGGTTGTCAGATGAAGACAAGTGGAAAGAATTTTGTTCAGTATTCCCAGAAAATATTTAGGGAGAGGTTTAGTCCAAAAAAACTGGTCCCTGGTCCAGAGAGAGAGTCGGCAAATTGACATTGGGATGATTATATAAGGTTCAACACAAAGTAACAGATTATTCTCACTAGGTGCAGCATTAATGATAATAGTGCAACAGGTGCAGCATCTGGCTTGCCACAAGGCTCTGCAAGTAGAAAGTCAGATTTTCAGTGTAGATATGGATATAATGTGCAGATCATGGCAAAAGTAAAACACAATTAAATATGTTTGGCTCACCATCAGTTGAGGTTTTAGGTGGTGTGGATGGTTTGATCTAAAAGCTTTAATCTTGTTTGCTTATGATTCTTCATTTCTCAAGTTCTGTGTTTAAACAGGAAATTATGAAATGAGAGCAGCCAAGCTGTGACATATTCCATTATACTGATAGCCAGGTTCAAACTGCCCTCTATTTCAGTCCTTTCCTTTTGCCCGCAGTTTACAGTATGCAATAGATCCCAGTGTCCAGAACACCTCTGTCTCTCTTTCTGCTGCACACATACAGAATAAAACACTTTTAATTTTGTATTATAGAGTCAACAGAGAGAGCAGGCAGAGGATGCAAAGGGTTGACTGGCTGGTGGCGAGTGTAGGAGCAGTTCTACACACAAACCCCACCCATATAATCTTCAAGCAGACTATGAGCGGCAGACTCATAATCTTCAGGTTGCATACCTGGGCAGGCATGAATGGGACACAATTTGTTGAACTAACTCAAGCATGTAAATTCGCATATATTCCAGTTTTCTCTGAGGCCATACAAATATGTATATATATACACATGTGTGAACATGCATATAAATGGAATTCTGCTCATTTTTTTCTTGAAGAAACAGTCTTCAGTAAGGAGTTATGGAGATCTACTTTTTTATCCTGCTGCATACTGAGAATCTAAAGCACCCGACAAGTAACTGTGTACATCATGATCAAAAATCTTCTGCAGAATCAACAAAGTAAACCCAGGCCTCTTCATTTAATTTTTTTTTTTTCTGCTGCCACATAGTGATTTATTTTACCTTTGCACATATCAGGTTGGCAACATTTTAGGCTTAGCATTTGAAGCTCAGGATCTGACAATTTCAACCATTCATTCTTATGCCATGAGCAGGTATGTGTGGCTATCCATAATGATTCTGTGCCTTAGTTTACTGGTCTGAAAAATAGGAATAGGCTGAATCTGGCCCTAACTCTAGGAAAAATTCTGTTAACTACATTGACTTCATGAAAACTTAAGGATTTGGCCCTGTGCTGACAGTCAGTAAGCTGGAGTGAAAATGTTCTACATGTGCTATTTGACCTCTACAGTTGAGGATTTAAAACTTTAATTATAGGAACGAGAAGATGAGAACAGATTCTGAGTTAGCTACTTTTTTTGAATAGTTATTCAGACTCCAGGGGGAATAGTGATTTGCAGGCTCATTGAGGGAGAAAAAGGATGTCCTTTCTTTCCTAGGTGTATGGGGGGAGGAACAAAAGGGGGCCTTGATACCATTCCATTAAAATAAATCACTTCTCAATCCAGGCGAGAATTTGTATCAGAATATTTGATATTCAAAACTTTACCAACAAGAGCAAATCATAAAGGGCATTTGATTATGCAGGGCCAGATCCTGCTAAAACTCCCTGAGAGGTGTCTGAATGAATTCAGGAGCAGATCAGTATGCACGAAGTTACCTGGATAAGGCTTTTAGACAGTGATGTCTATGAAAGAGAGAGCTGTGTTGCTTTTTTGTTGTGGGGAGAGCTGGCAGTGGACAAATTACAGGCGTGCTAATTATACAGCCCGACCTCCAGCTGCCATTGAAATCAGTGAAAAAAGAACTATCCTTTGACTCCAGTAGAGACAAAACAGGATGGTTAGGGTTAATTAATTAATTACTTTCCAGAAAATGTTTTGAGATTCTCTGATGTTGAGATCCAAATAATGGCAAAGTGGCACTGTAATACAGAGAGATGTTTAGAGAGCTGTCATTCATCGATAACATTATATAGAATACAATAATTGTAATTTAGTAAATTTGTTCATTTCCTTCCATTAGAGAAGAGAGATATTTTTAGGTTTTAAATTTTCTAACAACAGAAGCAATCTGGGAACAGGCAAAAGAAGGAAACCAGTAAAAATTTTGGTTGGTGGGCCTTTCTAGAAAGAAAATATGATAAAAGTATGCCAGAACAGTCAAAAACTTTGCTGAGACATTCTCTTCAAAAAAGCTACATGTATCTGTGTGTGTGGAATATCATCAATGATGTGTAGGTTATTTCTTTTTTGCAATTGAGCTAAACATGATATAGATTGTAAAAGTCAACAAGTAAACAGAATGTTCCAAAAGGTGGGGTAAATTTTTCCTGGTTTGGTTTTGTCTGTTAATTTGGGGGTTTTTTTTGTTGGTTTGAATATTTTTTTGTTTGTTTGGGGGTTATTTTTGGGGTGGGTTTTTTTGGGTTTTTTTTAATTGTTTGAAAAGAAACAAGTGAGTAGAACAAAACAATTCTCCCTCCTTCTTACCCCACCCACATTTTTAAAGCTAATTCCGTAGAATTTCTTTGTATATTTCCACAATTTTATTTTCTGTGTAATTTTCAGACTCTAAGAGAGAAACTACTCCAAAGCACCCCTAAAAATTAACTTGTGAGCTTCAATGCATATATATTTAGAAGACATAAGAAAGTCAAAGTTCCTGCCCCAAATGATTATTAGCAGTAACAAATGCCCTGTCTGTGTTCTCTTTCAGCTATAGATTGCAGTTCATCTTACCAGCAGTCATTTAGTTTTGTAACACCCTGACAACGTAGTACAGTATTACCATTCCCATTTTATAGATGAGAAGAACCAAGGCAGAACGATTAAACAAGTCACCCAAAGTTATACAAGGTCTGGGGCAGAGCCAGGAATAGAATCAAAGTCCCTTGAGTCCCTGACCTTCATATTAAACACAAGATCATTCTCCCTCTGTTTCTAGTTAGAGCATTCAATTCACCCCATCTGGTGTGCATGTGTAATTTGTACCGGAGGGGTAATTCATCCCTAGAGGAGGGCAGGCGGGGTTTGCAAGGGGTGTCAGCTGTGAGCTCAAAATTTGCATAGCCTGAACATTCATCGAAATGAGAATTCCTCCCAAGGAGCATCTCAGGAAAACACATAAAAAGGGGCAACACAAAATTCTGTCTAGAAGCTTTCAGAAGGTGATTTTCCTCAACTGTTTTCTTCCTTTGATTGCAAAGCTGAGAATCAAGTTTATCTGTCAGTAAGCTCAGGCTTCATTTGCTACCTTGAAACTGTCATTTGGTGTTTGGGACAGGTGATCATTTAACGTTGTCTTCTTAACCCTGCAGGGGACAGGCTGTTGATGGTGAGTGTGTGCTGATAGAACCAATCCTTTATGTGGCCTTCATATGCTTAATTAGCCACTGCAAGACTAATGCCTCTCAGCTATCAGTGTCATCGTTTGAGCTCAGTAACATTCCTTCCAGAGCTGCACTAAAGATTGGAGGGAAATAACTGCAATAACATTAAGGAGAGTCTTAAATTATACATGTGGCTTTTTTTGTGTGTGTGTGTGTGTACATATATATGTATACACAGAAATATAAATATTGTTTATTGCAACTTTATATTGCAAGAAAACCTCCCTGGATACTGAGGAGTTGTTTGTCTGTTAATTGACAACTTAATTGATTAGTGTTTTTCTCCATGGTACCAATTAGGACATGAAACGGATCTGATGTGGTGGTAGGTTGTCCTGGGAAAATTTCAAGACAAATAGCTCAAATTCGGGAAATTTAAGATATTAGGATAAGAATCCTAATATTTTGATGATTCATTAAAATGAAATATGAAACTGTTCAGATTCATCTAGGGCTAAAAATTAAAAACATATATTGTCAGAAGACAGAGACCAACCCAATGTGAACCTGAAACTTTAAAACTTCAGTAGCTTTAAAATATCAGTCATAGACAAATCAGATGAATTCTGGTTTCTCATCAATTTTCTCATGATTTAATCCTGTTGTCATTTTCCTCCAGAATGATGTCACTATATGAAAGTGGGAAGAGAATCAAACTTAGTATTTGTGCTCGGAGCAGAAAGCAAGAAAACTTGATTTGTTTTTTGGCATTACAACAAGAAAAGTGTCACTCACTTAAGTCCATAACTTCTAGAGGCACATTGGGCTATTTCCTGTTGAGGGTGAAGTCAGTGACTTTTCCACATGACTTCAGTAGTCAATAGACTCATAATTGCTTTAATAATTTCCTTTCCCAGGGGATAAAACTACTTTTGGTGACTTCCCCTGAGGAGTCTGTAAAAGCAAACTCTTATTAACAATGTGCTTTCCTGATTTTGGCCCTCAGCTGCACTGAGCAGGAGCAGAGGGCAGAGGAATCTCCTGTCTGCATGGGGCTGCCAAGTCCTCACCCTTCCTGCTAGCCTACGACTGTCTGCCTGATTCAGGTGTGTGGACATGGGTCTTCAGGGTTCTTTAACACTTTGTTACAGGTGTCAGTTTTTTATTTTGCCCCTTGGCTCTAAAACAGATTACTTGGAGATGTTAATTTTGGAGGCAAATTCCTAGATGGGTTGAAATCATATACGGATTCCTATTTCTTCTCCATTCCCAGACTTTCCCCAGAACAATAACTTTGCACAGGGGTCTCCAGTAACCCTTGCTCAGGCACAGATTTCTTCAGAGGAGACAGAGCTACTCACATGAGTAAAGCTGAGCTGGATCAGGCCCAAATTTAGTACTAAATCCTGGCAGTTCCAGAACTGTAGCTTTAACAAGGCTTATTTGAGATGAAGGCACATTTTTCAGCGCTCATAACAGCAGCAAGATTCTTATTATACAACATTTAAAAGCAATAATTTCTGCAGATTTAACCTCATAGATTTTCTAATAAAATAAAATTAAATTTAAAAACCCTGAATGCAGCAGATATAACCCCTTCATGTGCAATTAGCAAATTTTAAATAGAAACTTTAATATTAACATTATTCTTTATGCCTCAATGAGTGGAATATTATTTAAATTGATAAGACATAAGAGGATATAAATAATTCCTAAGTGTAGATCTAAACTAGAATTTCAGACCACATTGAAATGGCAAAACATTATCAATTCCCTATTTCCCAATCTATCATTCATTACAAGCCTGATGACACATTTTTTTCAAAGAGATTAAATTAGCATTAGAGTACTAATAAACATTATAAATAAATACATAAAGATATTCTGAAAATCTGCTATAATATAAAAATAAATGTTTATGCTCCACCAAATTTCATCTTCTTTCTGGTGGCTTAGAAACTGTTGCAAGCAGACACATAAGTTGAAAGTGAACTGCTGCTTTCTTCTCTCCAATAATAATGTAAACATATTGAACACTAGAAGTGTAATTTAATTAAGGACTATTCTAAATAAAGCTATAGTTTATAATAGAGAGAATGACAAGTGACATTTTTACAAAGGAAATGAACAAAAAATTTTTTCTGCTGCTTTATACAATTTAGAAGAAATAATTGTTTTCTCTTCCACAAGGTACAAGACTAAACCTAGGAAATCATGGCAATCCATGACTAGCAAAAACCCTATTATCCTTATATATTTTTTGTCAAAGTAGTAAGGTCAGTCTAAGAAGATCAGATATATTTTTATCTGAGTAATTACCTTTCATTTACTTTTCTTCATAATTTAAAGATTTTATTTTTTTCTTAGCAGGGAAGTTTTGTTGTACGGTTTTGTCTTTGGTTTTGGTTTTGGCTTTGACTTTGGTGTTGGTTTTGGTTTGATTTTGGTTGCTTGTTTTTTACTGGCTGTTTTATGTAAAATAAATACATAGATAATTAATATTATTTTAGTTATGTGTAATGATAATGCATCCAGCAGGTACCAGACCTCTCTGGTTATTATAGAAACTCACTTTTGGCTACAGATAATTTAAATGCTTTGAGGACAATAGTGTAGGGTACTTATTCAAGAATCCTTTGACCACAATTCCTTGTCAATTCAATCAGATTTGGCCTTTTCAAGGAAAAATTCGATTGCTGCTTTTATTAAGCAGATAGGAAGCAAATTACAAGAGTCAGGCATTATAAGGATTAATAAGGAATATTTAATAAGGAACTTTATCTGAGGTAGGAAAAGAATATCTTGCCTAAAGCTTCCCTTTCTATTTCTCACAGTGGTCCTCAGAAGCCAAAATATGTTTGCCTTCCCAAGACTATTAAGGCAGAATAATTAAACCATAGTACATCTCAAGATTGCTTGATTTTTGTAGCCATGAAATGCACACAGCCCAGTGTCCTCTCTGACACACCTTTCCCCTTTTCCTCAGAGTTTTGCCCACTTCATTTTTAAGGTTATGTAGCAATACAGTATGCTGTTTAATATCACTTTGCAAAATCACTTTGCATCACCTGAAATAGGCTGGACCCAGGACACAGCATGAGAAGGAGAGTGGGAGAAGTGCTCTCAAGAGATCGTGCCTTGCCAATGGTGCTTTGTGAAGTTATGGATAGCTCAGGTACGTGCTTCACCCCCGTGACAGGCAGTGAGGCCAGGCATGCACACAGGTGCTTAAATCCCTAATAATTACATTGCAAATTACCTGTGCCTTAAACTCTTCATGAAATTATAAATGCCTGTAATTGCATGACCTTGACATCATAAATCCTTACAGGCCCCATGGCCAACTCTTCACCGAGAGTAAATTGCTAGAACTGTAATGAAGTTGATAGAACTGTACAGAATGGACAAAGTTGGGGCCTCTTCAAAAAGAAAAGAAAAGAAAAGAAAAGAAAAAAGAAAAGAAAAGAAAAGAAAAGAAAAGAAAAGAAAAGAAAAGAAAAGAAAAGAAAAGAAAAGAAAAGAAAAGAAAAGAAAAGAAAAGAAAAGAAAAGAAAAGAAAAGAAAAGAAAAGAAAAGAAAAGAAAAGAAAAGAAAAGAAAAGAAAAGAAAAGAAAAGAAAAGAAAAGAAAAGAAAAGAAAAGAGTGCCAAAATTAATAGGTAGGTTGACACAGGACTTTGAAGATTGACAGGATAAAGAGGATCTCACATGGAAATGAGAGAGAGAGAGAGAGAGAAGGAAGGAAAGTCCTGAGTTTTTTTTCTGGACATTCTTAATAATTATGACGGTTAAAAATGAAAGCAAAGCAAATCAGAACATGCAACACTAGCCCCCATTTAGTCTCTCTATGATTCAAATCATAATTCAAAAATACCTCCATAGGTTGCAGGAGAAAACAGACTTTCCTACCTCTAGTGTTTATAGAAGTATAATTAATTCTCATCTATAAATCTTCATAAGAAGGGAGGCACTTCACAGTAATAAGGGTGAAATAATTTTGTTTTCTGATACATATCAAAACTTGCAGGCTGTCATGGTTTGACACAGACAAAGAATTTTTCTGGAAGGAAGAGGTCAATTTGGACATTGACCAATTGAAGGTAGACACGCCTCTGAGAACACAGAGGGGTTAAAAGCAGAATTCCCAGGAAAACTTGCCCTCTTGGGTTTGGGTCAGCGGTCAGTGCAGGACTCTCCCCAGGCATGCCCAGCCACGAGCTGGGTGGAGGAGGGGAGAAGCCATGTGGCCTTGGGAGGTAGGCCCAAGGGTGGAGGGACTGGAACCGGGCTGGCCCCCTGCAGATGGAAGGGTGGAGAAAACCTGGGATGTCTCCATTTCCCCTCAGAGTCTCTCTCTCCCAAGAGAGAAAAAGAGACGGCGGTGGTTTTATCAGCAGTTCACCGCGGGGAAGGAGAAGAGCGGGGGGGCCGCAAGGTGCCCAGCCGGGCTGTGGGAGCTGGAGCCTGGGCAGCAAGCCATCTCTGGGAGTCGGGACTTTTAACCCTTCCTGAGGGTTAGAAGGAGAAATTCCAGGTGGGAGGAGATGATAGAGTGGCTTTTGGCTGGACTTTTTCTTGGTAGCCACAGATTGAACTGATCTTCTCCTCCAAGAGAGACTGTATTTTAGGGGGATGCCGGTGAGCCAAAGAGACCTGCTTCAGCTGGGAAAAGACAGAAGTGGAGCGAACAGAGAAAAGTTAAGGAGGGCATCCTTGAAAGGAAAAATCCTAAAAGCAGTCTGTCCATCCATGCATTGGTGATGAGAGCACTGTGCATGGAAAGGAGAGGGTCACCACTGGCAAACTTTTTCTCCGGGCGGTGCCATGTGGAGACATGGAAGCACAGGATGTGGCAGCCGTGTTTCTTGGGGGTCTGTGGCACAGGAGAGACTCCTCTCTCCCTGCAGATGGACTGAGTGTTGATTATCTGGAGGGTGGAAACCTGATTGGGGTCTAGATTGTGTCTCACTGTGGTTTGTTGGAGTTGGGTCATGGGAGGAGGAATGCTTTGGAAGGTTTTCATTTTAAATTGTGTGCATTTCTTTTTTTTTTTTTTTTTTTTCCTCTTTTATAGTAGCATAGTGGTAGTAGTTTAATAAAGTTTTTTTCCTGTTATTAGGCTTGGGCATGTTTTGCTCTGTTCTCGATCGCATTTCACAGCATTCAGTTGAGAAATTGCATTTTCATGGGGGGCACGGGCATCATGCCAGCGTCAAACCATGACACAGGCTTTCCAACCTCTCTGTCAGAATAGAGCTGTTCTGTATAGGGCACTTCTCAGTACAACCAGTAGATTTTAAAGTTTCTGTAGCAAGTGAATGAGTGAAAAAATGACAAAAATATACTAGAACTAGCATGAACTTTGTTCTTTTTGCAGCTAAGAGTAGAATGGCAAATAAGGGGAAGTGCTTCCAGACACAAGCTAATCAGCCATATACTCCGAATCATAAGATTTGATTAACCTTAGTGTGTGCAGGTACAAAGTGTCTCTGAAGGTAACATTATTTTCCTTTTCTTCTTTCCTTTGAAATTATAGGGCCAGCTTTTCAGTTTAGTTCTGGTCACTATTTCCTATTTTGTATGATCAAGCATATGGTCTATGTAATGATGCACACAGCTCTTTGAAAGCACAACTCGCCAAAGCAGTCCAGCCCTGCTATGAGCAGGCACAGTTTTCTTGTTGACCTGAATGAGATTAGGAGAAATGAATATTAGGGATTCTAAACTGTACACTACAGCCAAACACTAAGATCATAATATTTTTGGCATTGTATTTACCTCATATATTGGGAAATCCATGAGCTGAGTTATTAGGTGTCTTAAGGCAGGTAACTCATATAGGGTTTGGAAAACTGAGACACATGGTCTCTCTTGATTGTCTGTCGACATGACCACACCAAAATACAACAGCAGCACAGTAAGCTGTCAAGAGAACTGTAAAAAAATTAAAACAGGGAAAGAAAAATGGCTCCAGATTCTTCTCTGCTATTTCTCCTCGGTCTGGATTAGCAACAACGTGGCTCAAAATTGTGCCAGACCCAAAAGTCAGCAGCTTTATTCTTCAACTGTGCTAATGCAGGAAGGTTGGCTTGGTTTACACTCCAAGGCTGGTATAACAATAGTGGCTTATGACTGGTTATGTACTTTCCTGATTAGACTTTGCCCTAAAGAAAGAAATGCCGCCTCCTATGGTTTTACCTCTCCTAGTCTTGAAGGAGCCACATAGTTGGCTCCTGTTGTACTGAGTGGATAATACAAGTGATCATTTAATAAAATATTGAAATATAAATACTTAGGTAGAATTATTCACTCAGATTTGTGAAATAATCACCATCATGGAGGAAATGAACGCTGCTCTACACATAAAGCATTCAAAGAAAAAGCATCAGAAAAGATTTCTCTTTTTCAACATCATGAAAATTAGTTTCTTAGCTCTGTAGGGAGGAAGCAGAACCAGTCCCGCAGTTTGTAGGAGAAGAATAATTCCCCCTAAATCTTTAACAATACCTCCCTGTGATATTGGCAGCACTGGTAGATCCAGCTCAGAATTTGAAAAACTATGAGAGGAAATAGATGAAAGTGTTATCTAAAGAAGCTTCTAAATTAGTGGATAAAGTGCAGATCACTTCTTCCAAAGCTGTTTGGGGGAGATCTGCATTACTGGCTGCCCCCAGTTCTGCAGTACATTTTGCTATGAAAACCAATGCCCCCAAAGTGAAGACTTAGCAGCTTCTTTTCAGATACACATATTTTGAAATGGGTTAGCTGGGATGTCAGACTGTTTTAAATACTTTGGGAACATACAATGGTGCAAACCAAAGAGCATTTCCACAGGCTTTCCTATAGTTAAGATTTCTTTATTCTTTTCATGGTTCACAGCACTCAGTCTGCCATCAGGCCCATTGCATCTGACACAGCTCATGCCAGGTTAGTCTGTTGTACTGCCCCAGAGCCTCTTGGTTTTTTGGAATTTTTTTCTTTTATACGGATTTCTTTCTTCCTTGCATCAGGGTCTTTGCATCCCCCTTTACTACTCGTTCTCATTCTCTTCTGTTTTGCCCCTCAAGCAGGAGAATACGCCCAGCGTGTGCCACTCTGATGGCTTCAAATCCCTTTTCCCATGCTTTCCCCTGTTCATTTCTTCTTTCCAGGGAAAATGTACATATCAGTCATGTCCTTTTCACCTTCCTAGGGATGGCAAATATTTCTTTCTGTTGAGTTTCCCAGTTGTCACAATACCTATTGATGTTGAATATAAACTGCTCCATATTTGCAGCCACATTTTTGCTCCAGTACCCACCAAAATTTTTATTTATTTTTCAGCTACTTTACACTGTTCTGGGAAAAAGACTAAAACTTGGACTCTATGTGTTCACAGAAAAAATGGAAAGAGATTATTCTTTGGTCTAACAAACACAGGGCTGACAATATCCAGTGTATAGCACTTGAACAGTAAAAAAAACCACCCCCGTCCAAAAAAACCCAAACCCCACAACAACACCAAAGAACAAAAAAAAAAAAAAACCTCCTCCATCAAAACTAAAACCATTAAAACCAAAATTATATTGACACTAGTAAACTCGGTAGTGCTGGCACTCTTTCTTCACTTTTTTTCCCCCTCCACCTCCTCCTCCTCCTCCTCCTTCACTTTATCCTTATCCTTTTTCTTTGTTTAACACCCATTCTAATTCCATGAAGAATCAACTCAAGGACTCATGAACTAATTTTGTGTTCCACAGAAAATTGTGCTGCATGACTACAAAGACTGTTTACATTATAAACCATGTAAAGGTTTATAACAGAGTGTGATTTAAATGGCTGTCAGGAATGGTTTCTTTGACTATTACAAGACATTTGAGGCTGGAGGGCTTCTGAAGTGATATAAAGTCCTCTGTGTCCCTCATCCAAAACAGTGATTTTCCCCAAAATCCATTTACAGGCCTAATCAAGTGGGAAAATGAACCCCATACAACCAAACCAAACCAAACCAAACCAAACCAAACCAAACCAAACCAAACCAAACCAAACCAAACCAATAAAGCAACCAAATAAGAAAAAGCAAACAAACAAAAATAATATGAGGCAGATTTATTCTCTTTCCCTTTACTACTGATTATGGTATCCTGTTTTTTTGAGACAACCCACATCATAATGGGAAATGAATATCTAAACTTGGGTTCACTCCTCTATTTATGAACGTTTTATTAATGTTACTAGATTAAAGGTATATATCAATATTGTTGAGGACCTCAGCTATATGTCAGGATCATATGTGTGTACATCTAGAGGAGAGTACACTGTTTAGTCCAACTCATACTTTTCACATGCTACTGTCACTGAAGCAAAAGAAGCCATATTCATAATTATAAGCAATGTGAGAAATAAGTGAAAGAAAATATTTTAATTAAGAGTAAGAATGGTAATTACTTGATATTAAGTTCTGTTAGAATTAAAAATATTTAGACAAAAAATATTATGAAATTACCCCTAACTAGGGAGCTCAAAACTGAGATGGAATCAGCCCAGCAGAAGAGAATAGGGGAAGAACTGAGAGCAACTAGACAGATACTCCTTTCCTCTTGCCTGTGTGGTTAAGGACTGTCAGGGATAGCAAATAATTGTCTGTTTTGCAAGTGAATAAAAAAAAATCTCATAGTAATTTTGTTTTTCTTCATTTTTTTGTCATTCCTACTCAATAAGGAACATTATCTTTCAAACTTTATTGCTCTTACAGCATTCCTGCTAAGCTCTCTGCCTCTGCCTACAAATTTCCTTTTCAGTTTTATCATTAAGACTTGTGATTTTCATTCAAAAGTACCTTCAATGACTTGGTTTAAATGGCTAGACATTTTTTTAACTGTAACATATTTATTCTTTTGCAGTCAGACAGGGATTTTCCTAGCTCCCATAGCCCTAGACCAAAGATTTCCATTTTTGGATGGTTATGGTTGATCTAGGTTTTGTCTAAAGCTCAGAAGTAAGTATTGCCTTTGCTTCAGATATGAATAAATAACTGCTCAATTTATTAAGGCTTCTTGGACATCGTAGCATTTTATATTCCTTCAATGTGGATATTTGGAAGTTTGTTTGCAATACAGGATATGAGAAAAAGCAAGAATTTCAGGGTTTTTAATGAACCAAATGAAATTTGATCTTTATTTCAAGTTTCTTTTGAAACCAATGACTAAGCAAATCTCATGATCTTTTTATGTCTCACAGTATTAAGGACTTTGATCAAAAACTAAAGTTCAAAATTATGCCAGTTATCAAAAATATAAGGAGATATATATTTGTGAATACTGAAAACACAGCTGGCACTTATATTGGGAATCTGAGTAGTTCATTTTTAAAAATTCAAGTGTACTTCCTCAATAAAAGATTGGTTCTATCCAAATAATTTCTGATAGTAGTTGATAAGTTCTTGAAGACCTCCAGTGATGAAAAGTCTTCAACTTTCCTTTACAAATACTCCCAAAATTTCATTATCTTTATCAAAGGGATTTACCTTTTTTCTTTACCTTTTTTCTGTCATAAATTTTTTTTAATGACAGACCCTTTTATTCTGTGACAAACAAATAATTTCTCTCCTTCTTAGAGTTTACCATTACAGCTAAGTGTTTACTGCTTCTGAATGTCTTTTCTAACTGCCTGTATGTTCAAACAAAATGAAGCCAAAAGGGCTGCAAACAAGAATCATTTCAGAAAGTTTTCTAATGCAAATGAATATTCAGCATTCTCTCCTACCTCAACCAGATTTTCCTGCAAAACATAGTTTTGCTTATAAAAGATGTATTATAAACCTCAGCACATTCAGCTATTTCTTCTCCCTTTCCAGACTATTGTGTAATAAACAAAAGGTCCCAAATAAATAATTAACAAAAATCGACTTATTTACAACCAGAAATGTTTGGCCACCAGATGGTCCAAATTATATCTTCATGTAATGGGATCTAGAGTACAATTTTAACTCTGCGGGAACAAACAGGAGAGTATTAATAAAATGTCAATTAGTTTAATTTAGTCTCATATCTATTGAATATATATATTGGCACCTACTTGGTTTTAATTTCATTTTAGGATTCCAGCTGCTGTTGAACACAGAAAACTTTTATACAAATAAATTAAAAAAAATTTGCAAAGACAAATAAATATGTCAAAGGATAGAAAGAAATAATTTTAAATGAAGCTGACAAGAAGCTTTGCTTGTAATGTAAAAACTTTTTGTGCATCTACATTGTTAATTCAGATTGTTTTGTCTCTGATATTAAAATTAAAGTATTATACTAATAAAAAATAAATTTCATTATCAATATGATCTTGAAATTTTCTTAAAGTCAATTTTTCTCTCCCTCTCTACTCCCTGCTTGCAGACTCCTAAAATTTTTTGATGCGTGGACAGATTTTTGTATACCTCATACTTAGTTGGCTCCTCTGAAATACACTATTAAATCCTACATTGAAAGTCACTGGTTTACATAGTGTCCTGAATGACACTTTTCTTAAAAGAATCTTAAAGAAATTCAACAATTATAATAAACTTACTATGAGTTTATCCCAGGATTTGGTTGTATTTGACACTCTTTCAAACACAAGGGTCAGGCTGAGAGTGGGTGATGAGGGAAAATATATCAAACTGACACTAATTTCCATTGCTGTACTGAATTTCTCTGGTATGAAATAACTTTCTTCATGCTGGCCTGTATATTTCTGTGTTTGGGATTTCTGGCTGAAGCTATGCTGGCAACACACCACAGTTTTAGCTTTTGCTGAATAGTGTTTTCTGCGTCAAAGCTTCTCCTGTTTCTTACTCTGCCCCCCTGCAACGTCCAGCCTGGGAGTGGGCCAGAGGTTGGGAGAGACACAGCTGGGACAGCTGACCCAAACTAACCACGGTTTGGTATTTCTTACCACATAGCAACCGCCTGCACAGCAGCAAAAACTGGAGAGTGTGTGTGGGTTGTCTTCTAAGTCAGCTGCTGCTTGGAGACAGGCAGGGCATCATTCTTGTTGTGGGATATGGCAATTGCCTTTGTATCACTTGGGTTTTACCCTCTTGCCTCCTCTAGAAGAACCTTGAACAAGTTTTATTGGTTTTGCTACCCCTATTTTCTCCCATCCTGCTGGGGACAGGTGTGAGTGAGAATCTAGGTGAGTGCTTAATTGTTGGATGTGGTCCACCCACCACAGGTGCTCATCAGTTGCAGCAATGGCTGCAAAATCCCTCTGGGAAGTGAGCCAGTGTTTGATGATTAGACAGGGCTGAGCTCAAAGCTATTGGGAATGTAACATGGCTACCTGATCCACTGTTTTATATGTACCTGCAGCATTAATGTTAAGTTATACATATTGAGTTGCAGGGACCTTTTGTTATTTAATACATGCTGGCTCTCACAATCTGTAGACTGGGCTTGATAAATCCACATTGCTGTTAGGAAGGGCTAATATGGTCATGTTTGATGTAGGACTAAGCTCTTATGTGTTGCCCTGTGTGTGAACTCCATGATCAAAGTTCATGGTGCATGGCTCTCATTTTAGGATTTGAGATAACTTAGGATTCATTCCACCCAAGTTCCAAAACTTACACTGCACCCCACTCTCACTGAGGTGCAAAAAATGACTATGTAAATGGTGATTGAACTCTGAGTAAAGAATAAGCTCAAATTTGTGCTTAAATTACAATGTCGTCTTTCACTTAAAACTAGGAAAGTAGATGTCAGAAATTACTGCATTAAAGAGAAAACAATAAGACTGTATTTCAGGATTACTTAACTTTATGTCCATGTTGCATCATGAATTTCAAGCCCTGAACACTTCTACAAAAGTTCAGAAAAGAACATCCACAAGAGTGTTCTATGCAGGAAAGTGCCTGCATTTCAACTTAACATTCTGTGGCAGAAGAACCTAACCTCTTGTCCTTGTAGTGGATGTTAGAGTTATGTAGATAACCCTCTCTTGCCAGGCTCCATCTTTTTTTTTTTTATTTGAATACTTTTCAGTGAGGCTAAAATATACAATATCACACTCTCTGGCTATAGTAGTTTCCTTTAGGAAATTTTAAGGTGAACAGATCTTCTGCTGAGGCAAAGCATGCCCAGTAAATAGGGAGGTGTTAACAGGAGGGACTTTTGTCCCTTTATTTCCTCCAACTCTTTACCCAAGAAGAAAATGATTCCTCTCTATCAGACATACTATGGTTTTAGACCACCAGGCCTCTGAATTTAACGTTTTTCCTTGGAACTCATGTATTTTAGATGATATTTTTTCAGAACCTGGATGATTTTTTTTTTTTTTTTAGCAGAATAACGCACTTGAATTGCTGATGTCACTAAATTCCTGTGTCTATTCCTGGGATGATTTTGGTATTTTTTTTCCTATGATCTGGACACTGTTTACTACCAAGAATTGTCTGCAGAAAGACAAACATTTTCACTGACAAGTGGATTGTGGCAGCTCACTTTAATTACTATTTGCAGAACAGCGTTCCTTTGCAGCTGGGGTTGTAGAAACATGCAGCAAAGGATGATGCTTGCTCTGAAGAGTTTACAATATAAATAGACAGCAGAGTGGTGAGGGAGAACTTGCTCAGAGACTTGCCTAAAGTCACACTTCAGGGAAGAGCTGGGAATAGTATCTAGGTCTCCTGATTCCCCCAAGTCTGTAACTTTATTTACTAGACCATGTTGTCTCCCTCCATTTAATTCCCTTCTCTTTTTCTTTATTCTACTGGATAAGATTTGTCATCACAGGTTCCCATATGCAAAAAAACCCCATTCATTTAAGTGGGAAAAAGACCCCAGAAAATCAACTCCCTGGAAAAATGCCCCTTCTAAAGAGCTGTTACAGTGCTCTTTGAATACATCGAACATTCAAAAGGGAAGCACTCTTCATGACTTGGTCTTTAGCATATTCGTATCAGGAATTAGAATGCATTTTTGCTCATCGTCTTTGAAGGAATGGCAAGCTTAGGATGGCATGCAGCATGACCTCTATGGGAAGAATGTACATGTATATTTACTAGGTACTTGTCATCTCTGGGATAAAAGAAATGAGTTGCGTTGGGATGAAAGGAAGATAAAAATAGATGTCTTTCAATATTTCTTACTATAACTTTTAATTTCAGGTCATGAAAAACATCAGTTTGAAGAATTTTCCTCAAGTGCAAACCTAATTGCTCTGTATCTCCAGATGTTGCCTGGAATTGCTGCTAATCTCTGCTGTAACTATAGTTATATAGTTATTTATTGCAAAATAAGATGAGATTTAAACAGAATTAAGTAAAATTTTTAGGTCAAAAACCACATGCTTGACTAATGGGCATTCCTCATAATTCCCATACCTTTTCTACTTGTTTAATTATCTATAGTAGAGCAAGTAAAGACCACATTCAAGACCAGGTTGTTATATAAAGTGTGGATCTTGCAGAGTAGTGAACACACATGGCTGTAAATTGAGCTTCTTGGATTCTCCTCACTGGAAAAGCTTTTGCTGGTGATTTTGGCAGAGGATGTTTAAGATGGCACTTTTAATACATGCAATAAATCCACAATCCGCTTGTGATATTTTCCTTGATTTCTTCTGAATTTTGGGTAAGCAGAAGCCTGAATGTAACCAAACCAATTTCACACTGTTGTTCTTAAACCATTTTCCTAACAGGTGCTGAGCACACCTGTGAAGAGGGTTGTGATAGCAATGAGCTTCCTTCCCATTTGACCCAAGTCCCATGATTTGCAAGAGAGGGTTCACAAACCCCACTGAATGCTTTATTCCTATAATCCTTTATTCCTATATAATAACAGTTGAATTATGCATTTGGGAGAGGACTCCTGTGAACCACCAGCAGTGAAATATTTCTCAGACATTTCTCTTGAGTATTCAGATATTTCTTTCATATTTTCTCATATATTTGTGAGAAAAAAACAGGGAGTTATTCTGGTGAGAGTGCCTGTCTACTGATCAGAAGGATGATTTCACAGCTATCTCATTAGATATCTGAATTCAGTTCTGTGTCTTCCTTCAGATTAGTACAGCTACCTAGCTCCTGGTCACATGACATTTCTGTTCAGCCTGTTGCAAAATAGGGAATAACAACCACCTTTTGCCTTGTTTGATTAAAAAGCAAGTTCTGCAGGCAAGATAGGATTCTTTATTATGCATATGAACAACATCTGGCCTAGTGTGCCAGGTGCACAAATAATTTATTTATGTAATTAGTTAAAAACGTGAGCTAAACTGTGATAACAAATCCATGTAGACACTCCTAGTCCTGGATGAATACAAGGTAAGTAGGGTAAAGTCTTTCTTTTAAAAGCTTAGTGCATATTACCTCATATTTGCTACAGGGTAAATACACGTGAGTTGTCCCAGCTGAGCTGACACAGGAACATTTATTACTCCTTCATATTCACATGCTTGAGCCTTAACACGCATGACTTTTAATGCTTTCTAATAAAATATGGGATATTTTTTGCATTGGACTTTACTTTGGAGTTTAACTCAAACCTCATGCTTAGGCAATGTCTGTTATTGTTCCACAGGTAAAAAAATGGCAAGAAACTCAGTTATCCAGGGGACCTTTTGCTCCCTGATCAATTAAATATAAAGTGAATGAAAAGAAATTTGGGAAACTAAGAGCTGAAAATCAGTACAATGACTGCTTTTTGTGAACTGGTAAATGAATACATGATATTTTATCTCCTGGTGTAGAGCATGGTCAAACAGGTTATTTCAGATCATCTGTGCTGTGCATTAACTTGTTTGTCTTCAAATTAGAATGGTACAAGAGAGATGGGCTTTTAAATCCAGCTACAGCACTCAGCTGGGATCTCACAAACATAATCTTCCAGAGATTATGGTACCTGCTATATTTCAGCTCAGAGCGCTGTAGGTAAAGCATACAACAGAACTGGTTGGACCAAGGGCCAGGCAAGCCCAGGACAACACACACGTATGCAGAACTGGTATGATTTTCCAGATATATACTAGAATAAGTAACCATATAATGTCAGATACTTCAGCATCAAATTTTGCTTTAAGGTACATGATATAAATCTAGGAAAAACCACTAAATTTTACTGGATTAACACCAGTAAAATGGTTGATGTATGACATCAACCACAAGGGCATAGCAGGAGCAATAAATACTTACTCTCATTCTACAAACCCGGTAATAGCAAATACTTGCTACATGTAACATTTCTCCCCCTTTATATTCTCTTTTTCAGGTTAAGTACACCTTTAATGAAATTGAATCATTATTTTTCACTTGTACTTCTTTCTCCCCCTGTGCATTCATCTGTAAGGTAGCAGCAGCTTTTTCTTTGTTTTTTTTTTTTTTTTCTTGTGGTTTTCTTTTCTTTTAGTTGTTTTGTCAGCTAACATTAAGTGGGACTGACTTTCCTTTGTATCTTTACTGACAAATCTATATTAGTAACAACATCAATACTGTATTAAGCCTGAACTATGGGAATAATTTGTAATCACACTAAAGTTAGTAATGTCGCATATCACATGGCAAGATACAGGTCAGAGAAGTAGAACTACTATTAGCTTCGGTTATTATTACCTTATTAAGGCCATTTAAATAGGCTGTAATTCTGGGAAATTAAAGGTAATTTTGATTTATTCAGTTTAGTTTTTTCTGTGTTTAGAAAACTAATTAAAGAACAAACAGCATGGCTATATCATTCTTAACGGCAAATATGTGTGAAGGGGCTGGCCATTCTGAAACCAAACAGAATAATGAACATTGTTACAATTTTCAAAATTGAACATTACTTCCTCTTAAAAATTAATTTTTTTTATATTGCATTAAATCCTCTTAATATTTTTAAGGGGATTTCCTAGAAACATTTCTCCCTAGGCTTGGAAGGCTCAATGATCCCTAGTTTGTTTGAGCTTTCAGAAGAATGACCAAAATAAATAAACACAGGGAAACATATTAATCTCTGAAATGGCCTTTAATCCCCATGAATGACATACAATTTGCTGACAAAATATGCTTGTCACTTGTTTAATTTTTCCACAAAACCTTACACTATGATGGCAATTCTTCTTCACTGCCTACTAAATGATGTGCTTAAATCTTAAAAAAAAATTCTTGTGTGCCTTCAGCTTCAACAGTTTTGAGCACCTTAAAAAATGTAAGGCAGCTTTAAACACTGTTGAATAGGTATGTTTACTCTTGAGTATTTTGCAGAACTGGACCACAGCAGTTTAATCCAGCTCTGTTTTGAATGCTTCTATAAGATTGATGGTGACAAATTTTTATCCACAAAGCCCAGCGCATGGCTACATAGTGTGATTGTGTGCAGATGGGGAATGAGCATTGCAGACAGGTGAAAGTTATGGGTGACATTTCTATATAAGATATACAGAATTCTGAAAGGACTAAGTGTTGCCATGACAAGAAAATTAACATTGTGGTTTTACATAAAACCCCATAATTTTCTTTTTGACCACCAATGGCAAAATATGCCTGTTGCTCCAGATCAAGCCTCACAATACAATCTACAAAAAATTCCAAGATGTTTTACAACCTTATGAGTTAGTCACATTAATTCTATTTTCTTTACTACTTAGTCATTGATATGAAGTCTTCCTCTGCAAAGAATACAAATGACAAATAAACAGTTTATTAATGCTGTAGTTCCTTAAGAAGGAGAATCTCTCACAATATCAATAATATTTTAACTCTATGGTTTTGGTTTAAAACTAAATTTGTCCATCTGGAAATGTTTCCTGAACTCTGTGGAACTCTGCAGTATATAAAAGTCCTGCATCTCTTTCAAAAACATGAAAAAAAAAAAAAAAAGAAGAAGATCCAATTTTTCTTTCAAAAAAGAAGAAAAATAAAAGGATAATTATAAATTTTAGGGGTTATCCCATTGTTAATTGACCTTTCACTTAAACATAAGGATCTTCTATAATCAAAGATATTAAGGGTGCAAATGATGGGTTTTGTCGATCCAATCCACTGCCCTAAAAATGTTTAGTCAATACCAAATATGAGCCCATTCATTACAAATTTGGTCAAATACTCATGTTAACTTCCATTTCATTCTGGAAAGGGAGAACCAAAGGTAGCCTCCATGCTGAGAGAAACGGAATGTGTGGTAAAGATCTCAAGACCTTTTCATCCAAATAGCATTCCAAGCATTGAGTCAAGTTGAGCACCTGACTCCATTCTACTTTTGACAGAGAGAGGAGACCTGTTACTAAAACTAGTCATGATTCAGTGTCTTATCTAGAACATGGTGTTCTTTCAAAGCTCAAAATTCTGGCTCTGGTGCCAGACATAGCTGGCAGGGAAGAAGTCGATGCCACTTGTGCATCACCAGCAGCATTTCCCACAAAGTTGGCTGATGTTTCTGCAGCTCTTACTCAGAAAACAACTTTCCCAGCTTGTCCAGGGAGAACTGACAAGGTTATTGCCGGAAGCGGGTTGCTAGAGGCTGCAGCTGACAGCAAAAATGAGGGTATGTGAGCATTAATATCTAAAGAAACAGCTACCTGCTGGAAGCACTTGCCTGGAAGAGGTGCTGGGACTGTAAAAATATAACCCTCTCTTCGTCTCATCCTGGGAAGTTTTGAGACCAACCCAAATCTGCAATACTGGGATCTAACAGGTAACAACAGGAATTGTCCTTTTGTTATTGTGCTGTAAATAAATTTTCCATGTGGAAACTTGTTAACCCTGGCTGTAGCTTCTGTGTCTGCTTATATGAAAAACCTCCACCAGCAAATCAATCCTTACATTGTAAGGGCACACACTTGACAAGGTGTGTTTGGATTTGTGCACTGCTGCTATTTGTTCTGCGTGCGGCATCACAGAGGGATGTGATGTGTGAGAAAACCAGGCAGAAGAGTTAGTTGATATGCACTAAGGACAGAGAGAGCTGGCTCTGCAACAAGCTGGTTGAGGGGAGAAGGGCTCAGTGGTCCTCAGTGACACACTGAAGGTACCCAATAAAAATTTCTTTAAAAGACGATAAAAATAGAGATGGTAACTTCTGAATGTATCTCTTGTAAACACTATTCATTAGTTTGCTCTTTGATTATTTACCCTGATTTTATTTGTTCAGACATCTGGTTTTACCAATTAATGGTTAAGGAAAAGATTACAGACTTGGAGAGCTGTGGGCACACAGATTTGGCTGCTGTCCTTAGAACATCTTAGAGCACAGCCTTGAAAAATGCTGTGTGCAGAAGCTTTCCTGATCCAGCAGGCATGACCCTTGGTTACTTTTCCCTGAAGATTTGTCTCTCTAATGCTTCTTGCTTGATCTGACAAGTGGAGAAACAAAGAGAAGAGGAGAAAATTCCTGTCTGGAAAGGTGAAGTCCACCACCCAATTGGATCATCCCTAAACAGGCAGTGCAGATGAATACTCCCAGTTCTGCTCCCTCGGTGGGAATGCTGCCTCTGAATGACCCAGAGAGGAGCAGTAGAGGTTTTGCAGCAGCCTGGAGTCAACAACTGGGAGACTTCCTGCACTCTCTGCTAGTTCAGGATGAAGACATTCAGAGAGCCATATTTAAGCAGAATTTAATTTAATTTTTATTATTTTTTAGTCTACTTTTCAAATTTTTGTTTAATTTAGTTATTTAGTTTGATATGACTCTTGACATGAAGCTGGAATCCATTGCTTGACCTTGAAGCTTTTTGTATTCTGAGTTTAATTGAGGAAGTGCAGAACTCCAGAAATTCTTGCCATGGCCTTGGGCTTGTTCATGCAACAAAAGACATTGAAGTGCAGAGGATAAAATTAGGTGAGATATGGACAGTAATGCCTCAATGTTCATTTTGCCTACAAATACATTCTTAAATAGAAGGGAAGAAGCAGAGAATATACCTTAATACTCTGCTCTGTTAAAACTTTAGGCCAGTTTCTCTGCTTAGACACAAGGAATTCTGAACATTTTTAGATCCTGTTTACATCCTGATACACAATCTCCGTCATTCCTTCTTACAGACTCAGACTCAGCTGCATATCCACTGTGTAGAAATTTCCTAACATGAGAAATGAAAACTGAGCTAGCTCTCAGCTGGCACCTCTAAGAAACCTAGAGTACAGGTAAAAGATCTGTTGTTTATGATGTGAACTTCTTAGAAATAGATCATCTTTAATTTTCTTTTTGCAGAAGTTTCAAAATAAAAGAAAAAAAATGTGGAAAAAACAAAAAAAAAGAAGCAAAAAAAAAAGGAGACAGAAGAAAGAGAGAAAGAAAGAATGAAAAAGAGAGAAATAAAGAAAAATAGAGAGAAAAAAGAGAAAGAAAGAGAAAGAAAGAGAAAGAAAGAGAAAGAAAGAGAGGGAAAAAACCAATCTAGAAACAAGACTGGAATCAGTGGACCAAGACTGACTTCAGGTAGTGATGTCAAAGACGGCCCAAATGAGAATTCTGACCTCTGAATGGGATTCAGAGGGCAGAATCCCTTCTCCAGTCCTCTTTGCTGACCACATTCCTTTTCTGATGTGAAACTATGGAGTATATCAGTTGCCTCTGCCCTTTTTGTGTCTAGGCTTGATTACTTTCCTGCATCAGAGCCAGGCTTCAAGCTGCCTCTGATCATAGCTAATTGAAACCAGGTGATATCTGATCATACCGAACACCAGAGCTGTTTTTCTGAGGTTTTAAGAGACACCTCCAGATATGCTTACAATTTTCAGGTTTTTTACTTGTTGCTAGAATTGAAAAAAAAAAAAAACAAACCCAAACCAGTGCATTTCAGTGAGTTGACCAAGCTAGCTTCAAACTACGGATTGCTTGGCTTGTCTTACAGTGGCATTAGACTTTAAGCAGTGCTGCAGAACAGCTAATAAGCTGTGTTAATACATCTCCCTCTCATCCAGGACAATCAGAGGACAGAGAGGGTAAGCACCCATCTGTCTGCAGAAGACTGTATAGACTTCCACTGTGTCATGAGCTGGGCTTTGTTAATGTGTAAAGAAATTAATTAAAAACTCTCCCTTCCCCCAGTACTGGTTAAATATTATGACTCACATAACTGCCTTCTGAGCATAATAAAACTTGGCAGGATTAGAGGAGGGGGGAGACATGGAGGAGGAAGGGGATGTGAGATGTTTCTTCCTCTATCTGGCTTTTCAGTGCAAAGTCACATTCTGTCGTGTTACATACACACCAAAATATTTAGAAATACAAGGGGCAAAGATCAGCTTGCAAGTGTGAGTTCATGAACTCTGCCAGTGCACAGATCTCTCTGCCAGAGCAGCACAGCATCCTAGAGGCAAGTCAAATGAAAACAGTCAGAATAATACACTCAGGTAACAGAAAAGGCAATTGTACCACCAGGACCAATCCCGAACAAAATACATTTTGTCATATATCGAGACCTTGACAAAAGGAAACCTTCAAGGTTACCACCAGAGTTGACTTAATATTTTTTTATCTACCTTTTTATTTATTCTTTTTTCTTTAAAGGAGAAAGAGTGTTTAATTATCAGTTCTCAAGCAAACAGTGGTTCGGCAAAATGTCAGATCTCCAGCTGAGACGCCACCAGTTTGTGCTTGGGATTGTGTGCCAGGCAGCTGTATGGACAGGCGAAGACCTCCAACTGCTCACTGAATGAATTTCCACTCGTGCCTCTCGACATTGATTGAAAGCGAAGGCTGCTGTTGGAACCCTCAGGCTGTCTGAAGAAATACATACGTCCCTCCCCATGCTAGATCCTTGATGAGTGTAACTTCAGCTTCAAGAGAGACCGGGTGAAGTGGAAGGAATTTAACCCTTCTGGCCCCTGGAAGCAAAGGGCTTACAATGGTTTGGGTTGATAAGGAAATGAAGAGAAAAGAAAGAGAACAATGAAAGAAGAGGCCAATGAATTTTTTCTCCCCTATATTTATGCCATCCTTCTTTTGTAAGAAATAAAAAACATCAGCAAAACATTGTAAGACATTCTTCTGTTTTCCAAACTTAGCTTCTCTGAATCCATTTTAAATACAAAACCAGAAATAAGAGTAAGAACAAGCCCATGAATTTGGCATGAAAAGTTAGCTACAGTCTTCTCCAAAGGAAGGCAAGTTGAACTAGATATACATTGGTATAAATAAATCTTAGAGCTCTCTATGATAGTATTGCCTGAACTGTTTGCACTCTCTGAGATTAAAATTTATGTAATTCTTTGCCTGTACAATTCCATTTGCCAAACACCAAATTTGAGTTACATACCATGCCTCAGGGTTAATTTATTTTCTAACAGATACATCTAACTGCAGATAGGAATTCTCCCATTAGTGCCACCATTCCATTCTTTGCAGGAATGTAGCCCATGAAATACAACAAAAGATTTTTAAACACAATAAGCATTTTGATTCACTTTTATCAGGATGTGCATAATTTCTCCTAGAACTTATTCACACTATAATTTTCATGCTGGGAATTAATTGCTGTGAGATCCAAAAGTGACTGCAGTCTACATTGACCAATTAGTTATATGTTGTCCTTTTTGTCTTGGTTTTCCCTCCCTCCCTCCCTCCCTCCCTCCCTCCCTCCCTCCCTCCCTCCCTCCCTCCCTCCCTCCCTCCCTCCCTCCCTCCCTCCCTCCCTCCCTCCCTCCCTCCCTCCCTCCCTCCCTCCCTCCCTCCCTCCCTCCCTCCCTCCCTCCCTCCCTCCCTCCCTTCTTTCCTTCCTTCCTTCCTTCCTTCCTTCCTTCCTTCCTTCCTTCCTTCCTTCCTTCCTTCCTTCCTTCCTTCCTTCCTTCCTTCCTTCCTTCCTTCCTTCCTTCCTTCCTTCCTTCCTTCCTTCCTTCCTTCCTTCCTTCCTTCCTTCCTTCCTTCCTTCCTTCCTTCCTTCCTTCCTTCCTTCCTTCCTTCCTTCCTTCCTTCCTTCCTTCCTTCCTTCCTTCCTTCCTTCCTTCCTTCCTTCCTTCCTTCCTTCCTTCCTTCCTTCCTTCCTTCCTTCCTTCCTTCCTTCCTTCCTTCCTTCCTTCCTTCCTTCCTTCCTTCCTTCCTTCCTTCCTTCCTTCCTCTCTCTCTCCTTTTTTCCCTTCTTTTCTTCTTTCCTTCCTTCTGCTTCACATTTCAAGGGCCATATTTTGACTCAGTAGTTGTACATCATGTACCACACTGAAGTTTTCTGATCAATCATTGGGAATATTAAATTACAGTAAAACCTGCAATCAAACCAAGGAAATCTCTGCTACTGCAGACCCTCATACACATCAGATAGGGAAAAAAAAAAGTGAAACTTTAAGCAGAAACTCTCCTGTATAGTAAAGACAAAAACCACAGTTCATTAAAAAATCACATAAAATTAATAATAAATCTACACATCTGTCTCACTGCTAAGGGTAATTAAAATCAGCAGTGATTATCAGGGGATTTTATTTAAAATTTTCCTCCAAATTCCTGACATAAGCATACCTTTCTAAACCAAGCTACATAAAACATTTTCCTCTCTGCCTTTGTATTTTTATCACACAATAAAATTCCATTTTAATTTAATCTAAACCCTAAATACAAATAATACACAGTTTTCAAAAGAGAAAAAAATATTTGGAACAGGAAAGCAAGTAAGTTAATTTGTTGTATATTATTTTTGCATTTAAATTTCAATAAATTTCAAAAAAAAGCCCCTATTTTTTAAAAGTATAATTTTTATTTGTCTTTCCTTTCCCAGAAAGGAAAACCAGGAAAGTCAGATCAAAGTGAATATTTTTAGTCAAATGGAGAAATTTTCTTTGCAAGTAATTTTCAGTAGTAGTACTAGAAGAACCCCATTTGCTTCATTGGTTGATGGCTCTAATTAATATTCTTGCAACATGTGGAGCTTAAATACTCCCTACTGAAATTTATGAAACTCCTGTTATTGGCTTGCCTGTTGTATTGGGCCCTAGAAGAGGATGGAGAAAGAGGGGGGATTCTAGCATTGGTTTCTGTCCCTGACATCCACAAAATAGTTGGAAATTCTGATATTACCCTCAACTCCTGGGCCTGCAGTTGCTGGTCATACATTATAAGCCAAGAATCCTCTTAAAAAAAACCAAACTTGTGCAGATGGGATGGGGAAATTTTGGTGCTGTTATCCAGTGCTGAAAGATGGTCTTCAATTGCATGAAATCACTGAGCCTTCTTCTCTGACCAGAAAGTTCACCCAGTGTGCTCTCCTCTGCTACAAAGAGGCAGATTCAAAACATTAGGCAGACAGATTTTTCATCCTCCTGAAGCAATGTTTGAAATAAATTACTCCTGTTCTGCATCTCTGCCTTCTGCACAGGATGTGGCTGTAGTGCTGCCCTCTCCCGGGGTGGTCACCTTGCATAAATCCATGAAGTGGTTTCCGGCTGTGGTATCTCCCTCAGAATTGTCTCAGTTTCTTGTTCAAATTGCAAAATACCTGTGCAGGCCTATCCACTGGGGCTCTTCCCCTGCATAGTGTCTACCAGCCTCCCACAGGCACTTGGGGAGGAAATAGGGAATGTGAAATCTGCCACTTGGTGATCCCCTCAGTCCACCCAGCACAACCTGAGGAGCAGGGAATTTGTATTCTGTCAAGGTACAGAAATGGAGATTTTGGGCTTGTGAAGAATGTTATAGCCAGTGAGAGATCAGAAAAGAGGTGTGTGGTAGGACACCTCTTGCTTCCCTTAAAAGAAGTGAGCCATATGCATTTAATTCAAATAAGATATGTATGAGACGGCCCCTGATGTGGGGTCCTGGTTACCAGATACCATGTGATTGAAGCAAATGCCTACAGTCCTGATCAGTAGCTTGAGTGTGACATATGGCCAGGATTTTCTGACAAACCTCAGTATTCAGCATGGGATTTTTTCTCCTTTCTCATCCCTTGACTTTTCATTGTGAAAACACTCTTTGTGCTGCCTTATACTTTTATTTCATTGTACAGAACAGCTGAGGTGCCCTAGAGGTCCAATAGTCTATTCTTTGAGGCAAAGACTGTTAAGTTACCTTTCCTTTGTTTTTTCCAGCACCTTCCACATTATGTGAATTAAATGGCAGGCAAAAGGCTGGTGTTATCAGGCTAATATCTGAAAGTAATTAGTACACACAAATAATCTGAATTTGTTCAAAGAATTCATTTTCATCATAACTGCAACTCACGCTTTCTACATGTCTTCTCCTCTATAGCTGTCAAATATCAAAGGTTTCCTCTTGCATAAAGCATACCAGAATACATATTTCAAAAGTTTATTGCATTTTTTTTTTGTTGGAGAAATTAATTTATCTGCTAAAATAAAAGAACAAGGAGTAACTTGTAAATTCATTGTTGATATTCATTTGCACTCTTAGGAAACTGAACTATCTACATTGCAACATGAACCTGTGACCAACCAGGACACATAAAGGAAACTTATTCAGACAGGTATTTCCCCTCATGCATGAAACTTAGCTTGTGCATTTTTGCCTGTTGAAAATGGGCTTGAATGAAAAAAAAGGTTGAATAAAGAAGAAAAAAAATTTATGTAGAGTCTGCTTCAATTCCAGATGCTAAAGTGAAGCACCTTGTCCAGTTGGACTGAGACATAAATGCATCACTGGTTTATTCACACATTTGTCTGCTGGAAGTTACTGAAAAGCAAGAACGGATGGCAGGAAACTGTATAAGAAGGCACAATTCTGAGCTCAGGTTTATAAGGCCTTTATAGGAATGCAGTAGCTAAGAGTTTTTTTCCTCCTGTTTTAGAAATGACTTGAGCCTTCTGACTTGAGTATGACTTCCTAAGTGTAATGAAAAAATATCTGTAGAAGTAATCCTGTAAATGCGCAATCCTGTTATATGTTTACTCACATCAGCAACATTGTTCCTCCAAATAGCTTTAGATGAGACAAGTATGGTCTAACTCCAGTATAAAAGCTCTATGAATGTTCCCTTATCTTAGTTCTGTTACACCACAGATGTTTAGATGCTTGTAAAACAGGCAGGAAACTCCCCTGAAATCTGGAAAACAGACACATGTATTCTTGGATGGGGTTTGGAGCAACCTGATCTAGTGGAAGGGGATGGGGCCCATGGAAGGGCGTTAGAGTGGAATTATATTTAAGGTTCCTTGTAAACTATTCTATAATTCTGTGAATCCTCAGCCTTAGTATCTGACCCTAAAATGCTAATTTTGGAAAAAGGCTTGTAGCAACTTCAGTAGAAGTTTGAGACTGCAAATGCATTATGTAAATTGGAGCTATGTCCTGCCTGCATCTTATGGGACTATAGGAATATGTCAGATAGCTCATACAATTGTTTTTGCATCTTCCATTGTAAATAAGTGGTGCTGTTGTGCATGGCATGCTGTTAAAACTGAAGCCTGTTGTATCTATTACAAAAGCTTCTGTTGCTAGCATTGCACACAACAATTTTTTCATCAGAATTAAAGAATTATTAAGGTTGTAAGGGAACTCTAAAACCATGGAGTTCAATAATTTATCTAGCAGTGACAAGTGTACCACCAAGTGTGACTCTAAGCACCATATCCACATATTTTTTGAACACTTCTAGGAGATGATGATTCCACCACATCCCTGGGCACTCTTACAGTGAAGAAGATTTTTAATACCCATTCTACATCTTCCTTGGTGCAACTTGACAAGATGTCTTCTTGTCCTATTGCTTGTTATGTGGGAAAAGAGATTGACTCACATGTGTCTACTACATCCTTTTAGGTAATTGTAGAGAGCAGGGATGTCTCTCTTGGGGTAAGTCTGAAATTAAAGGTGTATACTCTACCCTGATGCAGAAATTGAGAGAACAATATTTATTTTATCTGTGTTCTCTCTCATTTTTCCATTGGGCATCTCTGGGAATAACCTAATTTCATATTTTTTTAAGTATCTTTGAATTTATCAAAGACAAAATAAAATCCCAAACCCCTCACTTGTCTTCTCTTCAGAGTGAACAGACATCATCTCCATCAGCCTCTCTGAGTTCACATTGTTCTCCAGATCCTTGAACATCTGGATGGTGATTTTCTGGACTCCGATGTACCCATCTCTCATGCCCTGGAGAGCAGAGCTCTCTAGAGATGTCTCACCAGTGTTGAGCAGAGTAGGGTGCCCTTCCGCAACCCACTGGCTCTGTCTAATGCAGCCCAATGTAGCAGGCAGAGGCCCTGCAAGGCCTCCCTGGCGGTCACTTGCCTAAGATAAGAAATGCCTAGTCACGGTGACTGGACCAAAGAATCCCCTCTTCTGCATCCAGACCCCGGTTATCTCTCTGTAAGGCTACAGGTTGTATTCTCCTCAGCTCTGGCCATTGGACAATTTCCAACACCCCTGTACCCCATATCAACCCCCATCTCTGCCCAGTTTGGCAGAACTGTCACTGCCCCCGTCACAGGAGCTGAAATTAAAGGACACCACTGTGGGACCGCATACAGACTTCTCTCTCCATCTCCCTGCATCTGCCTAAGGAACTGGCGAGCACCGAGCTGAAATCACTAAGAGCTGAATTTACCAGAGCTGAAATCACTCCAGAGTTGCTTGCTAAGTTGCCTGCAGCTGGGAGCTATCCTGAGGGACCCAGATAGGCTGAGCCCGACAGCCCAGTGCTGTCCAGATACCTGTGGCGGCGGCAGCCGGGGGTCAGACAGACCTCTGAGCCCCAGGCTGTTTTAACCCAGGACACTGTTGACGTTCTTTTTTTGCAAGAACACATCTTTGTCTCATGGTCAACCAACTGATCATGCCCACTCCACATCCTATTTTGCCAAGTGGTTTCCTACCCTTAACTGCACAACAAAATATAATTACATGACACTACTATAAGAAGAAAAGCATATAGACAACTCTAATTAGCAAAATTATATCAATATTTTCTTTCCCAGACAGGAAACCAGACACAGGGAGAACAATATGTCATGGGAGGGACATGACCCTCCTTCCCCTGGGGATCTGGGGTCCAGGGCTGCCAGCCTGAGCAGAGTGGGTGTCTCCCGTGTTTGTTTTCCATAAGAGGAAGGAAGTGTTTGCTGATCTGCTGTGCCTGTGTTTAAACCGTTTTTAGAAGTCTAATTGCCTGGTGTTTTCTATTGTGTATTTGCTTGCTGCCTTGACTAGGTTTGGGCTGGAGTGTGTTTGTTCTGAGTGATTTTGGAGTTTGTTTGCTTTAATGGAAGTCAGGGATTTAACTAGATGGAAACTTATGGTGTGACTGTGCCAGCTGCCTCAAACAAGGAGCTTCTCTTCTCTCCAGACACCACTTTCTCTGGAGCTTTGTCTGGTTTTTTCCTCTATAGATGTAGGGATGTGTCATACAAAAAGTGATCATCACTTGTTTCCCGGTTACAGGTCCATTGCAAAAATAATTCTTTAGGAAGAAATAAGAAAATTCCCTGTAAGATAATTTCTAAACAATTCCTCTTTGTGTGTTTTTTTTTTTTGGTTATTTTTTCTCCAACAACAAACTGATTAAAGTAATTTGTTTTTTTTAACATAAGCACCTGTGAAACTAAAAAAAAACCCAGCCACAAATGTATTTTCTGTGAGGAATGTGGAAATTAGAATTGACAAATATGATATTTAGGGTTACTTATATTTAGTCTAAAGGTTTATATCAGCATCTGGCTTGTCAGTGTAAGAAGACTGCAGTTTTTAAGAAGAAAATTTCCTTAGTAAAGCCCCCAAGGAAACAAATATAGACAAACAACAACAACAGAAAACCTCAGAACCCAATAAAACCTGAGCAAAAATGCTGGCCAGTTTTTGGGGATAAGGAGAGGGTAGAGCAAGAGTGAGGGGAAGAAAAAGTGGGAAAAATCTCAGTTTGTATTTTCTCCTCTCATGAGCAGTAATATATTAGGAAAATTTCAAAGTAAGACAAAATTGGAAACTAGATATATTTTTATCACTCTGGAAGTAACATTAGCCCTATAATTTCTAAACAGTTTATACCTCCACTGTTTCATTTTTCTGGGTCAAAACAAGCATCCATTGTTTCAGTGTAGCCTTTTCATTTTTAATTGTTTGTTTGCAGAAGTGCACTGTAAGTGATTAGACAGGAATACATTAAGCAAAGCACAGACCACGGTGGTGAAAGAGGACCCCTAAGCATTTTCGCTGGAGAACTATAAGAAGGTATCTCTGAAGCATCCCATCAGTAGGCAAATGATCTGAGTCCCTAGCGTCCTATTTGAAAGGACTGGGAAAAGGGATCCTTAAAACACGGGGACAGCTATGGCTGTTTGTCTATCCGGAGGGCTGCGAAGAGAGGGATGTGATGATGTTTGTTTGCAGTCTATCAGGCAGCCACTAGATGTCTCTGATTATTGCATACAGTTCCAGCACAAGTCAGTCTCTGGTAAACAAAGGAGACAAAAGTGCATCTAAAGAGGAGTGGAAGGCATTTGATGTAGATCCTGACTTATATTTGTTCTTTTAGATAAACATTGTCTTTTTAAAATGATCCTGCATATTACATTAAAATACTTTTTTGTACACGCAAACTTTCTTTTATCTCAAATATACAGATGCTTCCTTTCCTCCTCGTGAATTCCAGATTGTGTAAATAAGTATTTTGTAATTTTTTAAAAAGTAAATGAATAAGAATTGTAATAAGTAATGATAAGAATCCACAGAGTCTCTATTAGTTCAGTTTGATAGAATACAGCACTGTATGTAGCACATTATTCATTTACAAATATCCCACATAATGAATGAAATGTCTTTAATAAATACTAGCTTTTTTCACTGGAAATCTCTAAATAGTTTTCATGTATGTGCAATAAAGAGTTGAGAGTGATATGCTGGCAAAATTCAGTTAAGTATATGTCACCAGGAAAATCTCCTGAAGCTGGAGAGTCTATTTGAAAAGACAATACATAACATATTTTTTTCTAAATAGTAAATGGTGTTATAAGCAGTAAAAGGTGTTATAAACCAAGCCATAGTGAAACCTTTTCAGCCCAGAGCTCTGATGACAAGATATAATTACATACACAATCATGTTGATCAATAAGATCTTTTTTCAGCGTGTGTAAATATGAGGGAAAACTCTTTTCTGCCTTTTTTCTTGCAAAATGATGTAAAGTGAGTTCTAGAAGGTGTAAAAAACAAAGCACCTATAACTGAGATGATACAGCCATATCAGTTAAAAGAAGGAAATCCTTCTAAAATACTGAATACAATGACATGTTAAATTCAAGAGCTATTGAATCTGTAACTCTCTTTTTGTGTTCCCAATTGGCCCGAATGAAAGTAGTAGCTGGAACAGGGACGAAACACGTTTGGCACTTTGTAGCAATCTGTAGGTTTAGCTGTTGAATTTTCTAAAATAAAAATGCCTTCCAGATCAGATAGAACCTAAGTCTGACAACTCAGGTGACACCTTCAACTTAACAAAGTCCCTAATAAGTGGCTTAAAACCTTTCAGATGTGCTAAAGATACCGTTCCATTATTATAATCATCACTGGAGTGGTTTACTTGTAGCTATTGTGGGCCACAAATTTTTCTCTGTGCTGTGCCAATCACACTGAAGGAATGCATCTCCCTAGGTCATGTTGTGCTGGGATGTCACACTAGAAAAGGGCTTCTTGGTAGAGAGAAAAAGTGATAAATGAGTAGGAAAGATTTATTGATGAAGCATAGATAGTGATAAGAGTAGAAGTTAAAATAGCAGAAAATGAAGTTCAAGGGAGCAAATTGAGGGAAGAGATTTGTACTACAGGGAAAAGCAGCAAATGGAAAGTGCATAGTCCTGAAGAAAGAGCATGAAAAACCTGGGCAAGAAACAGAGACATGAAGCCACAAACATCTCCTGGTCCTCCCATGTGGGCAACCTATTTTAGCAATCTACCTGCAGTGTCATTACTAGAAATGAAATTTGGTATTACATGATGGGTCTGAAAGGTTCTGGGCCACACGTACTGCTGCTGTAATCCCACTGGTGTCACCACAGACTGTAAGGTTCCTCTGGGGCCAACACACTTGAATGTTACACCTGCAGTTAATAAACCTCATCACATCTCAGCACACCTCAGCCCCTCTTCTCTGATCAAAGGTGGTGGTTCATCATAAACCAGACAGAACAGCTGGCTTGAGGCTTTTGTGTCTGCTCTTAGGAACCAGACTCGTTGTCAAGATTTGCTACACTCTTTAGCTAGTGTAAGTCTTGCTCTATTCCTCAATTTACACCTACAACAGATTTGACCTAGAGCTGTAAAAACTTATCCTGAACAGCCTTTGCTCTAGTTCCTTAGCACAATCATAATTATTTATAGTGGGTTTAAATTCAGAGTGCTAGGAGGACAAATGATTACATTTGCTTGGATGTGTCTGCAGATGAGGTTTGTAGCACAATTGTAATGAACTTTGACAGATAGAGCCTGAGCTAATTCTGCTCCATTGAAAGGTAATAATTCAGTGCAGAATGAAAGTCATCCAAAGGGAAGGATGTCATCTAAACTGTAAATGTAAAGAGGATTGACTCTTATAAGAATAAAGTCAGATGGATAGACTGCAGTTTAGGTTACAAGAGCATAAACTTGATGTAACTATTTCTGCACCGGTGAAACTTCAATCAGAGCTCATTGTTGCTCAACCAGGTGCTAGATTGCTAGATCTCATTCAAGCTCAGGATAGAATTCTTACTACTCACTCAGTTTAATACTGATCACAGAGATGTTCTTCAGGTATTTTAATTAAAAACAAATTACTCAAGGTACTTAGGGCAGATTTTGAAGCTAGTGCAGTATGCGGTAGCTGATAGGGAAACACACAATATCCTGACTGATCCACTGGAATTACAATTAGGTGTCTGCCCTCTGCAGTGAAAACACAGACCAGAAGTATGATCCCAGGGATCACATCAGATAAAGAAAACGTGAAATTATAAAACCAAGTACCTGAAATTATAAAACACATTACCAACCTGAAAACTACTAAGGATAGGGGCCAAATAAAACAGGATTTAAATGCCTTAGTCTGTCATATAAGTAGGTAGATAAGACACAAATACTTTTTTTTTCAAAGTCACAACATAGAAAACTTATTTATTTAGAAGTCAACAACAGTGGGCTGTGATCCCTTCTATTGCGAGGGCTAGACTTTCATGGCTCCAACCATACATTCCGCTTCAGAAAATACTTACAAGCAAATCCTACCTATACAAAGAAGTTAGCTGTAAGAGTTGATTATTCTTATTTAAACCAAGGTAAATGGGAGAGACCATAAACCCAATTATGAATATTCAACCTGCTAACAATGTCATCCACACAGGAGAAAATAAATCTTGCCAGCAACTGAAAGCAATAGATTGTTTCTGGTCTCCACTATTCCCAGGCATCTGGGTTATGTAGAAATAATTAATACAAGAAGTCAGCCTTCTAGCCACTACTCATGTAGCTCCCTCACTCAATAGTTCCCTCTATACCGATCTTGCCTGACCAGTGAGTTCCTTCAAATTGTGCTGTTTTCTATCCTGGCCATGCTTTCAGACCAACCACATCCAAACCCAAGTGCAAAACTTAACTCTAGCTCAAAAATTTCTTCACATAAGTACCTGTAGAGAAACAGAAATAGACAAGCTCAGCAAATAAAGCCATTTCCCTCCTCTGGGGAAGAAGAAAAAGAAAAAGATTATAGCTGTCCTGTATAATCTGAAATATTTGAGACATACTGAATTACTGCACTGATGAGTCCTATGATTTCCACAAGAGAATGAGACATGAAGGCTCCCTCTGGGAAGGTGTCTGACTTTAGCAGAAACATGCAGGTTCCCCCAGGCCAGGATGCAACTGGAAATGTACCATTGATCTGCAAACTGACTGATTTCTTATTCTGCTTGCCATGCACAGTGTTGTCACTGAAGAAGCTGTTCAGCATTTAAAGCAAGAAGTAACTGCAGACCAGCTCTGGTCGGGGGGTCATGAGTGTATCTATTATCCTAGATGCCATATTTCAGGAAAGAAGAGAACATTTATGCCATTCGGAAGATTCCAGCTGCTTATACTGTGCTCATTTCCACATATTTTTTGGGTCTATCAATAGTATGCTCTCTCCCAGTTTTTAATTGGCCATGATGATAACACAAAGATTCCAGATTCTCCCCTCCATCCCCGGTCTACCCTGTAGACTCCAAATGGAGGAAGAAACAACATTTTCGCTACTCAATTCAAACAGTAAAGCCCAAGATGATCTCCAGGTGAATCATCAGGGTCTGCATTAAGAAAATACTAAGAGTAGGGAATTAAAACGTACAGGAGAACTTGAGGTGCTGCACAGTGACACGTGCATCACATTGATTCTTCAGTGGTGTAGGCTCTTCCATAATCTTCTACTCTGACAGACCCATCTCAGAGATCAAACCTGAAAGGAGATTGTAGCTGGGCAAAAGTCAGTCTCTTCTTCCAGGTAACGAGGGACAAGATGAGAGGAAATAGGCCCAAGGTTGGGCAGGGTAAATTAAAATTTTAGATTAGAATATTTTTCTTCCCTGAAGAAAAATATATTGAAACAGACTGCTCAGGGAAGTGGTGAAGTCAACATCTCTGGAATTTTTTTTGAAAAGTGTAGATATATCATTTGGGGACATGGTTTATTGGCAGCCTGGCAGTGCTGTATTACCTCAATGATCTTAGAGGTATTTTCCAACCTAAACTATCCTATGATTCTATGATCCTTAGTCACCTCCTTTGTTCCTCAAACACTGTAACTCTGATCAGCCTTTAATGATCTATCACTGGACAGGTTGTTCAGGGATTTAGGATTAATGGATGAAGAAATATGGAAAAAAAGAAAAAAAACAAGATAGAATTGAAAGGTATTGTCCTTAAAAGCACATAGTCAAACCATACTACTAACATATAAGGTTTGCTATATACTGATAAACTGTGTTGCAAAGCCCACACTTGGGTTACAGCCATTCCTGTTTGACTGTTATTTCACCATTTAACACCTGTGAGTAGAGTCCATGTCTCTCCTTGTCAGATTTTCTGTAAAAAAAAAATCAAATCCTCAAAATAAGACATGTCATAAATCTCAAGTCCCATTGTTAGAGTTATTTGTAAAATGCCTTAACAGCCATTGGCAACGTTCTGTTAGAGGCTGGTAGGTTAGTGAAAGTCCAGGTATGAGTGCTTGTTTTCAACTGAAAACATGATGACAACAGGTTTGAGGTGGAGAGAACAACACAGTAGAGCATTGAATGAAAGAAGATAGAATGACAGAAGAGAGAGATAATGGATAAATAAGTAGAAGTATCTTATTTTCATCATTTTAAGTAGCATGTTCCCTTTAACTGCAGCCCAAGAAGAATGGTTATGTATGGGTTAAAATAAGACGTAAAGCACGAAATGTAGGCACTTGTCTTCCAGCCTGTTGTTCAGGTGACAGTTGACTTTGTAAATGTCACACAACTTTTTCCTTCCATATGAAAAAAGAAAGAATCTGATCAATTCCTCCCTGCTCCCCCCTGCTTCCCCAGGCATCTTCTGCAACCGATGCAAAGCATAGCATTCAGTGTCAAAGCCTGTTACATGCTGCTATCTCCTAATAATATTAAAATGAAAATGAAAGTAGCTCCCAAACAATCTTTAAATCAATCCTAATGTGATAAAAATGAATATCCCCTCTTTCTTTTCCTCCTCTTCTCTCCCTTCACTGTCTTTGAACATATACAACAGCATTTGTCTGCAGTAATGGGTTCAATTGTCACTTTGCTGATCTGTGTCCAGTTCCTCAATTTTAGCATAATTGTTCTGTTCAAGACTTAGAGCTGCAGTGATTTTTTTGGGTTTTTTTCAGTTTAAAATTGTTGGGAGGGTCCGAAATTCATCTACTCCAGCCTCCCTGCTGCAGTAGGGTCCCCTACCGCACATTGCTCAGGATTGTGGCCGGATGTCTTTGGAGTATCTACAGGCAAGGAGACCCCACAACCTGTCTGGGCAATCTGTTCCAGTGCTCAGTCACCCACACATAAAAGAGATTCTTCCTCGAGTTCACATGGAATTACCCGTCTGCCAGTTTCAGACATTCCATTGCTTGGCATTACTGAGTAGAACCTGGATCCATCCTCTTGACATCCTCCCTCCAGATACTTACACACAGTGATAAGATCCCCTCTTCAACTCCTCTGCTTCAGGCTAAAAGAAGACAAGAATTTTTAAAATGAAAGGGAAGTAAGTAACTTCTCCCTTTCCTGGGCTAAGGATAGTCTATATAAATTGGTCTATACTTTCCAAACCTTGTCTTTATATGGTCTAGCTATGGTGCTTACTAAAACTGCTGTTCCTGGATACACCCTCCTTGGCTGCTACTGCTGCTGTGAAATAGCCAGAATAAAAGTGTTCTTTGACACTTTTCTTGCTTCTCATGCACTTAACTTGTTCTGGGAAACTAAAGTCATTTGAAGGATGCTGAAAAAAAGGTATTTGTCACGTAACTCCCCCCTCCCCCCAGAAAACAAACAAACAAACAAAAAAACCAAACTAAAATTAAAACCAAACACAAACAAAAAAATACTATACTAATAACTGTGTGGGTTTTTTTTTTATGACCATACTAAATCCATTTTTAATGCATTAGTCATTATAACTTGGAAAGATGGCATTCAGACAAAATCTTCAAAGTCCCAGACAAAGGTTGGTCAATTATAAGAACATTTTTGCAAGAATAAGTTATAATACTTTTCTAAGATTAAGTGGAAGAGGTAGTTGATACTCTTGGTTTGAATAATTAATATAGAATACTTTGCACAGTCAAAAAAAATACTGAGTATTGGATTCCAAAATATCTATATAAATAAAATGTGCAATCAGCCCTTTAAAATTCCTTTTGTTGGAATTACAGTGAGGTCATGGTTCATATTTATCATGATTAAATAGTTTTAACTAGGATATGAGAAAAAACCAAAAAACAACAAAAAAAATTTCTGAGTGTATTTTTAGATGGCATAAATTTAGGTGCAGCAGTAAATAATGAGCAGAATGCATGACTGACTTGGAGCTCTCTAGATTGCTTGATAAGCTGGGTGTGAGCAAACAGTTGGGACCAAATGTGCCATTACAAATCCAGGGAAGAACAAGGATTGAAACTGACTATACAAAGAGAAGGTCAACACAATGAAATAGTAATTTTTAAACATGGCTGTAACTGCTACTCATCCATGTTTCCTTTGTACAGTCTTTTCACATCAGGGTCCAGGTAATTTTTTCTTACTTATCCCCATACGAATTTGGTATTTCATTTGATTTGACTGGCAGAGGTAAAACACATGTGGAGATTTGATTAGTCTGTAAATATCTACATAAAGAACATTGTGGACAGTGTTGCAGCAGTGTTCAATAGCTAGTTGTTAAAGCTACAGAAATTCAAACTGAAAATAAAGTACAGAATTAAACAGTAAAACTGTTAACCATGGGAGCTGTTTACCAAAGATGATGATTTTCCATCTCTGAGTGTTCTTTAAATGAGTTTGCTGTTCTTTTCCTACTTCAAACAGAGATTTTGGACTCAATGTGGGAATTAATATGAGGAATTCCTAGGGCTTTCTTTGTGAAAAGAGGTTTTCCTTTATTCAGAAAGCTAAAGAAATTACACTGTCAGCAATGCTTTGTTTGGCCCAAGATTTAACTAAGTAGAAATGTGAGGAGTTCAGCCATGTGGTTTTTTCCTTCATGACCAACTCATTCAGCTCTCAGGACATGGTCCAGAGGATCAAGGGTGCACTATTAATTGTCCATCTGCCTTTAAAATAGCACCTATTTTCCCTGATACACTCAACCTTTTCAACTCAATCTCTAATTTGGCACTGCTTCAAGCTATTTATTATGATTTAGAAATAAATCCTCAATTCTCATGACACAGATGCTTTTGTCACAATAACCACCTGGGCACAACATGTTCCTGTGGTGAAGTTTGATAGGTTAATTGAGCTTCGCAAAGCTTGCAATGAGGTTTGAGGTGCTTGGATAAAAATAATAAATATTGGGCAGAATCACTATTAACATTCTTTAAAATCTCTTCTGTATAGTAGTACTCAGACATGTTTAGGAGCATTAGCAAAGTATTAGTCAATATATACATTGGCAGCATTCTCTCCTCAAATTTCTTTTCTATAGGAACAGAGAATTATTGTTTTTTTGCACACATTCAGTGCTGAAACATTAGAGTTGGAACAGGGATCCTAGTGAGTGGCATATATTGTGCTTGTGCTTCATAGCAAGACTGAATTAATTTTCCTTAAGACACTACTGTGAGACTGATTATATGTCTGTCCTTGAATGCTTCTCAGTGAAAGTGATGTGACCTCCCTTGGCAGTTTGTTGCATGGATCTAGGAATCCTAATAGTTATATAGTTTGTCTTAACCATTAACTAAAATTTCTCCTTTGTTGCAGTTTCATCCCATTACTTTTAGTTCTGACCTTGGTGACTAATTGTAATAATTGTCCCCTGACCTCCTTCTATTATTTTTTATGTATTTAGAAGAGACATAGGTGTAGACAAGAAAATGTGGAAACATAACCTAATGCCCTGAAAGCCTCAGGAAAACATAGATTTGGGACTTTTCTTTGACCTACACTCAAAGATTAAAAGACATGTAAAAGTTAGAACAGTATTCTGTCAAGGGCAACAAGAAAAGCTCCTCTAGATACATTGGTGGTAAAAGGAAAACCATAAAAAATATGGGCCGTTTATGAAAAGAAATTGGAGACCTGGTTAACTGGGACTAGGTAGGTGGAAGTTGCTGAGGTGTTCAACAACTTTTTTTGCCTCAGTCTTTACTAGACAGTGTTCCAGAGACATTCACTTGCTGAAATGAGTGCAGAGAAGTCCGTTAAGATGATCTGTGGGCTGGACAATCTCTGTTATGGAGATAGGCTGAGAGCATTTTTTTGTTCAGCCTGGAGAAGCCTCTGGGATGAACTTCTGGAACCTTCCAGTACCTAGAGGGGATACAAGAGCAATGGAAAGGGATTTTTTACAAGGATGTGGAGTAACAGAACAAGGGGGAATGGGTTCAGATTCAAATTAAATTGTTTAGATTATATATTAGGAATTCTTTCCTGTGAGGGTATTGAGTCCCTGGCACTGCTTGCCCAGAGAAACCGTGAATGACAAATCCCTGGAAGTGTCTGAGGCCAGGTTGGAGGGGACTTGGAGAAATCTGGTCAAGTGGAAAGAGACCCTACCCACAACAGGGGCACTGTAATTGGCTAATCTTTAAGGTGCCTTCAAAGGTGCCTTCAAACCCAAAGTTTTCCATGATTCTGAGAGGATCACTCTATACTAGAGCTACTATGTAGGGTGACCAAATTTTCCATATTAACCACACAAAAACTACTGAATTGAACTGACCTTATCAGAGAAATTTTGGTAATATTATAATGAAGAGCTCTAGTATGTCTTGTACCTGCAGTCCTCCCATCCATTAAATAAGATTTTCCAGGAAAAGAAGACTCTGTATTCCTTTTACTGTATTAGCACCTAATAGTTGGATAAGCCATTGGAATTGCCTAAAATGGCTTTAAAATGCAATTGAAATTAGGTCTTGCTAATAGGACTTGAAACATTATTAATCAACAATTTAGCTTTATAAGAAATACATTTTTTGGAAATAAATATAATTACTTTGTAGCTAAAATATACTCTTGTTTTCTGTTACAGGCTGTGCCAAAGAGTTACACAAGATTGGAAAAAAGTAAATATATATTTACTCAGGTGCCTAATAATTCCACTGTTTGCTCCATGGGTCTCTTACTAAGGGGAAGAAAAATTACTTTATTTATAATCCTTTGTAACAATTTTATTTTAAAGGCTTCTGTTGCTGCTTCATTATCTGTGGAGTTGTAATACTATTGAACTTGGTAGTATTTCTCTTCCATGCCAACAGTCTTGGTGTCAGTGTAATCTGTAACTCATTGGTTTTAAGAGGAGGATATGAGAGCTGATTTTTTTGCTCTGAAAGATGGATTTTTAGTGTAAATGGTGGAGGGAAAGGATCTGGTGCATACAACAGCACACAGTAATTCAGTGGCCAAATCCACAGGTGATATGTATAGAAACCGAAAAAAACTTTTCCTTAACTTCTTCTTCATTTACACAATACTTCTCTAGGGTAGTACAAGAATGGCATATTGAAGTGTTGGTCCTAAATTAGATAGGGAGATAAGTAAATTTTACCACAGGGACCAGATTTCATGTCCTGCTTGACAATTGTGACAGAAGGCAACTTCTGAGTTACAGCACCTCCTCATTCTTGACATGTCACAAAATATTAACACCCTTGAGTATGATTAAGTAAGTGACACATTATTAATAACTTATCATATATCTTGAAGCAAGTCAGAAGCCAGTGCTGCCCTCATTTGATGATCTCAACGCAAACAAAATGTGAAAAAAAACAGAAAATTTATTTCCAAACCAAGAGCAAACATCTCACTAAGACATCCTGTGAAAGGCTTCTTCAGTAGTAACTGAAATGAAATTAAAATAACTCTCTCAAAATCAAGGAAGAACTATGCAGCCATCAACACAATTTTCTTGTTTGTGCAGTACATATTGCTCTGAGATTACATGATAGGTTTTTCATGGGCATAATTTATCTTGGAGATGAAAGAGTCCCACACAGGGGGAAAAGATCTGAATTCCCAATAGCTCCCAGTCATTGCCTTATCACAGGACAGAAGCTGCTAAATTAATTTGTGATTATGCAAATTTTTTTCTTTGATTTTAAATATACAAAAAAACTGATAGAAATTGTTTTTTTATCTTTATTAAAAATATTTCTTATTCCTATTAAGGTGTATTTAATGAAGAAAAATCTCTCTGTCATAAATATTTTATCTAAAATATTAAAATTTTGAAAAGTTACTTAGAAATTCAATATTTATTAAAAGGACACTAGTTTCTTTGGGCCCTTTTTTTTTTTTTTTAAATCAGTATAATGATTTGTGGTTGCTAAAACCTCATTTAATTTTACCTGTATTGTTTCTGATCATACATAAAGAGTGCAGGTTTACGGATTTTTAATTTTTTTTTTATATACTGCAGACAACAATTCTGAAGAAGACCTTTGATAAAGGGTATAATAAAACAGCTATTTTTTTTCAAAATCTGTCATACTTAAAAGCAGACTTTCCAAAAAAGCTTTTATCTCTTTTCATTTGAAACCTTCAAAGAGAGGTATCAAACAGTCTTAAGAGTGTATTTTTTATAATTTACATTAGTTACTTTGCCTTTCCATATTTCATTATTCTATGCAGCTTGTATCAGGTGTCCTGAGATTCTTTCTCTTTGTATTATAGAGTGTCTTGATCACAGTTCTTCTACAGTAGAGGCTCACTTAGCTTTTCTTCACAGGACTACAGCTGAGATCCATATCTCTCCAGAGACCATCTGTGATACAATGTAAGTGACTCCCAGAAGGATATCACACAAATTTGCATCAATTAATAGGTTCAGAAACAAGAAATATCTCATAGCTTGTGAAGAAGAATTTAAAAATAAAAAAATCAAGATAACCCCTCCTCAAGATTCATTAATGTCCTCTTTCAATTACCCAGCAGGATTATGAAGGAATCATGGCCATGGAAAACATAGTACTGAATGTCTCAAATGTCACACTGGTATATTTCCACACATTTGGTTCGAGTTTCAAATATCTAGATATATCGAAGTGCATTCTTATTTCTCCATGGCAAAAAATCCACCCAAGATTTAAAAACTCATAGACTCTGTTTTATAGATTAACAGCATGACACCTTTTAAGCTGAAGACTTTAAGGGCAGTCAAAGGTGTGATAGACAGAGACAGAGATATAGATACCCACACATGGAAAGCCCTCCAGGAGGAATTTCCATCATTCCCCAGTAGGGAAGAACTAAAATTTCATGCTGCACTGCTTGAAATGTTCCCAGCATCAATCCAAAGTGCATAAGGGTGTAAAATACTAAGACAGGGAGTGTAGCACCTCAAGATAGTACAAAAACAATAGTTAGCTATCTTCATGAGAATCTTCCATTATCATATTCGGTCTTCACAAAAATTACTCTGTTAATTAATTAGTCACATAATGAAATATGAGTTAGAGATGTCAACTCTGAATATTGCAAAAAAGAAGGAGATAGATAACGTCTGCCAGAGGAATATCAAACTACACCCATTATTCAGAAGTTCAATGGTCATTGCTGGTTCTATGAAGCAAACTCAAATCAAGGGCCCCTGTGGTACCTTTGCACTTCTAGATTATTTTCATACTTCTTATCTTCCCTACAAGGTTGCAAGCCACCATGATATTTGTGATAAAAAGAAACTCAGACCAGAGAAGGTAAGTGGCATAGCTATGGCCATCCAGAAGTCTTGTGGCAAAGCAGTCTTTGAATGACATTAGAAAACTTTTCTTCACTGAAAGCATGTTCAGGCATTGGAACAGGCTGTCCATGGAAGTGGTGGAATCACCATCCCTGGAAGTGTTTCGAAAATGTGCAGAAATAGAACTTGGAGACATGGTTAAGTGGTAACAGGCAGTGCTGGATGGACTGTGTTAGTCTGGGCAGTGATTGGACTCAATGATTGTAGAGGTCTTTTCCAACCTTAACACTTTCATGATTGCCGTATTGCTAATCTAACCACCTCTACCTCCTGAAACAGCAGATAGACGGGTGTCAAACAAGTAAACTTGAGGTACAGTGCATTAAGAGGAGCCTGTACGGCCTCAAGCTGAGGAAATAAATTAAACTGTTGAAAGTAGATGCTGTTAGATAAGTATAGTTAAAATATTCATATTAATTATTTACTCCTTTCAGCTTTTTATTTTATCAGCAGAATGGAGGAAAAGGGATTGAGGAAAAAAAAAAAAAAAAAAAGATGTGTCTGCATTAGAAGTGACCCTTTTCCTAGGAAAAGGTGTAACAAGACTTCATAAATTATAAACCAAGAAATACAGAGGTAGAAAGATTGCTTGGCAGGTTGGTTTTCTGTGGGTTTTTGTTTGTTTGTTTGTTTGCTTTTCTTTTGGGATTTTTTTTTGTTCTGTTTTATTTCTGTTTTTTGTTTGGTTTGTTTTGGTTTGTCTTGTTTGGTTTGTTTTGTTTTTTATTTTCCCTCCCTTCATTCTTCTTTTGCTCTCTTTGCTCTTGTGCTCCTTCCTCAAACAGAAGCAGTTTTGGCACAGCAAATGCACACCTGGTATCCAGCACTGGTTTTGACTACTCCAGTGGGCAGGATGTTTTGACTGTGAGGGGAAGGGTGGAAAGGGGCTGTTCAGGCTTTGTGTGGGTATAGGACATTGTGCTTCTGTGGCATTTTGCTTCTGAGTGTGTGGTCTTCTGTCCAGCCTGGAATGATCAAAGTAACATTTGCAAACAGACCATCCAGTAAGGAGGTGTAACAACATGTATTTATATTATTCAGTCAAATAGAAGGGAGAAAAAATTTAATTTAAAATCTGATAAGTTCTCTTCCTTCTGCCTGCACCATGACTGCTTTCAATTCTGCTGAAGAACTAGTATGCTCTTTCTCATTCCAAGCATCTCTTCTCTTTTCTTCTCTTTTCCCCTTTCTTTCTTTTCTTTTCCTTTTAGGTTCTCAATTTTTCTTTTTTATCTTCTACCTCTTTGTTCCTCTTCTCTGTGGACCCCTCAGCTGAGATCAGATTTCTTTTGTTTTTGTCAGTGTCATTTTCACTTTCTAAAACTCATTATTTCTTTTGATGACCAGCATTCATACTTCTATTAATTCAGATATAAAGAAAGGCAGTATGTAAAGAGAATAGCTAATAACTTCCCCTGTTAATGTTTCAGTCTGCAACAGGAGCTGACATCCTCGAGAGGACATGGTAACAGGTTTTGGAGAAACTTGAGAGGGACCTGCCATGGCAATTAACAGGAGAGACCCTAGTCACAAAGAAAGAATAGCAAATTCTTCCCTGGGCTGGTGACAGCCCCTTAACTCATTTGCGTTTTCTTCTCAGAAGCGTAACAAAAAAAGCCTACGGATGGGAAAAGAAGATGCAAGGATTGACGTTCAAATATCATGAAAATGGACCAGATCCTGAACTGGCATAAATCAAGGCAGGCCCACAGGAACAATGCAGCAATGCCAATTTACACCAGATGAGACCTGGCTCAATAAATCTATCACTCTCCTGATAAAGGGGGGAGTGGGGAGGGGGAATGCACTATGAATTAATGTATTTTCAAATAGCAGTGAAATAGAAACACATCTCCTTCTTGTTGCAATGGGGTAGAAGTACAAAATGCTTCACTTGAAGGAAAAGCCTACCCCTAGGGACTCCTTGCATGCTTTGCTCCTGTTCCTGTGAAGGAGACTGTCCAAAGTATCAACTCCAGTGCTTGTCCAAAGGTTCAAAGGAGATAGAAACATTGATTCCATATTGTGCAGAAGAAGCTAATAACAAATAGCTGTTTAAATATAAAGGAAACAACCCTTTTTTAAGGGGTTGTAAAGGAAAAAAAACCTTTTTTAAGGGGTTGTAAAACCCCAGCCAGTGTTCTAAGCTGGTGTGTGATATCTCTTCTGTCAGTCATACAGCTGTTAACCTATAGCTTTCCAGGATTTGGGCATTTGTGGTAATTAAATGAAACACTGTATTTTCATTTTCATCATATTTGGTGTGTCTTTTGTGTTTAAAATAATGATTTTGGGCTTGCTTCAGGTTTTGAGCTATATGATGTAAAGAGAGTGGCATCTCGGAGATGTTGCTGGAAGACAAAATAATGAGAATATGAGTGACTTTCCATTTTCCTCCCACTAGTGCTCTCCGAATATTTACTTTTCCCTCACTTTCCATCCCTAATATAAATACAGATAAGAAACAAGAAAAAAAAAATCTGAAATAAGAAAACTCAAAGAAAGCACTGATATATTTTGAGGGGCAAAAAATCTCAATTAAAAACATCACAGGAAAAACAAAAAAAAAGGTGAAGGTTGGATGAATAGGAACTTTTGCTTATTTAACATTTTACATTGACTTTTTCTTTTTGAGGGGAAATGACTTAATAGACTAGAAATAGCTTTCAGATATTCACATTTATCCCATGTAATATTAGAACTCTAATTTCTTTTTTTGTTTTGTTCTATGTGATTATTCTTTTCTTTTCTTTTTTCTTCCTAGTTTCTAATGTATTTTGAATTTCAGTGTAGCCAAAGAAATATAGTGCATATCAGCCAAAACTAAATACAGCTGGTTGTCAGAAATTAACACAGGGAATGTTACTTTCCCAGCAACAAAATTGAGCAATTTCTCATTTAATATAACAAATAAGGAAAAAGAAGCTATCTGATTTAAGGACAGAAAAATGAAATGCAATATACATGAAATGACAAAATTACTTTTAGACTCAAAATGAAAAGTTTCTGTTTCGCTTCATCTCCAGAAAATTCATGGGGAGAACAAAAAAAGCAATGCTTCTATTTGGTTTATTGATAAAACTTGAAAATCTAGCAAGATCCAACACTGAACAGATTCAAACCATCAAAGGAAGGAAAATCTGTATCAACCAGACCAGTGCAGCTAACAAGCCCAGACAGACCTGTTTAGCAGGTCATGAGGATTTTTATCAATTTGATTAAGAGAACAACAAAGGAAACTGAGGACTTGACCTTAGTGGCCAAGAAGGTCCTCTTCAATTTTACAACTCTAATACATAAAGTCCCTGCATTTTTAAAAATCATTTTGTGTTAAATCTTTCAGTGTCCCTTGTTAACAGGCAAGCTCAGACAGACCTACCTGGGATGACAATTTTGCCATGTGAATTCAGATACTTGGTTTCCCTTCCTCTCATCTCAGGGATGAGAGATCATCCTGTCCACACAGAATAGGTCTCTGCAAAATGCTGAACTACACTATAGCTAGAAGCCAATACATCCATCCTCGAAAAGATATGAAAATTATAATTTTTCTCACCCAAACAATACATAAGGATAGATGTGGAAAGCAACAAAGAGGGTATGAACCTTGCTGAACTCCAAAGTACATAAATGTTAGTTTTTCCCTGTGGTTTGACCTGAATGTACGTACTACCTTGACTTCAGAACACCGAAAAACTGGAGTCACAGAAAAAACCTTTGATAGTTCCTCTCTTGTACCAGAGCATGGTTCTGTTTCTCCTTCTTTTCTTGCTCTATTTCCCTTTCCTTTTCTTACCCACATTTTCTTACCCACTTTCCAGACCTTTTCTTTCAGACAGCCTCTTTTCTAGTACTTCTATTTGTGCTTCTGCCCTTTCAACCTTTCATTCCTACCTCTTTTTTTTTCCCTGAACAGCTGCAGACAAATTCACCCTTCCTCCTTCCCAACCACTGCTGCATTCTGATGAACTTTTCCACCCACATAGTCCACATCTCTGATTTATTTTGTGTGTGACCCGTTGTGGCTCCCATTGTTTCAGCTGCTTCCTAGGAAAGGGCCATTTAATTGTTCCCTCTTTATCTCCAAGAGGAGGTGGCTGTTAGTCACACCCACTTCCCCCACCATAATGAAGCTATGTGGTTATTTTCTTTAAATTAAAAATGCAAGAGAACAACAGGCAGATATATCTCCATGGAGGGGATGAAACATCAAGAATTAAGAAAAGGAGAGAAAGAAAGAAAGGAAAGGAAGAAAGGAAGAAAGAAAGGAAGAAAGAAAGGAAGAAAGAAAGGAAGAAAATTATTACTGAATAGAAACCAAAATGTGAAGATGAATGCAGATTTTAAGTTACAAAAATGTTCTGAAAGGTCCTCAGGGAGGGATGCAGGACTTTATTTGGAAAAAGACAGTCTCATCAGGAGTTACAATATATAAATATTGAAAAGCTCCCTAACAGGTTAGCCACACTGCTAGATGTCAAAGTGTTCTTTTCAAGATCCAACTTGCAGCAAATTGACTGTGAAAGGAAGGTAGGAAAAAAAAAAGAAAAAAAGGAAAAATAAAAGAGAACTACTTGACAGAAGGCCTTCAACCTTCTTTATTTACTTCCTCATTCAGCACACTGCATATAAATGCACTTAAACATCTCTGAAATTCCTCGCTCATACTACCCCTTACAATTGTTTTGTACTATGATTTTCTCAAAAACTTACCTCTCTTAATTCTGGGTGGGAGGAAAAAAAAGTCATAGTCTCCTGCCAATAACACTTCTATGAAATGTCCTCAAAGGACATAATTTCTTGCACCTGTGTTTTTTCTCCACAAGCTGCCATCTGCTGTAATGCATCTCTATTTTAAGCTTTAGAGCCATGTGACTTAAATCCACATAAGTGTTGATTGTACATGATTGCCTTTATTGATTCTTCCTGGGACACAACTTACCTGAATCCAACTTCATGTATAGTTTTAGTCTGGACTTTTCTTTCACTCTTTCTTTAATACTTTCTTTTCCCATCTCTCCAATTTTGTGGCTGTTCTTTTTGCTGTCATAGTGCCTGGGAATTTCTGGGAGTTAGAAAAAATCCTGTTAAACTATATGTGCAACAAGTGCTTCTGCATGAATATAAAAAATATTTTTATCTTTCTCTGTTACACCTTACATTGCAAAAAACAACCAGTAAATCCAACAAAAATAAGTAGCCTGAGTGATCTAAAGTTAAGGAGAAAATATATATTATTTTAGTGAGAGAAAATGAATACATTAGATGGTAGTTTGACACAAGTATTTCTGTGCTTTTGTGGTAGGAATAAAAAAGTCTCATAGCCTGTTTTTGTTCAGCTCATCAGGTTGCAGTACCAAGTAGATATTAACGCTGTTTCTAACTCTCTTTTGCCAGACTACTTCCAGGATAACAGGTCTTTTGGCTATCTCTGGTGGTATTTAATTGAGACATTTGGTGGATGGTTTGGGGCTTTTCACCAGGTTCTTTTTCTGATGAGACAAATTTACCAACAAGTGTTATTTAAAAAAAAAATTAGTTTTCTCCTTCCTGCTCTCTAACAAATTCAGAGGATATGCTTCTTTAAGCATTAGTGGGTTTTTTTTGGCATTTCTATATAGACCTGAATTTTAATATATAATCTCATGTTCAGCTTCCTTCAAATTATCTTAAAAATAAAAACTGACTAGTGCTTCCTCCACTGTTTATAATTTAGATCCTTTTCTGTGCAGGGATTGAACAGGTATCCCATAAGCCAGAGGAATCATTATTAAATCAATGTGTTATTCATATGCTTAGAGTTAGGCACGTGGTTATACTATTTGCCTAGTGAGAAGCTGAGTGAGTGAAATGTCTCATGAACAACCTGAGCACAAATATCCAGATTTATCTCCAGAAATTGTCGCTAATGCTTAAATGATATAATTTCCCTCTATTCAGGTAGGAGGGAATGTGACTTCTCTTGAGTAGGATTTGACTTTAGAAAGTAAACAGGCATTTGAGAGGAAAGATCCAGAATTTTCCCTGCTTTTATTTGATACTATTTTGGTCTTTTTTTTTTTTTTTCCTTCTCTTTTCTTTTCTTAAAAAGACGGACTTGAGCTCAGATCATTTGCAAGACTTTTGGATACAGATCAGCAACTATACACAGGGAGAATGAATCTTGAATCTTCCATTTCACACTCGGCCTGAACAGTGTAATAGCTCGAGGTGCTGTCAGGACCTTTATCTGCAAGAAATGATGAGAGTAGCAAACTTTCTGTGATTACACAGCTGGGAAACAGGCCATAGGATCTTTGGATGACTGAACCAGAGAGAACCAAAAAAGCATTTGATTTTTACTATTTTTTACATATGTGCACGCTGGAGCTGATGACTTAAAGGAGGACTCTATAAACCTTCCCTAAACAGAAGGAAGATGAGGAGAAAATGCACAGGGCTGAAATTCAGCTCATTAGGTGTGTGGCATTGCTCTAAGCTGCTTGGAAGTCTTGTTTTAGGATGGGGTAGTCAGCGACTCTCGTTGTGGTTTTGCGTGGATGGGAAGAGGGAAGGAAAAGGAAGTGCTGAGGCCACACGGCCCCCAGGTTTATCACATGCCTTGAGGGAGTGACCAGGACCTGGGAGGAGCTATGCTCCAGATTCCCACTCCATCTAAAAACCCCTTAAAATCTTGTAGGTCTGTATGTTTTGTCTTTTATATAGAGGGATTTTATAGAGACTTTTTCTCTCTGTTTCATTAAGAATTAGATGAAAATTCTATTGAATTAAAGACAGTCAGAGATTCTTTGGAGTTTAATGCAGAAAACTACTGATGGACAGAGCTTAAATGGCAAGAGCTTTCTATCCAGAAAGTTACTTTTTCCCCATACTTTTTTCAGCCAACACTACTGAAATATATTTAGTATTTAATGTAGCATGCAATCATATATCAAAACTAGCTAAAGAGAAAAAAAAAAGAGGCTATTTTAAGGAATATGCAGTTCAACATGTCTGCTGAAAGACTAGACATAGAATTTTTATTTAATCTTTAAAGTGGGAGAGACATTAACATTTAAGCAAGTTGGTTTCAAGAGAAGCCTCTGAATCACATGTCTTTGGCTCATCGTTACGCATATAGGATGGGATTACAGAAAGCAGTCTCGGATACCAGGCCCAGCAGAGTACTCATGAGCCAATTCATTATGGGGATTTTTCCTATTTTTTTTTCTTTTGCTATGATTTAAAAGAATGCAATTAAAACTGAATTTGATAATTACTTCTGAACTGGTGAGAACCAGTTCTAGAGATTATAACTGTAATTCTATGTAACCGTCAATATAAATATTCATGAACTTTCATTGTTTTATGCTTTTTTATGAAGTACACAGCTTATCTGAAGAAGTAAAATTAAAGGACTATTATTTAACATTACAGTGTAAATAAGACTCAATAGAGGGAGACAAAAATAGATGCACTGTAAAATGTAACATACATATTCTATAAATATGTTTATGCATATTTGAAATTGTATTTGAAATTGTGTGCTCTGTGCTGTGTTGTGCACTCCACTATATTCTATGCCAACCTTGGGGGTCAGAACTAGATGATTTTTAGGGTCTTTTCCAACCCAAACCATTCTATGAATACATGTATATGACTGTGTAGTTGGATTATTACACATTCTTTTACAAACATATACACAAGTCACAACACATAAAACTGTTGCACCCAAAAGCATATGTGCACATATTCTCAGAATCTCCCTTATCAATACATACTACATTGAAAAGACTAAAGAAGTTTGAATCTCAACCTGGGAAATATATGGTGACTGAAACTCATAGATATTGCCTCATTCTACCACAAAAATCAGTCAATACATAAAAGTGATCATGCACAGCTGATAACACAGTAAGAAAAAAGCCTGTCTTATTCCATTCTCAAGTCAAGATGTTCATATTAGCTACCTCCAGAGCAAAATTCCTTTTACACATGGATCCTTCAAATATCCAAAAGAAAACAACAAAAGCTGACAAAGAGTGCCTAAAGGAAACAACAGAGCTAGAAGAAAGCTCAATACTGGCTAGATTGAAACAGGCAAGGAAGTAACAGAAACAAAAATAATCTACAAAGAATTTAAACATTTTTAAAGTATACTCTCTGGGGATTTTTTGTTTTTGTTTTTTTTTTTTCTCCTTTTTTTAAATTAAACTAAAGATACAGTGGCTTAAACAGAAGTATTCTGTGTTATGTTGGTGTCCAAGATTACAAAAAGAACGTTTTCCTATTTACCATCTGAGTAGGAGTTGCCTTGGGGCAGTTTTCCTTATCTGCTGTTAATAGCCCCATCAATGCCTTGCCACATGACTCAGAGATAACACTGTCCAGGAGCAGGTGATTAAGGACACACCTCGTGACTCATAATGACCCATTGTAAGATGCTCTGCCCAGGGGGGAGGAGCTAGGCATTCCAACCCGGATAAAACTGGGGATTTCTAGACAGAGGGTCAGCCTTTTCACAGGTTCTCCGAGAAGACACAGCAACTACATCTGCCATCCCAAGAGGACTACAGCAGCTACTCCAATTTGGACTGCTACCAGCACGCTGGCCAGGTTGTATTCTGACTTTGTCAGTAGTCTTTCCCTTTGTATTATTGCATGTATTTTTGTCCTTTTCCCCTTTTCCCAATAAATTGTATTTCTGACTTGGAGTCTCTCACTGGTTTTGCTTTCAAACCAGAACAGTTAGACACCTGGGGAAACTGGCTGTAGCTTAGACCCTCCAGTCAGCAAACGTGATATTCAAATTGGAAAAAGATTTAAATCTCCTTCACTAGTATTTTCACTTCATTTATTGTGAGGCACTGAAATGTCAAGTTCAGTATTATGTGATTAAGCTACATCTGTCTCAACATGAGCAGTAACCATATTTCTTTAAGTTCAGCAGGTGTTTTGCAAAGACTCTTCAGGATTTTTCACAAAATTAGTACCTATAATAAAGCACCAGTGATGAAGAGACAGCTCTTTAGATCACTGATATATTATAGTTTTGTTCTAATAAATGTCATTGCCAAATATTTCAAAACCGAAAACAGGTTTGCTGACTGAACTGTTTTGCAAGCATGTTTGCTATGCCTTATTGCAAAGCTGTTCTTTTATAGACATACAGTTTAGAAACTTTGACTCTGCTGACTACTAAATTAGCAGCTTTTCAATTTTGCCAGACTCGTGCAACACAATTGAGATAAAATGTAAAACGCATAACTTCTGCATTAATTTTTTGTTGGCAGTGTAATAAGAATCCTCAAGATGTATTAATTGAGCTTAGGGTATGTGAAACAAATGATAGAGGCTCCCCGTCCCACCTTTAGATCTTCTCTCTCCCCTCACTTTCTTTTTTCTCTTGTCTGTACTGAGCCATTGTTTCAACATCATTATGGTACAAGACCAGTGTGGTTTGCACAGGGACATGGATCTCCACAAAGAAATCTAGTATTTGGAAAACTCAGCTGCATGTGAGGGTGTTTGAGAGACAAGAAATACCCTTTCCAGCTTTCTGGTTCTTGTTTCTTGCATTTACTGGTGGGGAGTGACTTCTCAGGCTATGATTTTGTGCATGTAAATCTACCAATTCCTAATGAATCAGGGTCAAGGAGAAAATACTGTTGAATTTCCATGAGAATATACTCACACAGCGTCCAAAGAAGTTTGAAAAAGTTTCAAGACACAGAATTAGGCAGAATTCCTTATTTAGAACCAGATTTCCCATAGGAATAAATATTTTTCCATTATTGATTTTTATACAGAACCCAAAAATCTCTTAAAAATAGTTTTCAATTAGCATTTTTTTTCAATCCTTGCAATAAAATGAAGGAACAAGCAAAAAATTATTATTGACTAAATTTTATAAAAGCATAAAATATTGGGAAGGACAAATAAAGGATATGTTTTCTCTGGGATTTTTTCAGTTGGATTTTTCCAAACTACACTCCCTGGAATTCTGAAGGAAAGTTTTATGACAGTTTTTTTCAGTAATTTGTGACCGTTTTCCAACAATATTCAGAAGCCTGAAGAATACTGGGACTACGTGATGATGAGCATAAAACTAACAAAATAAAACATCAAGTGTTTGGCTAACAAAGGCCTGAGGAGAGCACTTGGATTTTTGAAAGTCTGTACTGAAAATTAAGAACTTGGTTCCATTTGTTCTGGGTGTTTAAGAGGGTAGAGTGGATGCAGGGAGCTTCTTTGACTTCCATTATTTTCCTAAAAAGTACTAGAGTAGACAACTCAAGACCAGCAGGCTGAAGAAGAGGGTTGTGCTAGTTCTATAGCTTTTAATTTTTGTTTGACATACAAATACAGTTTAACAAGTTGTTCAATATTTCATTAACAGGCAACGGCAAAATATTTTTCATATCTGAGAGAGAAATGCAACATGAAGACAAACAAACAAACAAAATATAAATTGCAGCTCAAAATTCTGCCTTTTTGTGTTAAATATACTTCTAGTTTCTTCTGGAAACGTTGTTTAGTTCATCAACATTTTGCTGTCTGAGTAAGTGGTATATTAAGACCTAGATTACACTACAGTGATATAACAAAAGAATATCTGCAATATCTACAGTTATTTTAGCCTTTTCACACTGTCTCTGGAAAGACATAAAAGCTTCCCAGTCCCTGCATGAGTCAGCCCATCTTGAGAGGCATCTATTTCTTTTCATCAATTATAGAGGGAGCCTACTGGACTTCTAACTTTGGGGTCTGCTGGGTTCCCTTGGCTTGCTAGGATGAATCCCAGCCAAAATCCATGTCAATAGCAGTATCTATGTCAGACTTCTTGGAAGAAAAATCTCATTTTCTTCTTCTCTCCTGTCCTCCTCTGTCAGCAACTCAACTGGGAGCCTTCCTTCAATGTGCACTTTCTCTGGAGCTCTCCAGCTGTTATGTGTGGAAAATGCTGAAAACAAAGAGAAAATAGAGAATGAAAAAAAAGAGAATGTAGCTCCCAAAATAACTTCTACAATTGGTCCCCAGAGTGCAGCTCCCTCTGCAGAGAACCTTCCTGGGCTCAACTGACCAGCTCTGCAATGAAGTCGTGGCTGACAGACAAGGCTATGAAATGTTGTGTGCATTTTACAGTGTTGCTGTGAATGGATGACTGGGATTTAATTTCAGATTAATTGATCTGCTGTGACCCTGAACAACTGCAAAAAGTTTCTTGAATACAGGCTTGGCTGCCAGGGTTTTGTTGAAGCCCATAAAAATGAACATCAAAAAACCTTGTATTTGTTGGTTTGTTTTTTTCTCCTTTTAAGACCAGAAATAAGCAAGGTCACATAGAATGTAAAAAAATTTAAAAAAAAAAGAAAAAAAAAACAACCAAAAATACTGTTTGTAATGTTTTTTTCTCAGAAATCCCAATCTTTAAATAATATTTTAATAGCAATTTCAAATATACTTTTGGAAGTGCTAAACTTTTTCACCTAGAACACACGTTTATTTATGAAAAGACAAAATTCTGCACATATAAAAAAATGAAAACTGCTTTTAAGAAATTTGTCTGTTATAAAAAAGGTCTTTTATGCTTTAGATTTGCAATAATATTTTCAGTGAAATACACTAGCTCATAGGAAAAAAAAAGAAGAAACAAAAAAAAGAAATAGTCAAGGAAGTTTCCATCTTTTCCATCTAATTCTTTTACTATTCATTTATTTTAAAAGGTGAAACAGTTGCTTAATTTTCTGTTGCAAAATGTACCAAATTTGTAGTTAGTACTTTGGCAGAAATTACATGAGATATGAAAAATAAAGCTATAAATATATATAAATATATATATATATTAGAAGTTTGTACCAATGATGTGAAAAAATGAATATATTAATTTTATAATTTCCACGCCTGCCCATAATGCAATGTGTCAAGAAAACATCAGAAAGGTAGGTGATTTTCTCTTTGTAACACACAAGTTTGCAGTTTAGCTCAATCTTTCACCTTGTTTTCAGTAACATACTTCAAGAAATAGATCCACCATCTGTAAAGATTTTGGAAGAAGAAATTATTGGAGAGCTTAGAAATCTGTCTTTGGGGTGCGATAACACTGTCAAGTCCTACAGAAGTTGGAAATAATCCCTTCCTGTTGTGACAGACAGAACAAGTTGCTCATTTAAATTGCTGCAGGGGAGATACCAGATTTGAGATAAGAAGCTTTCCATTTTCCCAATGGTGAGGCTAGTTAGGGGCCAGAGTACAGCTTCATAGATAAATGGTGGGGGTTCCCACTCTAAAAGAATTTCTGAATGGCTCAGACTAGATTTGGCACAGGGCCTTAAAGTCAGCCCACCCAAACTCTTGAAATCTCTTTAGGCTGTATTATTTTGTGATCTAATGAAGAATCATCTGGGAGATAAAAGAACAAAGATATAGATTAACAATGAGAATGAAATTTCCAGGTCTTCCCAAACTTTGTGTATCTTTCGTCAGTTATCTTACATTATTTCAAACCTCAGCTTCTTAAAAAAAAATACAAATTCCCTGTTTTTTTCAGGCCATGAGATGCCGATGAAATACCATTTGACAGGATTTCTAGTGTAGCGGTGTGTGAAGCTGTAGAAGAGCCAGGAGAGATGAAATAGTGACAAATATTATAACTACCTACACAGCCTGAAAATAGGCTGTGTCTGTCTATTCATAAATACATCTAGGTGTGCAAAGCAGGATTATTGATACTGGTTTACAGATAAGAAATTGTAGGTCAGTTGAAAAGGGGAAAAAAAGAACACATTGGAAGTAGGATTTTGAAAATATATTTGATATATATTACTTAAATTGACTCTTTAGTTACTACTACTAAATATATTACTTCAATGAACTCTTTTATTTACTGCTAGGAAAGAAATGGAATCATAGAATTCCTGAATGGATTTGATTTGAAGGGACCTTAAAAGCATCTTTTTGCAATCTGCTGCCATGGTCAGAGACATCTTCCACTATCTGAGGTTGCTCCAAGCCCTATCTAGCCTAGCCTTGGACACTTCCAGGGATAGGGCAGCCACAGTTTCTCTGAAAAACCTATGGGCCAGTGCCTCACCACTCTCATTAACCTCAACAGACTGGATAAAAGAGAGTCTATTTCATACCAATGTTTATATTTCACTTATTTCAATGGACAAATAATGGTAACTAGGCAATTATAGCTCTCTTTGACCAAGAAATAATTTAAAATTCCTAGACACTTCACTTAGCCTCTATTCTAAGAGTTGGAGGTTATTGACAAGCTGTTACTTCTAAGCAATGTTACCTGTGTTTTATTTCTGTTAATGATGTATTTACATCCCTTTAATTTTCAGTCAGATGAGGAAGAGGCATCCATCACTGAATTTCAGAGCTTGCATGCGTCCTGCATTGAGCTTTGGTGACAAACAGTAAGAAAAAGTTGAGAGTGGAGTATGAATAGATGGAATTTGATTTGGAACGAAAGTGGATTTAAGTTGCCATTTTAGTATATCCGAAGGTTTTTTTGTTTGATTTATTTTGTTTTGGGTTTATTTTTTTTTACTTTGGTGTGATTGTTGGTTCTGTTTTGGGTTTGGTTTTGTTTTTTGTTTTATGGTGGTGTTTTTTGTTTGCTTGGTTGGTTTTTCTGTGTGTTTCTTTTAGTTGTAGGTTTTTTTGTTCTAGTTGTATGTTTGGGGTTTTTAGATATGAATTGTTATTTGTTGAATCCTGACTACATAAAGGACATATAAAATCTTAATAAATCAGACTTCCAAAACCAGGAAATAAATCCAAAACAAATGGAAATCAAACCCTTTCCATGTTCCATGTTATCAGGGTGTTCCATGTTATACAGGCATATTCATTATTTGACAGCAAATAGTGCAATCCAGACATTGAGTCAGCCCATTAGCTTGGAGATGTGGTGATTACAATACCAAAGTGAAACTACTGTCTCATTATAAATCTAATTCTAGTCACTTCTTCCACTCCTTTTCCCCAAACTCATATAGGAAATTATTTGTATGGAGGTAGCTTTTTAATGCTGCTTTACAAGTTTTGTTCCTGGGGAGGTTTTATTTAGTTTGCCACATTGTATTTAATTAAACAAATTAACTTAGATATATAAGAGAGGAGCCTGAGATGTTTTTTGTTTTAGGAAAGATGTCTCATGTTTATGGAGTGAATGTCAAGGATCAAAAATGACTCAATTCTAGGTCAGCAAATGCATTGCTCTTAGATGTCTGCAAGAAGAAAAAAAAAGTGACTTGAACTCTTTTAAAGAAAAGGGACTGATCTTCTGAAAATTCTGTCTACTTACAAGCTCCTGAACATAAGCAGTCATCTATCATTTCCTTACATAATTGCAGTAACTGTTTGATCTCAGAATGATTCATAACCATGGTAAAAAAAAAAAAAAAACAAAGGTGTATATATATAAGACCTACCAAGTCAGAGGATCCTGTTAAGTTGTCTCCAACACAGTCAACAGTAGATGTTTGGTAAAAAAACATGTCAGTCATTGAATGGCACTTAACCCCAGTACTCTTCTGGCCTCAAAACTTATGACACTAAAGGCTTTGTTTTGGGAGAGGTGATATCTATCTATATGTTACCTTGGAAAAGCATGATGCTTTAGAAATTTCTTTCTCTTTTAAAACCATTTTAATATTTACAGACATGCATGTTATGTAACAAAAAAAATCATTTCTTTATTGTATAATATATTATTGAACTTTAATATAAGATGTAATTAGTTGGAAAAAACGATAAAAATAATTTATTATTCACCCTCTCCATGCCACCCATGGTTATGTGTAATCTGTCTTGTATGTACTGACATTACAGCAGCAACTTACTTGATCTGGCCAACATATGCAAGCTTGGCTGCCTACAATAATAAAGCTTAATTTACAGTTTATCATTCAGGCTATAAAAACAAATATGTATTTTCTTTGACATTCAAGAGATCTTTGACACTTGCCTGCCTTAGACACCATTGCAAATGTCATCCCTAAGGATAACATCAATCCAAAAGATAACATTAATTCAATGGTCAGACAATTGAAGTCCATGAGAGACCCAAGTTTGCAAAGTCCATTAAAAGCAGACTTAAAAAACAGCAGGGCTTAGAAATCACATCTGTCCTCAGGACTTAAAACTAGTTTAAAAAGTCAAAAACATTCTTAAACAAGTTCAGCAGATAAACTGTATAAAGAGGTAAATGTTCTTCATTTATGATTGAATACACCCTTTCTAAAGCAATCCTTCAGTTTTAATTTTAAATAGTGCTGAACATGATAGTTCAGCATCATGTTTTTGTTTTGATTTACTTGTTACTGAACCCATTACTTTCTAGGTATTATAACCAATTACAAATATCTATTTAAATGAGGGCAGCAACATGATGAGTAGGACTTCATAAAGCAGAATTGCAACCATTTAATTAAGAATATTTGCACTGGTTTGAACAAATGCTATCTTGTCTCTGGCTCTGGTTGGTTCTGAGACAGCATTTATCAGAAAGTAAATGGGCAGATAGAAACACACACACATCCACAGAGAGATTGAGATATGGATGGGTATGTTTGTGTACCATGATCATTAACCTGAGACTCTTGCTGCCGACAGACATCTTTAATGAGAAGTTGTATCCAGAGGCTGTTGTTTACCTAACGTGGCTACACTATCCTTAAGTGCTGTTTAATAAATCATTGGAATCACTTCCTTATTAATCCTACCCTTCCTTTTCTGATGTGATACAAAAATGATTTTTTTTTCAGATTTGGCATTTATCTTTATGTTGCTTTGTTGTTTTTTTTTTTAATCTTATTTTGAAACACTGCTGGCCACCCATTGTCTCCAGCTGTATGACGTACTGCACCTAGCACCATAGAGTTGTGGTTTTATTAGAGGATTCTAGACATCACTGAAATGCAAATTATTATAATTACAATATGGCAGCTGCTCAGATGGTATTTTAGTTTGGAGCCAGAGAAGTTCCCTTTTCCTTTCCTCACACACTATTTCCATCTTTATAGATTTGAGGATGTAAAAACCAAAAGGAAGTAACAATAAAAAGCCCCTGTATGTGTCTTCTGGAAGGGACAATATTTTCATAAATTCCCCATGAAGCAGACCTTGATTTTGTAATAAGTTTTTCTTTCTCTGCTTCTTTGGAAGAGGCTGCATATTTTTTAAAGAGTGAGAAAAGGGTTTGCAGCAGAGAGAGGGAGAGGAAGACAGAGAAAGATAGATTCATAGCTTTGTAACTAAAATTTATATCCTCTAATTCTTTAAAAAAATATCTTCAATGCCCTCAAAAATCCATTGCAGATCAGGCATCAGCATTGAATACCCAACCACCTTCTTTTGCAGCACAAACCATTTGGGAGTCTGCAGCGATGTAAGTGATCTCAACATCGTTTATGTGAGGAGGAAGAATTAAATTCCTCACTTTGTGGCAGAGAATGGAATTTATCTACTGTTGTTCAAGCACAGGGTGACAGCAAGGCTGCTGCTGCTTGGCTCCCTCTTAAACAAACCTCCTAACCAGCCACCATGGAGCATCTTTTGTTCTGTTCCCATGGCAACACCTCTGTCCTCTAGTGCCCATGGTGTCTCTAACACTTTTGACTAGTTGGATTCCTTGGCACCTGCCTCCAGTGCCAGGTCTTGTCAAACCTTATTAGACTGAGAATCTATTTTGGCTGCACTAGTGGGAAAAGAAAGCAGACAAATTTAGTTCACCTGAGATCTCTTTCAAATCCCAGTAAAGTCAATTTCTCAAGTTTCCAGCTAAGAGCTGAACTTGCCTAGGGCAAAGTGTGTGCCTCTGCACACACATATACAAGTATATTCTGCCACATGAGCTGTTTCTTCCTTTTTCTCTGGAGTGCATGTGCACACTCCCACTCTCTTGTGCTCACAGGCTAACACAGATAAAAAGTGTTGTTTGTGCACGAGCAAACTGTCATACACAAACAACTCAGCCCCTCAGGTTTTACTCATAAACTCATCACACACCTCCTTGAACATACAAAACTATCTATCCCTCCCCTATGCCAACACACAGGATCTTTCCATACTTTGTCTTTTCACACACTCACATTTCTACACTCATTACAGCTCCTCAAAAGGTATTATTTCATCTAAATACAGATAAAAATATTATACATTTATTGGAGAAATTAAAGACTAATTTCTGACCAGTAAGTAGACTCATTATCTCGGCAGAGGAATAGTCTTATAAGTGCAGCTTGGTGAGATTATATCCTATCCTCATGACCCTCATGTCTAAGAACATAGACATGTATAAACAGATTAATATGTGGGAATGACCTGTGTGCTGGAACCTACACTGCATTTTTGATGAACATGTTTTACTAGTTATGGGATATCTGTTTCTATATTGTTCCCCAAACTGACTATTTCAACCAATATGAAGTTCAGAGTTTGAATTTAAGTGTTTAATAGAGACACATGATTACTCTGCCCTCCATCTGTGTTTAATGTTGTGGACTGATGACTTTGTTTAGTCAAGTCTGAATGAGATCTATCTGGCAATGTCTAATCAAAATAAGTAATCTAAGATTTTTTAACATAGACAGAAAGAAAAAGAACTTAGGAACACCATACTAAATAATAAACTTTTCCTCAAATATCTCTTTTTAAAAGGAATTTTAATGACTGAATTTTTCTGAGCATGTAAATTATAAGCAAAAAAAATGAATCTAGACAAAATGGGTATGCATTTGAATCCTCTTTCAGAGGAAAGGCTAAGATTATTTTCTCAAGTTGGTTTATGATGTGCAGAAGTCCTGCATCAAATATGCAAGAATTTATTATCTTAATACCCACCCCTAAGATGTATCCATGTCTCCTCACCATATTTACTAAATTTTGTGGGTTTTATTTAGCAGTTTTGGATCTTTCTGAACAAATTGATTTGTTGAGGACCTTATTTTTTTTAAGCTCTCAATGTTACCACATGTTTATGAGAAGATTCAGAGCAAACCTGGTCTGGATTATTTCCAGTTTTTAGAGAATATTTACAGTTAATATCTTAGCTCTATCAATATGTTGGGTGCCAGTTCTCTGAAGTCACATATTTCTAGAACATTTTTTCATGGGAACATCTCTCTTCAGGAGACTTTAACTACATGTATTTCTGTTTTGTTGACTGTGATTATAAATAGTGTTCCCAGGAGCAAAGAACATGGGTAGGAGAAGAAAAAATTCATTTGCAGCCATAGTAACTTCATACTATTAGTGTCCACTAAAAAGTGGACTTCCTATTCTACTCATAACTTAGTGAAACTCATATTTTCTGGATTTTAAACTTCACTAATTAAAGATAATGATCAAAGAAATCGAAAGGACCTGCTACCCACAGAACTCAGTGGATCTGCCAATGCTATAACTTGAGCTATTTGTTTGATTCTTAGACTATAATCCAAAGTCTCCTCTCTTTTTAGAAAATCCATGGTTCAGCTTGTTTAGTCATAGCAGATATGTTCTTTAAAGATAATAGCATAAAATTACTGTAGCATCCCTCTATTCAATTTCTCCTTTATAATTCATAACACACAAACATAAGAGAAAACTAAACTAAGTATAGTTGTAAATTCAATGTAAATTAAGTGCAATTTTTTCTCACTGACAATATGATAGCTTTTCAGCTATCCATAGGATAACTGTGTCTGGGAACCCCCAAATTAATCTGTAGTTCTCAAAACCTTAAGCACCTAGTTTTAAGCTATCTGCCTTATAAGGGCAATCTATTGATTATCAAAGTAGAAGAATCCTTCCTACGGTACATGATGAAATACTATGCCTTCAAACCAACATATCGAATGTTTCTCATTTGTTTTTTCTTTCTTTTAGCTCATATTTTCTTCACAAATTGAGTTGTGACTTTCAGACAGAATTGGTTTATTCCTTGTGGTTATGTACAACTATAAAAAGAGTTTTTCCCAAGCATATTCTCTTTTGTAATCTCAGACTCATCTGTGCATCAAGATAACCTGAGATCGTGACATTTTCATGTTGCTTGAGTTTAGAGGTGATGTCTCTTTCATTAGGAAAGTTTTGTCCCTGGAGAATAGCATCTCTGTATCTCCCTCACAAATAGTCTAGGCAGAAAGATGGATAACTTTGATAACTGAAAATTCAACCTTGCAAAAATTCATCTGCTGAATAATAAGATGTAATTTGTACATGCACTTGTTAATTACATTCAAAATGCTGTCAGGAATGTTTTGGAGGCTTCACTGCATTTCACTAACCTAAATTCTACATTTCTCACTTAAGACTCAAGTTGAAACAATACCAAATTTAGAATTCACAAATGTTAGCAAAAAACCCCAAATATTGTCCAATTAAAGTATTTTATTATAATGTGTGATTTTTTTAGGGGTGGCAGGAACTTTTATCCAGTTTTTCTTAAACCCAGTTAGTATAGGTATAAACCAATTCTATTTCTTGACTAAGTCTTTCATATTTTGGAAATTTGAAGACTGAATAAAGTAAGTATTCCTTGTCCTTTGCCCGTTTTGCACTTTTTGTCTTTCTCCCTGCCTATTGTCCTCTAATACATTGTAGAAGGGCTGAAGCTTAAATGACACCTAGGGCAAAAGACAGCCTCCATTTCAAGTACAGGCTTCTTGACTATCTGGGAAAAAAAGTGATCTCTATTGTGACTCTAAACCTAAAAACCTTTAAACTTAAGCACATGGAATAAGAGAAACAGGACATTAAGTGCTGGTGTGTGTTAGTTCATGTTGCTTGGTGCTCCTGGTAGGGTAGGTTCAAACTTGTACTGTACTTCAAAAGTCCAATCTGATGTATAGCTGTTCCTTAACAAAATTAGGAATAGTTATTAACCCAATTCATTTGGAAAGAAGACTGCAGCATCAAATGAAAACAGGTTTGCATCTCAACACAGAGGGATGAAACTCTGTGGATCAAGACACCCTGAGAGACAGAGTACTTTCTCAACAATTTTTGTTGTTTCACCTTGTCTGTCTATAAATGTGCACCTAGAAAATCCATTTCAGAGGGGCCCTTGCCTTGAACACATCTTCTCAGATTAAATGTTACAAAATCTGAAATGTTCTTATTCCTTGAACCGTCACAGTGCTAGATTTTCTGGTCCTTTCTCCTCTCAGATGTGGGCTGGTGCAGTACTTTAATAGCAAAAAAAGATGACCAAGGTGCTATAGGAGATGGATATTTCAGATGGCAATCACATCTAGAAGTCTCTTCCTTTGTGACTTTATTGACTTTAGCTGAAAGCCCTTCATTTCATTGTAACAATCCCATAATTTATTTCAGACACCTCAGGTGCACAAGTAACACATAACCTTTTGTATTAATTTGCCTCTAAATAGAAAACCAAAAATGAGATAAAAAAATGAGAATTATATGAGACATACTTTTTAAATCCTCTTGAAAGCACATAATCACCCCAGAAAATAATTTCAAGCTGTAACTTGTCTTCTGCAGAATTGAGGTGTATGTATTTAGTATCTGTCATTAGCAAATCTGTAGAGGAACAAGACTTCAGAGATGCTTCAGCTGACAGAGAGTTTTCTTAGGAGGGGATGTTTCCATGACAAATAGAGGGAGCCTATATGACCAACTTGGTCTCAACATCTAGTATTTACAAATACTAGAATTCTGATTGAAAGAGAATGTATTAGGATTCTGTAATGAACTATGTTCCTCCATAGAACATCATTATTATTATCATTATATTTCATGTTGCCATTAGTTTTATTAAAATTTTAATTTTGACAGTCACATTGCAGAAGCAAGAATTGAAACACTAAGTTGAATAAGAGCAATATTCATTGCCAAATTAATAACAATGATCACTGTATATCTTAGTAGCAGAGCTGTGAATAACCACTGACAATAGTAATGAAAATAGTCATACCGTACTAAAACAAAAAGCTGAATCAAGGTGGCACTGAACAAACTGTCTATTCTCCAGCCCTAGGTGATTTGGATATATAAATGATTTTATGTATCCATGCTCCTCAGGGGAAATATTTGATGGAAGAAGACAAACAAGTAAGACTTGATAAGTTTTTGGGAAAAATTCAGCAAAGTTAGGGATGTTTTCTCATTTCTTTACAAGCTAATATCACAATTTGTTATCTAAATATCCAGGGTCTAAGTCAGTCATTGAAAGCAAGATTTGAAAGCACTTTGATTCATCAGGATAGATGTCATTGCACAGACAAAATGTATTATTACTATCATTATTGCTGTGCATAATAAAGAATATTTGTCTCGAATGTTTTCTGAGAAAGACTGACACTGGTACAATCATGGGTGTTCTCTATAATGGGAAAAACAATTAGTTTTTAGCCATTTGCCTTTCTGGCGGTGCTACATTCTAAATTATATCTCTTGTTCTTCAACAAAGAGACCCTGTAAGAATATTTCTGTTGCGAGACCTTCAGACAATACAGGTGGATCTGCTCCCCTTGCTTGCTGTCTGCGTCACTGTTTTTGGAACCTATAATCACACTGCAAGCATCTAAGTTTGAAAGCACTCTCTGATAATTTTCCAAAGCCCCGGCTGATATTGTCGGGGGTCAGATATGTGAAAGTCACTGAGGCGCCTCAGGGAATGCTGGTGACAATGTGACCTGGTGTCTTTCTAAAAGACTGCCAATAGCACATCGAGGATAAAGCCTCATGCAAGAATTACTTGGTAAAATTTGTTGACTTGTGAATTATAAGAGGTCAAATTGTGTGTTTGTTATGGGCTTTTTTAACCTTACCAAAATACCTCTCTAACTCTGTGTTAGTGTTCCCTGGAAGCAAGAAATGCCAGGAGGATGCTTGAAAGACAAAAGAGAGCACATTTGTGGTGGAAAAAAAGCATGTACTTTTTTCCTGTAAGCAGCAAATTTATGTACTTTACATGACCTCACAAAAGGTCACAAACTTTCTGTGCCCCGGGGGAAATATTTTTCCTGATCTCTAGAGCTGATACCATTATCTGGGCCTGTTTATGGATGAAGTAGTTTTCTTTGCCCCTTAAGTCAAACTGAGAACGCAGGAGAGGACTCTTTAACTTAGAGTTCCTTTCACCTAAATGTTGGCATGTAACTGGTGGCTACTGCTGAGCTAATCATCCTCCTAAAATATGCTGCCTGTTGTGTTTTAACACATTGCCTGGTCCAGATTATGGTATGTGGAGATGAATTTGGAGGATTGTATAAGACATTCTTTACCTGAATAAAAACATTGTTTTCACAGCAATAGCAATTTTTATTATTTAAAATTCAGTATTCAGGGAGAAAAATGACAAAATCTTTTCTTTAGAAATGTACAGTCTCTTCACTTGGTCTTTAAACAGAGTCTGTGTCCTGAAGGTATTTTCTGGGTATAAGATGTTGACATAAAGGTGTGTGATAGATAAAAGGCAGATATTTAGATTAACATTCAGATGTTAGCTGAACCAAGAGCAGAAGAAGTAAATAGTAAAATAATATTGGGGGTAGGGTGGAGAGGAGAACTACGTACACTTGTAAGACTGTCCAATTATATCATGTTTCATTACTTTTGGATGTTTCTTGCCTAATTTTCTCAGATTTTGCAAGTAAATTCTCTAGTGATTAACTATGTTGAAATCACAGCTTTGTCTATAGCAACACTTTCAGTTAACCTAAAAAAAACCTGAACACTGAAGAAAGGTCATACTTTCTTTATATCCATCTCCTATAAACCCAAGAATTTATTGTTAATGTAATTGAAAACTCATCAGTCTTATAATTATTACTTCAGGTCTAATAATTGTGGAGAAAAAATATTTCTTGTGCCAAAAATTTAAACAGTAATGACAATTTACTTATAATGTTGCTAACTACTTAGGTTTTATTCACTTTCATTGTGTTATGTTGACCCATCCGTTTTCCTAATGATCCCATGTTTCCTGCCTGGCTTCATTCGGTTGTACTGGGGTGTTTTGGTTAGCTGTTAGGATCACGAATCTTTTGTTCCTTAATCCTTGTTATATTTGCAAACTATGGTTTATAGAAAAAAAAAAAAAACAACAAAAAACACTGATTGAAACACTACTCAGTGTAAAAAAACCCCAAAAACTCAGTACAATCTACTAACTACTGGATTTGGGTTTTTGGTTTCTGATTTATTGTAAAAAGGGAGCAGATTTTTTGATAAAAATCTAATAATATATATTTAATTTCTTTATAGTGTCTTAAGCACTCTACAGCTGCCTGTCCTAATAGTAGATTAAGTTGGTTATTAGTATTGAGACAAATATTCATGCCTGATTTCTGCTTCAAAGACCTTACTGTCTAAGTTTAGATACCTTACATGGAAATGAGGAGTGACAAGTGAAGAAAAGAAAAAGCAGGGAAGAGAGGGAGTTTAAAAGGATATAGTTTATAGAATTATCATGGGGTATCTTGAAGGCATGTTTCATCTCACCTAAATTTAGTCATCAAAGTTACATATACCTAGCACTAGCAAAGAGAAGACTATTCCCACCTATGGTCAGTTGAGCTGATTTGATGCCTCTAGAAATTTATTAAATTTAGAAATTAATTTAAATTTGGATGAATATCTTTATGGGTGTTACTATTTTCTTCCTCCAACAAGTGAAAGACCCTTAGCTTGTCCTGCTGATTTGACTTTCAGTTTGTGATGTTTTGTGCTACAAGTCTCTTTAAGAAACCCATATATATAAGAAAAGATGATAAAATAAAGAGGCAATGATGAGGAATTACCTTAAAGAAAGAAACATGGAGCTTTATCTTCTCATTTACACCATTTTCTATGTGTTTGAAAGAATGACACAGATTAATGTCGTTCTCCTCTTTTATTATGCACTTAAATTTAGGACTCTCTCAGCAGTGTCATTTCTGTGCTGAGACCCTTCTTGCCTCCAAATGTCAACATCATACAAGTAATTTAAAACTCTTGGCTGAGATATTCACTTCTTTCAATTGGCAAATGGAAAAGAGAGCAGGAATATCTAGGTTTCTGAATGCTGCATAGAAAGATGATGAAGGCCTAGGAGTGCCTGAGCCAGAGGGAAAATTAAGTCTTCCCTATGAACACCACTTCTTAGTATTTAAAAGGCTACACCTGTTTCCAAGACTGTGTACCTGTTGTACAGAAGAGCGTTGGCATTGAAATTGAATTTACGCAGTCTGGATATGATCTGTAGGGAGCTCAGGATGGAAGAATATCTTCCAATATACCGGTTTGATCTGTGGCTAAACCATCTTTCGTCATAAAGGTCACCACTCTCTAGACGGTAAATATCACCTGCATCATGTGTAATGACAGGTTTTAAAATGGATGGATTGAATGCTTCTTTCTAACACAGGAAACCTATTGTCATCTAAAGGACAAAATCTATTTTCTTTTTATTTCCCTTTTCCTTTTTGTTGCAATGAAAATGTAGGTGTAAAGCAATACCCTGCCAACCTTCTTTACACAGCACATGCAGGTGAACAAAAAAAAAAAAATGTTGGAAAAGCCTTTACTCAAATACACAGAATTCAAAATGAAATCTGTCCCCTCACATCCCAGATTTACATCCAGAAAGATCTAGCATATTCACCAGAAATTGTGCATTCTGAGGGTCTACCCCATAACCTCTGAGAGGTCTTTTTCTACACTTTGTGTAAGCAAGCCACACTTTATAATCTGCCTCTACATATCTGCAGGACAAAGAGCAACATAATATTAACATCCAAACCCTTACACTGACTCCGTACAGAGTAAACATAGTCTACATGTCATAGACATACAATAAAACATTAATATAAACTTCACTGTATGCATATATTGCCAAAACATAGATTCATGTTGCCAAAACATGCTTAAAGAGTATATATAATTTATGACCATGCTTAAATGTCATATATAATTTAAAATTAATGAAGTGATGGATTTGTTCCTCCTCAGTTTAGACATTTTAGAGGACATGTAAGAGTAGAAAAACAGAATGAAAATTTTAAAAAAAGAATTAAAGTAATGGATTTTTGTGTAGCATATTTGCAGAAAAATTACAAAAGAGAGAAAATATATTTAGTGAGCCTGGTATAGCTTTTGCTTGAAAATTTTGACAAATTGAAATGTTAAAATCTTACTTTTAGTTGAAGTAAATATGGCTTTTCATCCACCTACAAAACATTTTTAAGAAAAAAAATTGAAAGAGATGTTTTCAAATGCATATTAAAAAAATATAACATTTTCTTTAAAAAAATCAGGAAAAATGTCTTGATTTTGTGCAGTAATGAAATAACAAAACAAGGAAGCCTATGAGAAGTGATGGCAATACAGTTTACTGCTGAAAATCTGAACCCTCTTATTAACATATGAACTCAAAAATTTCTTCAAGATTTAAGCAGAAGTCTTCTCAGTTACACTTCTGGAATGTTGAGGACCCCTCTTTATTGTTCTTGGTTTATTCTCCTGGATTTTCATAGAACCACAAAATTGTTACAGCAGGAAAGGATCTCTAGAAATCACTCAATCCAACTCCCTGCCAGGTAGGGTTACCCAGAGCCAGTGACACAGAAACACATACCAGTCGGGCTGGAAGGACTCCAGATAAGGAGACTCTATAACCTCCCTGGGCAGCTGTTCCAGTGCTCTGCCACCCTCGGCATAACAAAGTTCTTCCTTATGGTGAGATTGATCTTCTCATGTTTAATTTTATGGCCACTGCTCCTCATCCTGCCACTGAGCACCATGGAAAAGCCTGGCACCATCCTGTTGGCACTCACCTTTGACATGTTTAAATGCATCGGTGGGATCCCCTATCAAATGCCCCTTCTCCAGACTGAGCAAGCCCAGTTTCTGTAGTCTCTCCTCATAAAAGAGATCCCCAGCAGCCCATTGGCCCTGTTGGCTACAGGAGCCCCTCACTGAGTCATGGCCAACATGTAACCCACCAATACTCCCAGGTTCTTTTCTGCAGTTTTAGTAAAATATGATAAGCTTATAATATCAGGTCACTTTATGCCAGAATTTTGGTGTTGCAGTTGCTAGGTCACCCTCAAATCAGCTCCTAGTATGTTTTTCAATTGATATTCTTATTTCTTACCACAAGATAGAGACATAAGATTTTAAATCCTACAGGAAACAAAGTACTAAGACTTAGGAATATAGCTGGAAATATTCAGATTAAATTAGTTTTCACGTAAAAATGCTCATACATCAACTGGAAAACTTTGTAGTTCTCTTAGTTTCTTTTGTGCAAACCCACTTTGTTCCAGACTTGCATTCTTTTACATATTAGATCCATATTTCAAACTTTTGGCTGCTGGAGGTTCTGGATTTCATCCATTTAGTGAGTTATTGAGTAAAAAATATATAGATAAATTAATAAATACTGATTTTATTGCTATGGGTTAAAAGAAAAATACTAGAAATTTGGGCAAAAAATAAAAAGGTCTGTCTGCAAAGATAACTTCTGGATGTTCAGCTCTATTCAGAACTACAATTTCTACCTCCAGATCTGTCAACATGTATTTTCTGAGCTTTAGTTATTTTCTTCTTCATGACTCAAATTTCTCATTTGTAAAACAAGAATAAATACACTTGCTGTGGTTATACAGAAGATATAATTACAACTTAATGAAAGCTGACAGAACTGCCAGTTTCAGCTGTATATGGTTTGAGAGGAGAACCAAAATGGTTAATTTCTCATCAAGAAAAAAATCTGGTTTATATCATTACGACACATTTGAAACATTTCAATTGACATTTCATCATTTGTATTATGATATGGGATGTTATGAAATGGCATTGTGTGGTGTGTTATGTAATACTAAAACACAGAAATGGAAAGCAATTTCAGAAGAAAGATCAAAAAAAGAGAAAGAAATAGCTTATTTCAAGCAATGTCAAAATGTAGTGTGTTGAATTGTGAGAGCTTTTATCCCATTTTTCTTCTGAACAATGTTATATTGAATCTGACCCAATTTTGTAAAGTGTTTAATTTTTGAGTGAACTGCTCGATGCTGATGGGAATGTGGTTTTGTCAAAGATTCTTCTATTTGCTTGAAAAGTGCTGTGAAATCTAAGAGTGAAAAGTGCTGTACAAAGACGAAAATTTGCTATAATTGGTCTGATCCCAAGCAGGCTAAAGAAAGATGACAGCTCAGATAACTTTCTCCTCTCCCTTTACACATTTACGTGAGTACCAACCACACTCCTGTTTCGTGATCTCTGAGGGAAGCGTGCCAAGATCTGGTCTTGAATCTTGTGTCAGTCGATACAGAAGAATCGTGGGCAGCATAAATAACATGGGCTTAGGTGAGATGGCTGAACTTTATGAAGTCTTGTAGAGTAAAAGCATCCATTGAAATATTTCCTCTTTCTGGGGTTTATTGCTTGGGTTGCAAGAAAAATATTTGGATTTTGGGAAAAAGCCTTATATTTCCTCTTTCCCATGTGGGTTCTGGTGGGACTATTAAGGATAGATGTCATGATTTTACCCCTCAGATGATCATATGAGTTAATAAGGTGTTTGTTTTGTGATATTTTTAAGCATTACTTTCATGGAACATATTGGATCTTAATAGCTGTAAATATCTTACCTAATAGTTGTGCACAAAACTGAGTTACAGGTTCACAAGCCGTTGAAGGAGTGCTGACACAGAGAGAAAAAACAAAAAAAATGTGCCCCCATTGACATAAATGCAGAATTGTATTTTATCATGCTCATTTACTTAGAAAACCAGTCTGAAATACACAGAAAAAAAATTATACATGCAGATTAAGTCTGATAGATAAGAAGGTGTGAATTTTCCAAGCTCTAACATTTAAGCTGAGCCATGCCCAGACCAAAGTAACACTTGGAGCTCAGAGGGGCATGAGAAACATCTGGGTGTGATTGGAATGAGGAGTATTTGGATCAATACTTGACTGAGAGCCTGGGTCACCAGCAGTAAAGTCATTGTCTGAGAGCTCAGAGTCAACACTTGACTCTGCCAGGACAGGATGTATGTTCTAGGAAGTCAGAGTGAAATCTCACAGGCTGAAGCATCATGAAAAATCCAGTAGCTATGAATCAGTGACTCTAGCAAGGATAAAACAACAGGGGACCTCAACCCTCCCGCTTCAGGGCATGAATTGTTTAAGAAAGATTAAAGTCATTTTCACCCCTTTTTCCCCTGAAGTATAAATAGTGAGCAACTGGTTCTTCTGGCTGCATGTCAGACTCAGTTCCTCTCAAGTATAAAATGCTGACCATCACTGATGAGAGGGCAGTTGGAGAGCGGGACTCTTGGGTGCTAATTCTAGTTTGCACACAAAAGCAAGGCATCTAGGCAGATAAATACCTCAAAGCTGGGAAAAAAAAAAATCCAACCTGTGGCTTCTGAGAGTTAGAGGTTTAGACACAGAGATCTCTGTGCCTCTAGGTTAAATAAAGTTTTGTCATCCTCAGCCTCTGAAGTGATTAAATTTGTCCCAGTATCATTAGAAAATGGAATTAGCAGCAATATGTGGAGCCACAGTAGCCTGGGGGTGGTTTCAGAGGATACAGACACACCACTCTAATAACAAGGGCTGAGAACGACATGTCACAATTACTGTTGGTGCTGCTGTTGATTTATGTCAATGCAACAGTTCCATGGCATCTATCAGTCAGCTTTACGATGATCTTCTGAAAAGTATCTCTAAGTTTATAAAAGTAACCAAGGCTTTGGTAACTTCAGTTGGTAACTTTGGTAACTGGTGGGTCAGGGGAGAGACGCAACATTTTGTGAATAATGTACTGAAACTGAACATTAGAAGGAGGTTTTCAACAATCAGCCTTCAAATAGGAGAAACAAGGATAGGAAAGAATTACATAATACCTAAACACTTCTAAAAGATTAGTAAACTTATTTTCAAAGGATTGTGTAATGTTATATTTATAGTGGTAAAAGATAGTACTTGATAATTCTATGACCCTTCTCCAAGCCTCAGTGTTTCTGAGAAGAAAGGCATACCACGCTTTCATTTTTGCTTTGTTGAAGTCAGTCAGTCATAAACTGATCCTCTTCATTCTTTATTTCCTCTTCTTTGATGATGGGAAGTATTGAGATTATTCTCTGTGTCCCTTTTTTTTTTTTTTTTTTAATGTCCCAAACAATAAAATCCATCAAATTTATTGAACGTCACAGAAAAAAAAATCTTTTTTGATGCAATTCAAGGCCAAGCTCATAGTGAATCTGAAGTGAACTTTACCTAAGCTTTTGTCTTAGGTAGAAACAGTACAAACATGAATTTTATTTCCCCAACACCAGGTAAACACCTATCCACCCACTGCAGCGGCTAAGAAAAATGTAAAGGTTTTGTTGATAGAGACAAAGTCTGTAGCAGGTATCCATTTCAACAAACAGAAGGATCCTAAAATTTTAATTAAAATTTATTTAATGCCAAAAAATTGAAAAATAAAAAGCATGAAAACTAAAAGACATAATTTCTTAATTTCCAACAAAATTTGAATTATAATCAAGCAATAGCTCCAATTCTTCCTACCTGTCTCTCTTCTGTTCAGTTTCTTCACTCACTTGAAAGTAGATGCTTCTCCTAATCTCCAGATTCACTCAGATATCACTGAAGCATACAGGAGAGTGGGAAAATCTCTTAGATATCCCAGGCCTTTTATGCCATACTCTGAAGAACAGAATCAAATGTGACTTTTGAAAAGTTTGGAGAATTCATTGTGTAATAGCCATTTTTCTTCCTACAAAATAGGCTGAAAAACTTGCCTCTCTCACAGGAAGTAAAACCTTACAGAATAAAATTAAGTGAAATTATTTTTATTTTAGCAAAACAAATATAGTTCCAGATTGGCCACACAACAGACTTGAGAAATAATATTGTACTTTAACATAGAGCACCAATCTAAAGTATTTATTTTAATTTTATTTATTTTAAATTTATAATCAAATCTGTATTACTTAGCAGTCTTCCTAGTGCTTCCCTACCCCATCTCTGAACTTAAACTTAGTTGAGGAAAGTGTTGCAAAAACACAAGAGCTTAAGATTCTTCCTAAGACCTCATGTAACCTCTCAAGTCCAATGTTATACTTGCCTGAGCACTCACAGATTTATTTTTTTCTCCACAGTTTTCCTGAGCTGACATAAAGGTTGATAAGTCTGGTAACATAGCGGCTATTATTTCAAGTAGTTTCTAAACAATATCATTTTTGTGCCCTTCTGCTTTCAATTAAATTATAGGTTTCTTTATTTTTTATGAAACAATGGCTATCAGCCCCGTGCTATCTTTCCTGGGCAAAATACCCATGAGATTGCCATGTCTCACCATTAATGTAATTATTGCTGCTAACTTCAACGCAAGCATTGACTCTGCTGAGGTCTCTATCCACCATGTGAAGACAGAATTGTTATTTGTCCTGACTGTGTAAACCAAATAAATAAAAACACTTAAAAAAAAAATCAAACCCAAAACCAAATACTTCAAGTAAATACAAATACTACCAATAAACACAGACTCTGTGAAATAAAATAAGCTGCTATTTCAAAGTTGTCTGAGATTGAGAAGTATAATGTTTTCTATTGCCATCTGTGTAACAGTTGTCTTCTAGGGAGTTTTCCTTGTCTCCTGTTAATGGGCCCATCAATGTCTCCCCACAGGACTCAGAGATATCTCCCTCCAGGAGCCATTTCTGTTTAAGGGGTAATCAAAGCCCCACCACATGACTCAGAATGACATCAGCCCATTGTGAGATGCTCTGACCAGGGGGCGGAGCTAAGCATTCCCACTGAGATATATTCTGGGATTTTTAGACAGAGAGGCACCTTCCCACAGGTTTCCAAGAGGACACAGCTGCGGTTTCCACTGGACAACTACACCTTTTCCACAGGACCACTGCTCAAACAGAAACCACATCTGCCGCTCCAAGAGGACTGCAGCCACTCCAGTTTGGACTGCTACCAACACACTGGCAAAAGGGGTGTCAGGTTGTATTCTGACTTTGTCAGTAGTCTTCTTTTTGTACTATTGCATGTATTTTGTTTCTTTTCCCTTTTCCTAATAAATTGTATTTCTGACTTAGAGTCTTTCACTGGTTTTGCTTTAAAAACAGACAAAAATACACACAGAAAAATAACAGCTATATTTATGGAGATGCACTGGTGAGACATCAGGTGGGAATGTGAAGTGTTGATAAATTCTCATTACCTGCTCAGGGCTGAAAACTGAAATGGCTTGGTAGGCATCTGCTGGAAATTCAATCGGGTACCTGTACATAGCAGGTAATCCCTGCAAAAATCCAACAAGTGTAGATCTCAGTTAGTATTTAGGTGTTCCATCCCTGGGCAATCAGGAGTGGAGGCCTGTCATGATCTCAAGCTTGTCTAAGGCATGAGATGAGGAAACTCTAAAGGGCTTGCTCCATCCTTTTCCTCACTACATCCTCCCAATCTTAGGTTTGTTTCTAATAAAGGAATCAAAACTTACCTTAATTTTTCTTTTTCTTCCTTGACAAAATTTTTTTAATGTCCTCAAAGTCAGCCAAAAAGAATAGGGCAGGAGGATATTGGGTCCACTCCCATGATGTTGTCTCTACCTGCATGAGGTTGCAAGCACTTAAACTGAAGGAGGAAGAGATAACCATGCTGGTGATGAACATGAAAATTTCAGGGACCTCAGGAACTTTTTACTGACTTCTTTGACAGTAGAAGAACTTTCTGTCCAGACACAAATCTCTAGCCCTCAACTCATCTTCTGACAATCCACAAGCCCTCTTGCTGAAGCTCATGAATATCTTTCTGCCTGGTCCTAAAAATTGACACTATCCTCCCAATAAACATTCTCCTTTCACTGGTGTTTTGCTTTTATTGGATTGCATCAAATATAAGCTAAACCAGACTTCTTTTAGGGAAGAAGAACTGACACACTATGTCCATCCAGGTGAAATCAAAGCAAAGAGAGCACTAATATAGTTCATATAGCATTTGGTAGTATTTTCCAAAAATGTGACCACACTTTTCCAAGAAACATAAATGCCAAATTGAATCAATTTACTTAAAAGCTCCAGGAATTATCTGGGAAAGGAGTACTTATTTTAGTAAATTAAATTGACTGGTTTAGATCAACAAAACAGGCAGAAAAGATATCAACTATTCCCTGTTAAAGAAATAAACAGCAACATTCAGTTTTACTAATGTCCTGGTAAATTGAGGTACTGTACTTAATACAAATGACTATCCAAAGGTATTTCTGCTGGAAGTTAAAGAAATTGCTAACCACCAGAGAAGTTTTATTCTGGAAGAGCCTTCTATCAAGAACAATGAGTGCAAATGCCTTAGGTAATCTGAAATTTCTTTGATCTTTTTGCTGCCTTTTTTTTTTTTTAATTATTATTTTTTTGAGAATAATTGTGTCCATTTTTTGATTGCATTATTTACCTTAGTTTCCTATGACAATAGGTGACTGAATTTAGTGATAGAGATCCCTTTCCATCCCTGTGTGGTTTTATGCATTATAGGGATACAGACCTGTGCAACAGACAAACAAGAAACCCAAATAATGTATTTACATATTCTGAAATAGCTGATACCCTCAGAAATTTTGCAAATGAGACAAATCCAAATGTACACAATTAACATCCTGCAGTACCTTCCACCTGATTAAACTAGCTATATATAGCAGAACCTTGAGTTCATTCAGGCAAGCAAAATGGCGTTTATGAATTTTATTTGAGTTTTATGCTCCAGATCCTTACTCTTAAAGATATCTTTATAATTTAATTGAACAACAGATTTGTCTGTGTAAGACTGTTTGATAATTCATTCTATTCTACTAAGTAGTCATTAGGCTGCCTGCCCTAATGACTATGATACAGACATGGAATTCAAGGAACCTGGGTTTTATTTTGTCATTAATACAATGCATGATTTTTAACAAGTCCCTCTCTTACAATGAGAACTTGCATAACTTTGAGTTTGTCTGTGAAGCAGGAGCATCTAGACACTTTACTCTTGAAAAGTACTCCACTGGATATAAGATGAGCATAACCTGCTGTTGAGACCTTCTCATCTGATATTTAGACACTTAAATTATATCAATAATTCTGGCTGTACATTTCAAAAAGAAATTACATTAGGTCATTAATTCATAACCACTTTTTATGTTTAAGTTTTAGTGTGACTAGTGTCTAATTTCAAAAATTAAACAAAAGAAAAGAAAACACAAAACCTAGAAATCATCCAAGATAAACTACCCTATGAAAACCCAAAAAAACCGAAAGTAATGCTAAGGTTAGGATTCTAGTTGGAACAACATCGAGCAGATAAAATGAATGATCCATAACATTAGCAACCAAAAATTGTTGAGAAATTTTGACCTTTTATAGTATCGTACAGTGGTTTGTTGAAAGGGATGTTGAAGACCATGTCATTTCAAAATCCTGCCATGGACTGGGATACTTCCCACTAGAACAGGTTGGTTAGAGCTCTATCCAACCTGCTTTTGTAACTGTTCTTGGTATAGAGCATCCATAAGTTCCCCGCTCTCCATTTGCCACATTCTGAGGAAATAATTTCTTCCTGATGTGTAACCCAAAACTGACCTCCTTCAATTTAAAACTATTCTCCTTGTACTGTCACTTTCTGCCTGTATAAAAAATTCTTTTCCATCCTTTTTATCAGGCTCCTCAAAGTACTAGAAAGACACAACACAGTCGCCCTAGAGACTTCTCCAGACTGAACAACCCTAGAACTCTCAGCCTTTCCTAATACAAGAGGTGTTCCATCCCTCAGCCCTCTTGTTGTATAATAAACAGGGAGATCCATATATAATTTAAAATCACGGATCACAGTATATCCTAAGTTGGAAGGGACCCACAAGGATGATGAGTGCAACTCCTGGCCCTGCACAATATCATGCCCTAGAGTCACAACCTGGGCCTGAGAGCATTGTTCAAATTCATCTTGAACAGGATTGGTGCTGTGACCACTTCCCTGGGGAGCTTGTTCCCGTTCCCAGCCACCTTCTGGGTGGCCAATATTATACAAAATGTTATGCCTTTGACTTTCTGTGTCTACTCCATCAGATGCTGGCATTCCTCCTTTCTCTCAGACTTTTTCCCCTCAACATCCTTATCCAGGCTGAACACAATTTACCATAGTACTGTATCTTTGTCATCCTAAGAAATTATCCAACTAGCTGTGGGTGGAAGTATTAATTGTGAAATATTTATTGAGTCATGGTTTCCCTAACTTAGCATCTCATTGGCATACATAATCTTATCCACTGATCAAGATTTTGATTGATTTTTTAAAATGGATAAATAATTTAGGGTTTTCTAGAGAGGGTTAACAGTCACAAGAGCAAGTGCTTCTCCCCAGGCAGCCCAACTTGTAGAAAAAATGAAGACTGTCCAAATTGTTCCTAGCATCAATCCTCCTTGTCTTTAACTTTTCACTGTAAGGTTATCTCACAAATTAGGAGAAGCAAAAAGAACAGACCAGGACCATGGAACAACCTGGGATCCACTGAATTTTTTTCTTCTCCAGACTTAGTAAATTAATGTACTGCCTACATAAATGAAGTACCTAAAATTTATTGTTGAATGAAGTGAAAAAAGTGTAAGGCTTGGCACAAAATTTAATTCCTTTATGATGCCTTCCTATGGAGAGTCCAGTCTTTGCTTGCAGCCAATATTCTCTCACAAGACAAAATAGAGATAAAATCCCAAAAGGCATCAATAAAAAAGTCCTCAACACCCTTTATGATCACTAAAGTAGCCTGAGTTATATCAACAACTTGATCAGATTCATGTCAGAAGTTTAGGCAAGTGAAATGCTTTCAAAGAATTCCCCAAACTCCAGAAAGAAAGGACATTTTTCTACCTCTGAATGTGATAGAAGTATGACAGCAAAACTGAGATCCTAAAAGCCTGAACAGAAAAACAAGAATACCTGTTACAGTGCCCACAGGAAAAAAAAAAAAAGAAAAAAAAAAAAAGAGACATTGTAATATCAAGAGATGACATACCTGAAGGTTGCATTTTTCTCCGTTAATTTCCATTATATTGGACTTGGACTTGCTCTTCCTGACAAGGTCTGAAGAAGATGTAGTTTAAGAGGGTGGTCCAAGTGTGATAAAGAAGCTGCAAGACATGAAGGGTTAGGTGCCCTTGAGGAGTGAATGGGCTCAAGTGCTCTGCAAGGATTGATGTTAAGTTGAATTATTATTATTAGTACTTGTACAACATGGGGAATGGATGAGCAAAAGAAGTGAAAAAAATTACGCATGAGCAAAAGTGGAATTAAAATGCAGTGCATAAAACATTGCAAATAAACTACTCACACTTCGTACTTGTAAATATATATCTAACATATGCTAAAGTTAAAAAAAAACCTGAAGAAAACACAAGCATGCTAGATCAACTAGACACTTGTTTCAGACTCTGCCTTAAAATCTGATAAAAATCAGTTATAGTACACCAAGTAATGCAGTAACCTGTGTCCCGCAAAAAATCCCTTGTAGCTGGGGGCTATATTATATGCCCCACTGTGCAGTGTTTAATTGGAGTCGACAGGCACTTGCTGATACAGGACAATTGTGGTATCTAGTTCATGGAGATGGGTAATGCTACAGCTAGAGTTTTATGGAGAGATGCATATTTCTGCATCTCCTACATGTGTCTCTGGTGAATAGGTGTGTATGAATAGGTGTGTTTATATAGGTACAAAATATATGTGTTTGCTTGTGAGCACATAAGACAAAACATATATAGAAAAGAAAAGCTCTGCTTGGATTTCTGAAAGGATAAATAAACTCTATTAAATAGCAAGCCAACTTCTTTTATCAGAACAACAATCAAGCAATAACTTTAAGATAATACATTATTGCTTGACATTTCACGCTGCTTTTTTTGCTCAGCAAGTTGATCTGTTTGGCCCATGGTTCATGTATTTTAGATTATTTTTACCATTTATGTTTTAGATGAAGAAGAGGCAATTGGCAAGGTCAGTCATTCACAATGGCTATGATGAACCTGCTAACATGTATACCAGAAGACAGTATCCAAATTACATATCAGGGGAGTGGAACAGAGGAGAGCATTTTTGGGGTAGCAATGAGAAGAGAAATCTGTGCATTCATTATGCAAGATTACGACACATCTAATACTGGAATATAACTAAATCACCAAACGTGTCACCTCTCTTAAGCTTTTTCAGACTATTGTAACTATCCTCCAGGGTTTAGTTTGGACTTAAAGTCATACTAAAAATATTTCCTATCTTCCTTTCTGGAATTGGCTCATGTTTTGCAAAATGTGTTCTCTCCCAACTCCTTGTGGACCCCAGGCCTCCTCACTGGGCCATGAGAGAAGCAGAAAAGGCCCTGGGTCTATGCAATCCCTGCTCAGCAATAATAAAAACATCTATATATTATCATCAGTTTCCAGCACAAATCCAAAATGCAGCCCCATGACATCTCCTATGGAGAAAATTTTCTCTACCCTAGCCAAAACCAGAACATTTTCTCACTCCTAGAATTTAAAAAAATTTTGAGGAATGAACAAGTACTGACAACCTTGATTTACTAAGTATAATTATGTCAGGTGTCTCATGTTTAGTCTAAGTATCTATATAGCAAGCACTTCTGTGATTTGATAGCTCTCTCTTTACCAACCCTCATAATGACTATTTAATAAGAACATAACTTGTAGAGTAATATCTCATCCATGTCACAGCTCATGTTCCCACAGTGTCTTTGCTGAGGTTTTCCTTACAAATATCGGTGCTTTATCTTTCCAGAACTTGTGTGCCAAAGAGCCAAGGGCATGACTTGAGAAATGTGCATTCATAATGACTCCCATGGAGTCCTCACCCAGGACTTACTCACAAGAGGGTAAAGCCTAAGGGTTGTGTCCAGCACCCAATCATTCCACATCAACAGCAGAGCTGACAGCCCTGTATGTGTCAGGCCCTCCATGTCATAATAAGGCCTGACAGTTTTAGAGCAGTGTTCATTTCTACTGGTTAAATATGTCAGAAACCTAAAAGGAAATTTCTATCAAAAAAAAAAAAAATCAAGGAAGAACTTAAAAAAAAGGATAGAAACTTAAGTATTAATAAAACTATATTGCTTCAAATGACAATGCCAGACAGGCTGAAAATCAGGGTGAGACAAAGAATGGTACAAAAAGAGGGTACAGATAAATGAGACTGATCCAATTCCCATTTAAGATAATTGGATATTAGTCCATGTGTTTATCTTATGTAGTCCAATGTGAAACTCTTCTGCCGGAAAAATTCTCACAGAGAAAAATCAAAGCCAGGAGACCAATTGTCCCCACTCACATTCTAAAGTTTGAGAGTTCGTTTATCACATATCACTCTGTGCATACTCATGTCTTCATGAATTAATGCAGGTCTACGTATGAAAATCAGCTTTTCTTACACATATAAACACCACAGATCTGAATCAATCTCTCGAAGCCAAAGAGGGTTAAATATTTAAACAAGCTATGTATTGAAATGCATTTTTAATGCTGTGAAGTCATTCTGATGAACGATTACTCAAGAGCCTTCATTACTGAGTTTAGAGAGTAATGCGGTATTATTGGAACAGATGGCACAGCTGTGTGCAGCCTCAGCCCCCGCCCGGCCCCCCAGGGTAAATCCAAGTGCCACTCCTGTGCAAAGTCAACTGCTGGCAGCCAATGGCCCAAATGGATGGATGGCTGCATCCAGCTCCCACATCCAGGCATGACAGCCAAGATGGCTAAAGTTTTAAGAACAGGCTCCTTAAAGAGAACAGTGCTTTCTGTCATCCTTTGTTTCTTGCACGCAGCATAAGGCGGGAAGGGGGAAGCAGTGCACCAAGCATTGAGTATGAACTCGTTGTGCCGCTCTGTGACTTAATTGCTAGGATTATGTGGTATCATTATGTCAACTGCAGTTGTCTCTGTTAATTTCAAGCTGGCATCTCCCTCATCCCCCCACCCCTATCCCTTCTTTCTGTCTTCCCTCCCCCTTGCTGACTGAGTGAGTGTCGGTGTTGTGAGAATGGCAAAGAGAGGGAAGAACCAATGGACACAATTTGATGGTTATTAATTAAAGAAGACAAAGGAAGAAACAGTCGAGAGTTACATTGAAGTCTGTGCTGTGGCAGTCCATGAAAGAATTAGCTACATGGCTATTACACTGTCACAGCTGTGGGGAAAAGGAGCCCTTTACCTCAGGAGGTACTTCTGAAGCTTTTCCTTGCATTGAATTTTCTGTTGCACACATGTACAAAGAATATAAATCTATGACAAAGGCCCTAGCTTCCAGATTTACACAACAACATCAGATGCAGCACATTCTCTTTAGTCTATATTTGCAATACTGTATACAAAGACGGTGCACAAGGCCTCCAAATGACTCCTGATTTTGCACTGATGTGATTTAAGTAGCTTCTGTGAAAAAAAAAAAAAAAAAAATCTAGTTTATTTGTGCATCTCTTTATCCAGCTAGTGAATAGTTTAAGTTTTCGTAATGGTTTCTTAAGCTGCTCCATAACATTTGGCTGTGCTGCATTATATTTTGGAACAGAAGCTAGAATCCAGATTAAAGGAGAGGTATTTTTGGGTAGCATCTGCTGGAGAACCTTCAGCTTGCTAGTCTCTATCAGAGAATCCTCATGTAGATTTAAGAGTTTCTGTGAGCTGAAAGTATGTACCTGGGTGTTGAACACCCAGGATAGATTTGACATGTTAAATTTCAATTCCAGAAAGAATAAGTAAAGCCACAGAACATTTATTGATGCCCATTAAGTTCTGTATTTCCTCCAAAAGTCTCCTCTCTTTACTCAAAAATATCTTTCTCCTTTATTGCACTGGTGATCCTCATTCTGAGTCCAAGTGGGGTTTTTCCTTGGTAAAAGTCACAAAGGTGGAATTCAATATTCCTGGGAAGATCACACAAATTACTTGCATAACAACATTAGATCTTTCTTCCTCTACTACAGAAAATTAATTTCACATATGTTAGAACTGCATTTACTCTTTCATAGCCCCATAGATGCTTCAAAGTCAAGCTGTAATCACATAAAACAAGGAAATCTTTATCTTCCTTCAGACTTTGCCAAATAAGTAAATTCCTGGCTTTGTGTGAAGTTTTATTTTTTTAATCCTTCATCATGTAATGTCTGATCCAATGTTAATACTATTTAGATTCTGTGGTCAGCTCTCTTTTTGGATGGTAAATAGTGGCTTTTCTGCTTTTGCATTCCCTATTAATTGTGAATTACTTGGAAATTTCTTTTCCTTGCAAATCATTTGAAGCATAATTATCAAATGAAGCAGAAAACACAAAAACAGTCCTCACTCTGTTAAAATTTTTAAATTAAGATTTCAATATTATCGGACAAGTAAATAAAGCATCAGATGAGGTCCACCGAGAGGATAATACATTAGAATAGGAAAAAGGATTTGCCTAATTTAAATTCTTTGCTTTTCTAAGTGGTTGTAAATACTACCAGATTTAGGAAGCCAGTATAGGTATGCCAAACCAGCAGTTTGGGTTGCCATATGAAACATAACATGGATATTTCTGATAAGTACTTAAAAATTGCCCTCAAATTTCTAGGTAATATAATTTAATTTTTTCCTTCTCTTAAGAGTGTTAGGTTAACTCATCTCCTCTTTGGAACATTCTAAGAATATATGAGCAGTTACTTGACTCAAAATGACAAACAATAAGTCCTTAAACCACCACAGCTCTATTGATCCCTAAACAATACTAGATGGCAGTGATTTTTAGGCAGGTAGAGTTTAAAGTGGGGATTTATAAATCATAAATTTACAAATTATAAATTTATGGAAAGGCACAGAGGTGATAATGCAGATTTTGATTTTCAGAATACTGCAGCTGTTAATATTTGATCTAAGGAAGAATTTAAAATACAAATTATTTATCTAAGAAATTTTTCAAACTCTTTAGAATATGGGAATTTGCATAGTGAATTAGACAAAAGAGCTGGTCAAAATCTAGCAGCTTCTATTCAGATAAGTTTTCAGCTCTGTTTGGGGAATTGCCCAGAAAGATACAAACATGAGAAATGTTGCAGGTAAATTTAAAATGAGAACCATTGCAGAAGTGTACTTTTACTTCTCCACTTGTTTTACTCACTTTTAAATCAATGCCATTTCCTAGAAATCAAAAGGCTATAAAGGCAGTTAAAGTAAACAGGAGGATTCAAACTAATATACAGCACTCAGTTGTGAAGATCACCAGACATTTTAATGTCCTTAAGAATTGCTGCAATTTGTATTAAACTGAACTGCCAGACAGACACAGAAACCAGTTTAAAAAGTTATGCTTTCCTGGAAGAACAATCTGTTAAAGGGCAAGATGCCGCTCTAAATGGATGCTTAATGGGAGTTAAAACATCTTTGAAAAGTTGTGTAGCTCTCTACCGTGATCTACATGTTTTACCCTCAAATACATTGTTAGTTTTTCATATTTATACTGCATAGTCTAATGAAAAACAAACAAACACAAAAGCACAAAAGACCACAAAGGCTCCATGGCTTTCTGGGTAAAGTCTTGCTGATTGGCTCTGAGCCAAATCTGACCCTTAAGCTTCCCACTGCAGTGGCTTGATCCTAGAAAATTGCATATTATCTTGGTTACTGCAGTGTGTTAATGTGTTTACACAGATTCTCTACCTGTGGTGGTTTATGCCTTTTAAGTTTCAAGTAGGGTTTCTGCCCATGGAGACCTACCCCCACATCGATAAAACTGCTTCAAACCACCCTTAATTTCCAGAAGTGCTCTCTTCAGTTTTCCACTCTATTTATGTGGCTTCCATTCCATTTACAGGGCTTAAAGCATTAGTATAAAGAAGCTGGCAAGCAGAAAACCTTTTTGGCTGGAAAGGTAATGGAATTCTGTGCAGTGTTTTTACCAAGAGTAGAGGATGATTAGCACTAATTATAGCTTGTGACACTGAGGGAAATTTGGAGTAAAAAAGCAAAATATCCTTTAAAAATAACTATTGCAGTAATAATGTTAAACATCTTGTAACAAAAACAAACAAAAAAAAAGCTTCCTGTTTGCTGGATTCTATTTTTTGTTTGATTTTATTTTGGAATGTACTTGAACTTCATGGAAACTTCTTCATATTTGACAGTGTTCTGTCAGTAGAATACTCCTTTTCTCTTTTTACTTCTCACTTTTAGAGGGAATTGAACAGCTTTGGGCAGACAGCAGAGAAAAACACAACAGAACTAAAAGTAAACAAGCTAATTTTCCTAATGCATACCAAGGGAGGTAGTCAGACAGGTTTCTGCTCTGTAGACATCCGCAAAGATACTGTATTACTCGTACATGTGATATTGGCAGTATTCTCATAAACTGAAAAAATATTTAACCTGCTGTTTGAGGAGCAGACACCAGCCTTTAAACAGCCAATGCAGTCCTGCCCACAGAATGGATAACTGAGCACTTAAAGTGGAGAAATAGAGAGAGTCCAAAATTGCTCCAGAGGTGCTCCAACAGAAGTTTATGTTTAACTCTGCAGAGGAAGTTCTGACCACACTCACAAAAATTCTGTTAACACCAGCCCTCAAGGACAATATCTGAACTTCATTAAGACAAAGCTGTTAAACAGGAGTGACCTAATGGACTGAAGCTGAAGCTGTGCTTCTCTATGGAGGGAGCAGAACTGTCTCACAAAGGCTAGCAATTTCTCATCCAGGAAGATATTTATAGCTAGAATTCATACACTCTGAAATCAGTGCTTTAGAAATATATGCATAATTTCTTCTAATATGCCATTAAGACTTTTTAAAACACTATAATCAGATCAGGTGTTTCCATTTCATTGGAAGCTGATAAAAAAACTCATCCTTTCGATTCATCTTTAACTTGATTCATATTAAAATTTAAATCTTTTCACCAGCTATGTGTTTTTTTTTTTTTTCCTACTATAAGCTCTCCGGTAATACCTGACTTTCTTCCCTTCTTTTCTCCTTTAAAAGGATATAGGCTATTCAAGGCTATTTGTCTTTTTTTTCTCCTAATCAATGATTCTCAGGTGCTAGGACCCTGAAGCAATACTTTTGGTACATGGGGCAAACAGATGTTTTTTGCAAGTGAGACCTTGAGTAATTCCAAGAAAACATTCCTGAAGGTAAAACTTAAATGTGTCACTTGTGCTAGAAAGAGAATATCTACAGCAGTGACTCAGACTTGGAGATTTGGAGTGGCACTTCATCACTAAATAGAGCCACATGTTAATTATCTTTCTATTGAATTATGCTGTTACTCATTTTTGAGTTACTATCAGAAAAATACTGTATGGTGATTTAACATCTTGTTAGGTCCAGGGGAAAAAAAAATCTGCAGTACGAAAAATAAGAAAATGATGTGTTTATCCTGGGTATTTATTCAGCATGTGCAGTCAGTCAACATCATTACATTTTGCAGTTTGAGTTTCCAAGCCTTTCACTTCCTTTTGTTGGAAGCCTTCTTCAAACTCATGTTAAGTTTTTAATCATGTTAACCCTGTTGATATGCACAAATTTTGGAACAGACACTAAAAGAGTGAAAAGAGCACAAAGGATTGCGAACATTAGTCTCAATATCTAATTACAATTTTGGTTTTAGCCCAATGATTTTCCTGATTTTCCTCATGCTGTGTCTGATAAATGATTTTTTTCTGGTTTTTTTTTTTTTTTTGGTTTTTTTTTTTTTTCCCTAAGGCACTGCTGCTTTCAGGGCCATGCTGTCTTGTGTGATACTGGGTGGGTCCATATCACATATCATTTAAGCCTCTGGACAATTTCAGTCAAATCTGATAGAAAAGGCAGAAGTCTGAGGGATAAAGGGGATAATGCAAATCCTGCCAATATAATGAGGAAAGACAAAAGTTTAATATTTTTTCCTTATTAGCTATTGAAAGGAGATAGTATATTCCATATAAATCTGAACACAATGAAGGAGAAGCAGATACCATGAGACCTGAAATAAAAAACAAAACTTAATTTCAACATTACCCCTCAGCTAATATCATAAACCTATTTATGGGATAGAAAACATTACACAGCTGACCATTCCTTAAACTTCTGCTCACAGAACACGTTCTTTGTGCAAAAGTTTTCACAAAGGATACTTTTGACCACCTGTCATAAAAAAGAACTATAAATGTAGTAGATGAGACAGTTCTTAGGGGTCAGAGGGTAGAATTAATTTTTGTTTGGACTGAAAATGAAAGGACTCCCAAGTCAGTTACATAGTCCAAAGATAGGAAAAACTGAGCCAGTGTGAAAGGTGTGTTGGTCTTTCCTGCTGGAGAGAAGCAAGATCAAGAGGTTGAGAAGTGCCTCTGATGGGTTTGAGCATCAGAGATCAAGTTCACCTCATGGACTTTAATATTTAAATGTAGAGATGTGGGTGAGGATAGAGGTTCTCCATGTAGAGAATAACAGAAGATTTGCCTAAAAGGCAAAGGTGTATGTTCTTTTCTTTTGTGGGAGAGGTTTTCCACTTAGAGGAGCTTGTAGTATCTCTTTGTACCAAAGACTGTTGCAGCCCAGGAACTGTTAAGGTTTCCAGATTGACCTTAATTCCCTGCTCTAGCCACACACCAATTTTAAGACAGTTAATATGTTACAATATGTTACAGGTATAACAGTGAAACATTGAGAGATTATAGGCAGAATCTCGTCTAATGAGCCCCATGAAGATTAAAAAGTAATTGTACTGATGTGGTCATTCTGTACCTGAGCTAAAGCTCACTAAAGCTGTGTGGACATAACAGATGTGATCATCACAATATCAGATATTTCATGTCATACTGCACTGCTTGCTGTATGCATTCAGATACATTGTCAAGAAGAGCTCTGAAACCATCATAGTAAGGCTTCTGAAACGCACAAAGAGTAGGGATTCAAGAAATCAACATTCATTTAAATTATGTGATTTATTTTGGGTAAGAGAAACTAATGGAAATCTAGACTGTTTTCACCTGGAGGCTTATAGCAAGGAAACACTAAGAACAGTGCACTGTAAATTTTTTGAACAGCTGAATTCTTCTACAGATGAAAATAAAGAAAAAGAATAAACACAATTCCTAGTCTAAAGAACTTAAAGTAATCTGATCTAACTTCAAGTACCAAAATGAAACTCTTCCAGGTCTAATCACCTGTTTTTCCAGAAGCTGGAGTCAAAATACAGACTTCTGAAGACTGGTTAAGGTGGATGGAAAATATGTTTGCTCAATATTCAGCATCTGGATTTGATACACCTGCTGAATAAGCTGATGAGATTTCTCTTAAGAAACTTCTACTCTTTCTAAGGACATTTAAAGTAGGATTCATCTCAGTTAACTCCTAATTGTTGGTTTAGTCAAAGCCAATTGACTCAGCTCCCTTTGTAGTCAGTGCAGTCTGAAAAAGAGTCTTTCAGCCATTGTAATAAAATCCTTTTCAGAATCAACCATTCTAAAAGTTGACTCTCCCTGCTCTCTAATAATAGCTCAAGTTCCTAATTTTTCTAGGTACAGTTTTATATTCCATAATGTATAAGGCATATTGGTAGATATATGCAAATTCAAATAGAGGTACATGAACATATTTATGTGTGTGTTCTGCTCACTTGTAAATTGAAAAGTTCCAAAGTCTTTTTTTAATGTTCTACATTAAGAAAACCTACTCATGAGGTTTTTGCTCAAAAGCACACCTGTTTTAAGGGGATGTCTCAATTTCATTTAATTTTGAGAGCTAGCTTATTTTGAAGATAACTTGTTGATTTATAATGCTCTTATTTCTTGAAAAAAAAGATTTCTGAGATCAGTTTGAATCCTTGGGAGTTTAAATATTAGATGATCAGAATTATAATCATCAGTGTTCTCTTATACTTTACAAAAATACATCAAATTACTGTAGGTATATTTTCATAAACCAATTTTATTTGATATTAGTTATATTACCTTCATATTAGCCATTTTATTGTTTGCCTTAGGTTAACTTTAAACTGACAAAAAGACATTTATCAGAATCATCCCATTTTCCTTTTTAAATGTTTCTGTACTTTGAATTTTTCCTGAACTTTGGTGATTTTTCTGTGCCACAAGAGATCCTATTATCCATTACATTCCAAACAAAACTTCACCCAGCTTTTGAAAACTTTTAAAATATTTTGGGGTTTGTCTTCCTTCTTTACTTTCTATATAATTAATGAAAGCAAAGTATTTGAGTTCCGTCATCTAGTGACCTGTAAAGAACTCTTAACTTTTCTTCCACTATATGGCAGAAAGCCACTGATTGCTAGGTATTAGTCAATTAAAAATTATTTTTAGGGGTTTTTTTTCCTATAAGATAGTTTGTCGTTCTCTGTTCACTCTTGTCCTCTGTATTCATATTTAAAAGGTTATGTCAACTTATTTTTAACTCTTCACATCAGATTTCAGTAATACCGAATAGGTCAAATTTGTGCTCATAAATGAGCAATTCCCATTCCCTATGTTTATTATCCAGGCTCCAAGCAATGGTGTACATGCAATTAAATAATTTCTTCTTCTCATGTCCTTCAGTGTCTTGATTAATTTGGTTCTCAATGTTCTGATTTTGTTCTAAGTGAGTACATGTTTGTTCCTATTTTCCTCCCCTTTTCTTCCTCAGTTTTACACCTGACTGACTACAATTATTGCAACTTGTTCCTTTGTACTAATTAAGTTTTAATCAGAATGAACTAATTGGCCAAAACAAAAACTTTATAGAATTAGGTATAGGTTTCAATTAAACTCTCATCTAAAAAAGATTTTAATTTCCAGAGTAATTCTTGGTCAGAAGAACAAGTCTAGGGTAGCCACTAAGTAGGACATACATACAGTCTTGAAGTCTTGAATACAATTTCCCATCAGAGTACTTTAACTTGCAGGAATTATTTTTTTTTAACCTGAGTAATCAACTTTCATTTTTTCCTATTATGGATTTTCCAGCTGGCATGTTTGCTTGCATGTGTGCTTAGTTCTGGAATTCTGGATGTACAAATTAAATAATGATTTACATATGGTTTGATATACTATCTGATACATGGAAAACATTTGAGCGAATACAATTTTGGGGTCTTTTTGGCAGACATCACCCAAGGCCTTAAGTAATTTAAATAAACACACATACAAATATGAGACTTTAGGCAAAATATGACATAGATAATCTTTTTTTTTATTATTAATGGACATTTAGTCATATGGGGAAATCATTTTGCTGTTTGTCTCCTTCTGGACAGCATGCTTTCCATAAGATTTTTTATTTTGAAATTTCTGAAACAGAAATCATCCAAAGTTGATTTAACACAGAATGCACTCAAAATTTCTTCACAAAGTATTATAAATTTGGGAGGAATGTACTTTTTACTGTTTTTCACTTTCAGAATTTTATCTTGCATTTGTTCTGCATTTCCAAGATAGAAGGGATTTCTAAGAAAATTAGATGGGTAGTCTTCTCCTGTAGCTTTCTTTTAAATTGCCTAAAACCTTTTACATACACCGCAATTAAGAATATACACCATCAGCTAAAAGACCTTTTACATAACAACTTTAAAATTTTCCACAAGTTTTATCCATAGCTCTAGTGTCTTGGTCTTGAAATTTTCAGAGTATCTTAAACTTTGCATTTCCAAAACCACTTTTTAACACTTTTTTAAGTAAAGAAACTATCTTGCAAATTTTTTCTGACTCCTTCAGCTGGACACCTTGTTTCACTGGGACTTTCATCATTACCAACAACTGTACATTACATTTGACTATTTCTAGTTTGTTGCTGAACTGTTTCCTCAGACTCTTTACTGATTTTACATATTGAAGATCTACTGAGAGGAGAAAAGTTCTTTTCTTTCTAACAGTATATCTGCCCACAAATCTATCTTCTGCTAGTGAGAAGAAATTGTAATTCAGTATCTTATTTATGCTGGTCCCTAGCTGCACACCTCCCACTCCAATTCTTTCTTTATCCTCTGTTCATTTTGGGTTTTTGTTTTGTTTTGTTTTTGTTTGTTTGTTTGTTTTTGGGTTTTTGTTTTTGTTTGTTTGTTTGGGTTTTTGTTGTTGTTTATTTGTTTCTTTCTTAAATGGGTTTTTCTTCATAGAATCAGAAAACTGTCCTGGCTTGCCCAAGAATTTTTTCACTTTATAGTTTTTCTGGCATAAAATCTCTTTGTTTTGAACATACTTCAAGTAAAAAAGTCTTTATGCTTTTGAGAATAAAACTAATGATTTCACTGTTCAACTAATATCTCACCACAAGGCAACATATCCTTGTGTATAACACTGAACTGGAAAAAAAATTGTAACCTTCTGCAAAATCTGTTGTTTGATTCTTTGAAATTCCCTTCACAACAGGTTTATCCAGATACAGTCAGTCTACTTTTTATAAACAGTAGAAAATTAGTAACAGATTGATAGCATCAGATGTAAAAGTGGGACCAGCATTCTGAAAGAACACCTTTTACACATATCTCCCTCCATTTCAGATCATGGCAACATGCCTCTAAAATTACCTGAACTGCAAAGAATTCACAACCAATAAAGTTATTGTTTATAGTTATAACCAATAAAGTTAAATATCCCCTATGTTAATACAGGGTTGTAAGCTGCATTTTCTGCAGGAAAAAAAAACTGCATATGAAATGAAGCTGATAAAAGAAATATACACTACTGGGAAGAAGTTACTGCTACAGTAAAATGTGACTATTTAGTAAGGGAGCAGGGAAGAGAAAAGCTGTTTCTTCTGTACTAAAAAGATTCAAAGGCTTGTGTATATTTGGTCTCACCAAATGTAATTTGAGAAGCTAACCTTTAATCTAGTTGGGCCTCTGATGATAACAGCTTTAATTTATACAATCAGAGACATTGCTGAGTGACTTTGCCTTCCTCTACATCAAAGGTAATTATTATATTTATAGTTCAATTAGCAAACATTACGTTTCTGTTTTCCTTGCAAAGATGGCACCACCTAATTTAGCAATGACATACATATCCCTGATGCCCTCTCAGGGACATGATGTTATTATAATAGACTTTTCTGGACCTATTGATTCCTGGGAGCAAGTTTCCTTCCAATTTGCACCTTTCAACCCTTTTCTTTAAACCTATACTAATAGGGCAATTTGCTAGTTGTAGATCATAGTCTGCATTTTTTAAAAAAAGAAATCTATACAGCATTTTGCTCCAGAACAATGCTTTTATTATCTTTTTTATCTTAACGCCCCAAGAGAGAAAAGATGGGTCTGTTTTCTTTGTCTATAGATCCAAGGAAGAGATGGTTTTCCTGTACTTTAATAATTATTTTGTCTGAGATTTCAAAATATGTTCATGTCCTATCCTCAATCAACAACCCCTCCCCAAATGGCTCTTCAAAGCAGGAATATTACACTAGGATATCTCTAAGGAGATTTATCCAGTGATTTTAAGACAGAAACAGAATTTCTGACTTATTTACATATGCTAAACATTGGGTCACCCACTTCTCAAGTGATCTTTCTAGTCACTCATGCAGGTGAACATCTATCAGTCACTCAGTCCTCTGTGTGATGATACAGATTCCTAAGATGGAATAGTCTAATTTTACCTTACAGATTCTTAGGCCTTAGTACAGGATGCTTTTTTGCTCTGTCATCCCTGAAGAGTTAGATTTAAGAGAGAGGTGATAATAGAGGTCAGTCAAATTTTGGATGGATTGAAGGTGTCTCTCAAGAAGTACAACCCCTCTCCTATGACTGCAGACTAGGCTAACTGGATTGAAATGGTGAAAACAACCCTTATAGCAAAGAATAAAATAGCTGGTATAATTTCCTTGGTTATTAGATTGATGATCTGTAGCATAAATGTTTTTCCTCTTGATCTGATTTAATCAGAAATGGGTTTTTACCTATCTTTCATAACATAATACCCAAAATATTTTATTATGAAGTGGCATCTTTTCCAGAATTTGAGCTTTGCCAATAAATCCCACTGAGAACTTGAGAAGTTTGTTGTAATGAAAGTTTTGTTGAAATAAATCTCTGTGGGAAATTTATGACCCTAACAAAACATTTTCTCATTAAAGAATCTGTTTCAACTAGGGGCAGTGAAGGGAGACAACACCCAACTAAAATCTGAACCAGTTTCTTAGGAGTTTATTCTCTGTTCTGGAAGAACTGATCATAATTCTTGATTGCTTTAGGTACTCTGTATAGTACTTTGTATTTTCCAGGCTCCCGAGATGGTGGGGAATCCTGAGGTATGTTGACAGGCTGCTTCCTGAGGGTCACAGAGACTATTCCTTCACATTTTTCCTAACACCAGTTCAGCAAGTGTGTTATGCTTCCCTTTGGCATAGCATTAGCAAGATATCCTGGTGTTATCTGAGATCCCCCACCACCTTGATTCTGCCTTAACCTTTACACTCTGTCTAAATGTACTTAAGTAAGTCTTTGTCACGTTCCAATAGTGCATGTTTGCATTGATTATGCACAATTATATCCTTGCATCATGGCAATTCACCTGTGCACACTAGCCCCTACGAGAGTGATTTATTACCAGCGAAATTGTTGCTAGCAGAAACCTGTTTATCACTGTCACAGGTGCAAGCAGCAGATATGAGTATCTGTATGATCAGCCTGTGTGCGTGTGTATATGTGTGCATGTATGTGCACGTGAAGGTGTGGGACCTGAGGTGGATGAAGGCATGAAAACTCATGGACATTTCTGATTAACCCTGTCAAACTCAACTCCTGTCCCCTAACACCCATCATTGTCCTCCAGTTTCATACCATTTCTAGCACAAATATCAGTAGTTATAGAAATCTCTGTTGATCCTGATGTAACTTCATTGATCCCTTTCAACCTTCATCCATATAATGTCATTGAAGAGGTTCTTATGGAAACAAGAACATTAATCAGCACCCCAGTTAATTAGAGACATTGGAAACCTTCAGAAATTATGGAAGGACCCTGGAAAATAGGGACATTTTGACTTTCAGGAAACATGCTTCCTCTATGTTCTTTCTGCACTTTTCTTTTCCAGATTTTAATGGGATTGGAAAACTCAGAGTATTGTTTAATTCCCTAAGGAAAATGATCCTTCTTACTGTCTCTTACTGCTTTTTCATTAGCAAACAAAAGGGTGAAAAATGACACAGCAATGATTTGTTTCATATCATATATTAAACAAAGATATTACATAAAACATTAAAGGTATTGCTGCCTTAATATTTAATGAGCCAAATCTTTCACTGAAATTTAGAATGATAGAATCATGGGGTTTGAGTTGGAAGGGATCTTAAAAATCATCTAATTCCTGTAATACCACAAACTGCAGAGAGCAGGAGCCTGGATGTGCTGTTTCTTACCTTCACTTTCTTTTGCCTCACCACAAAGCTACCCCTTTAAATCTTGTGCTTAGGTTAACCTAGCTTTTTTACTTTCTGGTGTGATCCTAGCTTGTCAGTGATGCTCAGCTGAACTGGTAGTCTCAGACCAGTGACCATAACACCAAAATCACACATCACACAACTGGTGTAATCTGGCACCTGGCAGATTGGCAGTCCCAGATGTGTGGTGGAGGATCTGCCCTTCTAATCTGTGAAATGATCCCTTAAGTGTTTTGCTACATGAAAATGGAGTGTGCGTCTATGTGACGAAGGAACCCTTCAGGGCAGAGGGTGAGGCTGTTGTTTTGACCTAGAGTTTTTCAGTGACTAAAATCAAACATGTTCAGGTAGAACAAAGTAATGACCAGTATCTAGAGTCAGACTTTCTTTAAATCTGTGAGCATTCTGGATCGATCCTGATCTATTTGATAAATTTGTCCCCACAGTGCACTTGGCAGTGGCTTGAAGTAAATAAATATATTTAATATATTCCCAAGGGAGGTCAGCCAAGTGGCCTAGTCCTCAAGTCTTCTAGCCCTAATCCTCTGCTGCCAGAGTGAAATGCAGAGGCTTATTTGTTCTAAAAGAACAAATTCTAATTTCTAAATGACAAGTTCTAAATTCTGAAATAATACCTCATACATATTTTGTTCCAAAAATAATTTACTTTTAACTGGTTTTAATGGACAGACTGACAAACTATGTTGTCAAATTCTTATAGCTCCAGAACCAATGAAAAATGAAAAATTTAGTTTTATGAGATTTGGCAAAATTATCCAACATCCAAGTGAGAAAGTCAATACTTCACAGCTAGTTCGATACTGTTCCAGATAGTTTGAAAACCAGTTTATGGGTGTTTTTTGTTGGTGAGGATTTATTTTGTTGAGGGTTGGTTATATTTTTGTGGGGGGGGAGGGAGAGAAGGGGAGTGTTTGTTTTTATTTTGTTGGTTTTTGTTGTTGGGTTTTGTTTAGTTGGGTTTTGTCGTGGCTTGACACAAAAGAGAATTTTCTCAGGAAGTTAGTGGTCAAACCAATCAGTGTCACATTTGGATATTGGCACCTGGAGCGACCACTGAAGGTTGGACACGCCTCTGAGAACACAGGGGGTTAAAAAGCAAAAACTCCCAGGAGAGTTTGGTCTCTTTGGTTCCAGTCATTGGAGAGAGCAGACCTACCCTGCCCAGCCACGAGCTGGGTAGGGGAGGGGAAGCCATGCGGCCTGGGGAGGTAGGCCAGGGGGTGAAGGGTCTGGAACCGAGCTGGGCCAGCTCCTGTGGACGGAAGGGTGGAGGAAATCTGAGACGTCTTTGTTCCCCCCGCCCCTTCTCCCCCACCCCGAACCTAGAGGGAAAGAGACAGAGAGTCTACAGACACCTGGAAGTTTTCCGGCAGAGGAGAAGGTGGGGAAGGGGCCCAGCTTTGGAGATGGAGTCCTGGGCCAAGATTTTAGCCATCCGGGGAGTCTGGGACTTATAACCCTTTCCTAGGAAATGAAAGCTTTATGAAATATTACTCCTTCTCGATTTGAAAGAAAAGATAGACAGCCTGGGACCTGAGATGTTAGGAAAAGAAGGTTGGGGGGGAAATGATGGAGTGGCTTTCGGCTGGACTTTTCTTGTTAGCCATAGACTGAACCAATTTCTCCTCCAAGAGAGAGACTGCATTTTTAGGGGGATGCATGGTGAGCCAAGAGACCTGCCTCACTAACTATCAGTATATGAATGGAGTGAACAGAGAAAAGCTGAGGAGGGTGTGATGATGCCCTCTGTCTTCAGGAAGATGAAGATCTCTGTTCTCACCCTCGGACCCACGGGAGGAGAAAAATGCGGGTGACCGTGTTCCCAAAATGAGACACTGGACTGTTGTTCCCTTTGGTCCTTGGCAAAGCCTCCCTAAAGAGGCTCTATGAGCAGTCTGTCCATGCATGGTGATATGGAGAGGAGACTGTCACAGTGGCAGATTTTCTCTGGGTGATGCCATGTGTTACATGGAAACACAAGAAATGACAATTGTGTTTCCTGGGGGTCTGTGGTACAAGGGAGAGTCCTCTCTCCCTTGATGTACTGAGTTTTGATTATATTGAAGGATGATAACTTGATTAAGGGTCCAAGTTGTGTCTCACTGTGGTTTGTTGGAGGAAGAAGGTTTTGGAAGGTTTTCATTCTGGATTTAGTGTGTTTTTTTTTTCTTTTTCCTTTTATCATAGTAGTAGTTTAATAAACTTTTTCCCTTTGTTATTAAGCTTGGGCTTGCTTGCTCTTCTTTGTTCCAGATCGCATCTCCCAGCATTTATTTGGGAAGGTGCATTTTCATGGGGGTGCTGGCATTGCGCTAGCATCAAACCATGACACTGTTGTTTTTGCTGTTCAAAATGGCATCTTCAAAGGTCTAGGGAGTCATCAAAAGTTGGGCAACTGAGAATGATGGTTTTGTTCTGAATGCTCTATAACTCATGATTTGTAAGTTGAACACTTATTCTCAATTTTCCTTATATGTATCTTATAGAAACTTAAAGGAACTTTATTTCTGGAAATTCTTTTAAAATGTAACTTCTCTGCCAATGGGCAGAAAAGAAAAATTATCAAGCTTGTTGTCTATCAATATAGGAAGAAAGGTATTTGAAACCACCCAAGAGTAGATTCTTCTTGGCTACACTCAGGTATCCTTGTCGGACATAGAGGATCTTTCCCTGATCCAGGGGACTTCAAAGAAACATAAAACATTTGAAAATCAGGCAATTTCAGATACCTAACTTATGCATATTAGGTTCCATTACAGACCACTACAGACAGATAACCTGCTTTTATTTGATTCTCAAGGGAAGTAATTCACACAACTTTAATCTTTTTATCTTAAGAACTTATTTTGAATTTGCTTTGTTCTTGGCATAAAGGACCTGAGATCGGCCAGCCTTTCAGCTGAGTTTGCAATAGCCATGTTTTTACTTAAGAATTAATATTGACTGGCTAAAGACAGATGATTTATTGTGTAATTCTGTAATTATTTTTTTTTTTCTGCATTGGGTAATTTGTGCTATGGAATTAGAAAGATGCTGCATTAGCAGCTAATGGATTTTTGTGTTAACAAAAAAATATTTTGTTATAAAAAGTATTCAGAAGCTCTCAAAGAAGGAAATAGGCACCTTCCATGCTGCAGAGAGGGATATACCCAAATAAAAAACCCTGAAAATATATAATTGAAATTTTTTTTTAATTTAATCTTTGTCTAAATGAATTAGCCAACATAATAGAACTTTGGTAGAAAATAAAATATTTCTTGGGTACTATTCTAATGCAGATTCAAAGACTTTAAAGTTTTCATGCTATAGATTTATATGTTTTATTATTTCTTGGAGAATCACACAGTCATTAAGGTTGGAAAAGGTCTCTAAGTTCAATCTTTGGCTGAATACCACTATGCCCACTAAACCCCATTACCTAGACCCTATAGGAGGCTTTACAATTAAGTCCAGTCCTGGAGACACAATATGTTCTACCTTCCCATCACAGAAGTTCCTGAACACCAAGTTCATTGATTGGTCAGTTATTAGTGTAAACTCTATAGCTCATATGCAAACATCTAATGTCATGAATCCAAACCAACTGCAATATCGGTATGGGGCCTTTTGAACATTTGTTTATTCTATTTGTTTATTTGTTCCAACATTTGTTTATTCCACTGATAAACATCTGGTTATTAGTGGAACATCTGAAATGTCACTAACCATGCAGAGTGTTTGAACTACACCCTCACAACTGAATGTCAGTAACAGCACTGAGAGCTTGAACACTTTTTAATATGAATCACACAGATTTGAGTCTGCTACTAAGTTAAACACTTGACTTACTTTTCTCATTGTCTTTCAGGCTATGTTGTGGGCTGAAAATTGTTATTTTCGCAATTTCCCTTTTAAGATAAGTTAACTATTTCTAGTCAGAGCTGTAGTCTAAATTTTATCTTCATGATTACCCTATTCAGTGAGAGAATAAATTTTATTTTCTGGGATGATTTTTAATGGCACATGGCTCATTTTCTGGTTCTGTTACATTCTTGCAGAATGAGAACCACATTAGAGGGAAAATACTAAATAAAATGAAAAAAATACTAAACAATGATTTTATTATTCTATAGTTTGCAATAATTTCCTGGAACAGAACATATTGAACATACTTATTTAGAAAAATTAGATATCTTTTCTGGGAGTAGATAGATGAAGTGGCATTCTAATTTTTGGTACATTCTTCAATTTTGTCTTTGTTTTGTCTGGTAGTAAGGTTATCCATAAAACTTCCCTTCTATATCATAGGAATGGCAGCTGGTAAGATGCTAGTAAAGGTTTCAACAGTTAAGTGGTTAAATAAAAGTTCTTTAATTTAAAGTGTTATTATCTAGACTCAGGATAGAGAGAGAATAGGCTCTGTTGATGCAGTGTGGATGTGGAGTTTTATAGCATCAGTGTGTAGAGGGAGTGATATAAGGAGGGCATTACTTACTTTCGGAAGGACAATCTTTTGCCAGTAATAGCTGTTACTCAGGAAACAGACACCACCTGCCTTGAATCTGTAATAAAAATTTGTTGGACTCCAGGTCTTAGAGGTAGTGGGCTGTAAAATATCAGTAAATCAAATTATTAACATTCTATTGCTAACCAGAGATATTTAAGAATTTGTATGAAGAAGGCAAGATATCTAGAAAATGTGAGGAAGAGTTAAGCACTAAATAACAGAAGATTAACTTAAAATAGAATATACTCATGATAACGTTTGTCATCAGGAATCTAGAGTAGAAGAAAAATACCATATCTGATTGCCTTAGCCATCATTTATGAGACATCCTATAAAAAAAAAATTGTGAAAAAGCAGTGGGAGAAAAAAAATCAAGCAAGGTAAATGCAATTTGGAGATTTTCCTACATTTCTGCAGGGTTGTTCTACTTTCTAATTATCTATAGAGAAACATTTTCATTACTTGAACAGAGCTGATTATCGATCCACTCCAATGCCAATCAAAAGTCAGCAGAAAGATAGAGTGACATTTTTCTCTGTCCAGCATGACTAGAAAACTGATCCCTTTTCTTACGTTGATCATATTACCAGAGCATTCCTCATGCGTTAATTTACTTACCTTGCAAAAAACTTAGATCCCCCTGCATAGAAAGCTAAAAACTACATTAATTTGTTCAAAATATGACAAAATCCAAAACAACTTTGGCAGAACCAAACTAGCCAGAGTTTGAATTTTTCTTTTGTCTTTTTTTTTTTCCACCCTTAACCTAATTGAAGGAAACTTATTTGTGTTGCAGCTGGAGAGCACATCCAACCATTGCACTCATCTGACAAATCATGAATCTCTTGAAATCTGGTTGTTTGTGAACAACTGTACATATTTGAGTTTTAGGTGTTTGCAGCCATAGTCTTAGAGTGGTGTTCCAGGTACAGAGACAAAGGGAAAGCATTTTCAGTGGTAGGGGAAGTTTCCAGCAGGGTCAGCTGGCATTGGAATGTAGAACGTTTTTTCTTACCCCATTAGTGGAAGAGGAGTAGTGCTGTGCACCTTTTAAAACCAGGGAATGGTAATAAAGGGGTTCTTCTCTCTCCACTGTTCCCAAGGGAGGTCTTCGACTCACAACTTCATTAAGTGGGCATGGTGATCTGTGGTCATCATAGCCTGCGAACCTGGATTTTCTTTAACAATTCCAAACTGTGGGCTTGGAGAGGAAGAGCCTGTGGTACCACCACCACCAGCTGCCACAGACACTGCTTGGGATCCAGCACCCTTTTTGCTGGCCACCAGGGCATTGTTTGCAGCTGTCACTGGTCACTGTCACATGATCTACACTGGCATCTCAGCAAAGTGAATCCTCTCAAACAAAGTAACTTTGAGGGTTTTTTTCTGCCCAGCTCCCCATTGTTTTGTCTGTCTGGAAAACAGAATTAAGCCACAGAGCTTTATTTGCCTCAGTCCTTTATTTGTTCTCCTGGGCTAAAAGGAATGGCCTGTGAGTGGCAGTGACTTTGTCTTAGTTCCAGGGTGACACTCTGCTATTGTTGGTCAAACCATTCCTCCTTTTGTAAAATATTATTTTTACTGTTGTGTCTATTGCTTTTCTTTTTTTTTTTTTTTTTTAGTCAAATTGTCGTTCTAATATTTTTTTAGCCAGTCATACTTTTTTGGTTTTTTTCCCCTCCACAGTCTTAACCTTTTCCTCACTCTAAAAGCATTAGAAATGGTTTCTAAAAGTAGTTTACAATGATTAAAGAATTAATATTGACACATGGTTTTTAAGCTGGATAATGTCAATACATATAAAGTGAAAGAGAAGCATACACAAATGGTGTGTCTAACACAATACAAACAGTTTTTGAGATAAGAAAACCCAAAATATCTATCTCTTTCACAAGCTGAATTCTTTATTACTAAAGCAAGAGAGGCCAGTCTAGATTACTTAGGAGAAGACAGAGGGGGAATGGAGGCTTTTTAATTTGAAAAGAGATTATTTATTGTGTGTTTAATTTGTAAAAAAAACCCCAAATATTGTCTGTTTCATTTCAGCATTTTTGCATCTTTATTTAAACTAGAGAAGAGATACAATTTAAAATAAAACATGCTCATTTATTCCTTTGTGAATGGAAATAACCTGACAAATGTCAGACTAAAGAACAGTGTGACATTTCTGAAGCAAATATTAGCATACAAATGCATGGATCAGAGACCAGTAGGCTACAGAACTCCTCAGGTGAGTGTTCCGGGCATGACTGGACACTCTTCATAATTATGGGATTGTTTTATTGTTCCTAGAAATAATATTCCAGGTAAGGTCATGAACTCAGGATTCATTCTACTTCCCTTCCTTCCTTCCTTCCTTCCTTCCTTCCTTCCTTCCTTCCTTCCTTCCTTCCTTCCTTCCTTCCTTCCTTCCTTCCTTCCTTCCTTCCTTCCTTCCTTCCTTCCTTCCTTCCTTCCTTCCTTCCTTCCTTCCTTCCTTCCTTCCTTCCTTCCTTCCTTCCTTCCTTCCTCCCTTCCTCCCTTCCTCCCTTCCTCCCTTCCTCCCTTCCTCCCTTCCTCCCTTCCTCCCTTCCTCCCTTCCTCCCTTCCTCCCTTCCTCCCTTCCTCCCTTCCTCCCTCCCTCCCTCCCTCCCTCGCTCCCTCCCTCCCTCGCTCCCTTCCTCCCTCCCTCCCTTCCTTCCTTCCTCCCTTCCTCCCTCCCTCCCTCCCTCCCTCGCTCCCTCCCTCCCTCGCTCCCTTCCTCCCTCCCTCCCTTCCTTCCTTCCTCCCTTCCTTCCTTCCTTCCTTCCTTCCTTCCTTCCTTCCTTCCTTCCTTCCTTCCTTCCTTCCTTCCTTCCTTCCTTCCTTCCTTCCTTCCTTCCTTCCTTCCTTCCTTCCTTCCTTCCTTCCTTCCTTCCTTCCTTCCTTCCTTCCTTCCTTCCTTCCTTCCTTCCTTCCTTCCTTCCTTCCTTCCTTCCTTCCTTCCTTCCTTCCTTCCTTCCTTCCTTCCTTCCTTCCGCACTCCCTCCCCCTCCCCCACCCACCCTGCCTCCCTGCCTGCCTTCCTGTCTTCCTGGTATGGGTTCTTGGCCAGAAAAACAGAACTCCAGCAATTTGCTTTCCAAACTGTAATTTTTTTTGAAAACCTGGGCTTAAAATCTATCCAAACTGTTTTCTATTATATATTTATTTATGTCGAGGTTTCACCCTATCCAGCTTTCAAGACCCATAGAGCCATTAGCTCACTCCCCCACCAGCAGAATATGGGAGAGAATCAGAAAGGTAAAAGCTGGAAAAATCATGGGTGAAAATAAAAGCAGTTTACTATGGAAAGCAAAAGACACACACACAAGAAATTCAATCTTCCTATGGGCCAGCAAGTGTTCAGCCATGTCCAGGAGATCAGGGCACCATCACAAATAATGGTTACGTGGAAGATAAACATTACCAATTCAAGTGTTCCTTCCTCCTTCCTCTTCCCCTCACTTTACCTACTGAGCATGATGTCACATGGTCTGGAATATTCCTTTGATCATTTGGGGTCACCTGTCCTGGCTGTGTCTCCCTCCAGCCTCCCAAACACCCCCAGTCTCCTCCCTAACCTGAGAGTACCAAAACACCTCTGTTATCCATGCTTTGTTCACCACAAATCCAAAACACAGTCCCATGTCAGCCACTGGGAAAAAAATTAACTCCACCCCAGGCAAAACTAGAACAATTCAATAAGGACAGGGAAGGAGTTTCACTGCACTACAAAAGCTTCATGGCTGCCAAATCAGAAACAATTATTTTTCAGTAGTAAATCCAGCTAGATAACTACTCAGCTGAGTAGTCTCCAGTTGAGGACAGAATACATTTTGGTGGGCGTTTTTTCCATTTATGTAGTACTTATTGAGTTGAATACAAGAGAAAATTACTGCATCTTACTGAAGATGCTGAAGTAGATGCTGCTTTGGCTTCTTGAAAGGAAGTCCAAATGCAGAAAAAAGTACAAAGAGAGTAACCCTAATGACGACAAGACTAAAACTAATAACACATGAAAAAAAATGGAGTAGTGTGCTAACTTGCTAAGATTCTGTTTGAAGAAGAGATTTGAGTGAACATATATATCAATTCTTGTCAGCTCTCCTCTTCCCCTTTCCTTAAGTTTAAGGGAAGATAACCTAGTAAAGTTTTGACATGGTAAAAAAGAGTTCCTGTGGCCTCTGTTTGTCCTCAGAAGTGTTTAGTGTTGGAAGACCTGTCCTTTCTTCCCTTTCTCCTTTGTTTGCTTAAGAAGGTTTCATTGGATTTCTTGCATATCATGTCGCTTGGGTTTACAAAATATTGGCAAAGCTTTATAATAAGTAGCAAATCATTATTACGTGCTTTGGTGTTCATTGTAGTACAATTAATCATCATAAATTTACTTTGGTATATTCAAGTGGATGAAACAGCTAATTTCAAAGACAGCTTAGTTCAGAAAACCATCCAATTTATTATTATACTCTCACCTTTAAGGGCACAGAAAATGTTTTCTGCACAAGGTACATTGAGTAGACATTATTAGATACATGATGGACAGGATGGAATAGCTAATCAGTCTAGCATTCAGTTTCATATTATTGTTAATTTATTTACCAGGAAAGAGTAAGTAATGAGATCACTTAAGTTGCTTACACTAGAGCGATACAAACCTTTCTAGAAAAATGGAAGGAAAAGGTATGTTTGGCATTCCAATCAGACTTGGTTTAATGGCCTACTACAAGGTTTCATTTATTTTTTTATTTGTTTGCTACTTTTGCAGGAAGTCTCATGGGAAATTTAATGGAGAATAAAAAGCAAGGTCTCATTGCCAGCTCTGTATCACCTGTATGGCAGCTGCTCCTGTACATGAAAGGGTTACACATATAAGGTTGTGGCTTATAACACATAATGAGATTTGTCAAGAGATGCAGAAGCTCCAGATGGACTCTGACTTCAGTAATTTTCATATAGTGTCTAGGATTTTAAACACAGATTTTAGAGGGATCAGCTTAATTTCTCACTGATCTTACCTCCCCCCCCCAAAAAAAAAAAAAAAAAGGTGTGGACAAAAGTGTTTTATTTATCTAAAATACTTTTTTAAAAAATAAAATATCTCATCTTTGCACATCAAAAAAACTCAAGGCAGGATTTGAAAATAATCCTGGCTGTCTTTCTGTAAGGCTTATTCTGAAGATGGGGACCTGAATTTGCCCCTCTGGTTTCTTTGCAAAATTAATATTCATGTCAATCTCATTATTTCTTAATAATTCCTAATGATTGTCAAATCTGTTATTTTTATTTTTTTAAGGATGATAGTTATAGTTTTACTGAAATAAAACCAAGATCCTAGCCAAATTTAACTTCCAGGTGTGGGATGTGTTTGTTCATTTGATTTCTGGTTTTGCAATTTATTGATGTGAGGGTTTTGAGTATGTTTATTAATGGGCTGGCTTTTGTAGTCACATATGTTTCATTTAGTCTGTATGACTGAGTAGACATTGATAAGGCTCTTATATCTGTTCTGTTCCACATGTGTTGTGTAGCATTAGCAACAGTTCTTTACTTCTACAAATGTTGTAAGGTAATTACAGATTTTCAGATATGACAAGAACTGTGTAATGATCCTTGGCTGTCCACTCAACTAGTAGCCATGTAGCTAGTAGGAAAAAAACCCCATTAGATTAAGAACAGAGGAGGGTACTCTCTTCAAATATTCAAAAACAAGCAAGGAAGCTTGCAGAGAGTGACCTGAGGCATGGAGGTGGAAAAGACACCGTCAGGACTGATACCTTTCTTATAAAACAAAGCAAAACAAACCAACCAATTAATCAATTAATCAGTCAAGATGTAACTCTACAGAGAAATGCTAAACCCAGGATTATTTCTCAAGGTTAGTCTCCCTCATGCCAATTATTTATCCCTGTTTGTAAAATAGACCTGAATTTGAGGCGTCAACTCTTTTCCATCCTTTTGACAGCCAATTATTTGTGCGCATTAAACTTAAAGTTTAAGAACGTGGCAATCACCATATAGGATCAGAATTCCAGGCATTAGCTGCAGCGCATGCTTTGCAAACTGAGGATTTATCTGCTTATATCTTGGAGAACTCTACATTGTTAAGTAGTCTTATTTGAAGCAAAAAAAAAGCAGAGGAGAGAATAATAGTCTAGAAAGATTAGAAGGAGGGAAAAAAAACAATTGAAGAAAATATCTTGCCCTTGGACCTTGCTTAATTTCACTCATGATGATAATATTTATGATTGTAACATATATTAAGCTGGCCAGGGACATTTATTTATCCTACATATACCACCTAGGGAAGGTTTGCTTGTTTCAGGTTTTGTGTGTTTTCATCAAAATTTTGCAGCTTAGATTTACAGTCATAATAAATAAAAATAAAGAAAATAAAAATAATAAATAATAGTAAAAAAAACCATCAAACCTTTAATGAAATGAATGAAAGAGAGAAGATAAATATCAGGATACACATAATGTCTCAAAATATAGTAGTTTGTGTAATCAGTTCTATTAGACAGAAAGTGAAAATTTCTAAATGAAATGAAAATTGCAGTATTTCAGTGTTTGTTTTACCTGAAACTGACTGATTTTTATCTCTGTGTACTGTTGAGGCCGCAGCATGCACAGGCTTAATATTAAGCAGGCTTAATACTGCATAACTTTCACCATCTAAAGGATTCTGCTCATAAACTTGTAAGTTGCTACAACTTTCATTTGTATGACCCTCTAGAAGATTGCTTAGTACTTCCTAAAATATTTGTCCAAGAGAGATGGACAAATGTGGACAAATGGTGTCTGGAAGGGAAATCTTCCCCTCCCTTTTCATGGACTTGAATGGCCCTGTTTTGTGTGTGTGTGTGTACATGCATACATAAACACACACACACACACACACATACACACACACACACACACACACACACACACACACATACACACACATATATATATAGCTGAAGTTAACTAAAACTTATCTTGTCCTGGTCGTGCAGCCAAGGAAGAAAATTTCAATTAAGAAAAGGTTGAATTCCAAAACGTACTAAATATTTATAGCAAAAACTAGAAAGTAAGGACAGGTACTACCATACTTCTGTCAAGGTCTAAAGATCAGTACCTCAACTTACATTTTTCTAGCTGTGATTTATTTCTGTCTTCAGAGGTTCAAGAGACAGTAAGAAAAAGTTGCTTATGTAAGGCTGACTTCCCAATTTTGATATTAGAAACCTCTTTCAGGAGCATCTGCCATTAGCATGAAGCTCTCATTTGTGGAAACATGTCCATCTTTCCATGATTATTCTGATACTCTCAAGTATTATCATGAACACACACTAACACTTTCTATTTTCTTAAGAAGTGGGCTACATCTGGAAGATTTGTTAAGATTCCAGCCGCCTCTACCAGGTTATTGATTATCATAAGAAAAGTCATTAGCATTATTGAATCCTCTTTGTTATGACAGTAATCAGCAGCTCCTTCTTGGATTACTGGGAGCATTTTTGAAAGGTTTATGGCTTACTACTGATGTAGATAAATGTTTTTAGAATCCATGGTTTTGCCTTTCATGAATAAAAAGGTGATTGAACAAAGACTGCATTCATCATTCTGTTTATCGCCCTGAAACAACAAGTGTAATTTATAAACCAATAATACTTTTTTGTAGTGTTATACACATGTTCTAAAAGAATGGATCAAATTAATGCCAGCCCAGAAAACAACGCAACCACAAGACTAATAATCCAAACCCTTAAGGGATTTGAAGGAATCCAACCAGCACGGTGACTTTAATAAGTATTTTGTGCCTTTTTTTTTTTCATTTTAATTTATTTCTTTTTTCTCCCTTATTTTAGAAATAAAATGATGAATATCTTATAAAATTACAGCAATTCTCTTAACATTAACATAGACAATAAATGCTTATCCATAATTCCTATTTTCAGTAGTGACCCTTGGGGGTGTATATGTGTTAGACAGTCTCTCTAAAGAGGTATATTGTTGCACATAACTTTGTAGCTTGTCTGGATGTGAAGAAATATCTAGAAAAAAATGTAACTCCTTCTCCACAATCCTCTGAGAAGCATCACTAGGTACATCCTCCTGCTCTAGAAAGGGGGATTTATGTTTTTACTTAGACCCTCTGTCAAGTTTTGGACCTAGAAATGAGACTTGCATCCTCTGTTTGCCAAAAAAAAAAAAAGAGATTAATAGGTCACCAATTAAAAGTGTCCAATATATCTTGCACTTCCACATTGAACCTCAGCCCTCAAGTAGGGATTGTTAACTTGCACATAACAGTCACTGAGGGCATTCAAACCTCTGAAAGAAAGAGACTTGAGAGATGCAAAGCGAGGAAGTTTCACCAGAACAGCCCAGGATTGCACCTATTCTTTATCCTAGAGCAGAAGGTACAGGGCATTTCTTTCTGGCATCAAGAATTAAACTGCTCATGTTAGAATTACATTCTGTGATTTTAAGGACTCTTCATCCAATTACACATCTAATTATTCTCATTTCTTATAAATTAAATTCCTTTCCAGGTCTGAAATGTATTAATTTATGAGTCTATTTGTTAGTTACTGTGTGATGCTTTGGTAAGAAAGGTCACTGAGTAACTTACGCTTTTGTTTGTGTAAAGGATTTGAGACAAAGATAAGGCCTCTGTCTTGGTTTTGTCAAGGTGGTCAAACTAAACTGTTAATGCCTCAGTCTGAAAAACTGTTTCTCAGCCCATAAATTCTGCTTCGTATCTGTCTCTGTTACAGATGGTAAATGTTGTATTTTATCTGCAGTATCATATGACATAGCTATATCTACCTCCTTAGTTACAAATATAGAACAGAAACATACATTGAATATTTGTGCTTTTTTATAAGTTCCTATTTATATTTCTTACCATCTGCAACCACCAGATGTTCCTTTTTGTTCATATTATATTTTAAAATAATTTCCTCTTTTATAATTTCCATTATTCAATGGGGTTATTTTTTACTTTTCTCATCTGATGTCAATCCTTATTTTTTACCATATATTTCCCTATTTCCCTTTTATATTGAAACCTTACAAAGACTTTTAAAGCTCAGTCTTTAAGATCTGATTTTAAATATGAAAAAACATCATAAATCTTTGAAGTTTGACTACTAATGGGCAATTTTGGCAATAATTATTTTAATTTTTCCCCAGTATTGGGATAATTTTAAAAATAACTAGAAAGGTAACACACACAAAAAACAAACAAACACACAAACAATGTAGAAAGATCATAAGCTTTAGTGCCTAGAAGGCTGCTGATGCCAAGGTCAACAAATCGTGTTTTTAATAATCAGTTACGTTAAGATTCTCTATTAAATTAATGGAAGAAGAACATTTTCTTCTATTGTAAAACAGCTTTGTCTTGGATTCTTCATTGTACATTTTTTCAGACATTTGAGCAAGAGCTCTAGAGTAACAATAACTGTTTAAACATTTTTAAAATGTAGGTGCAAATTAAATACCTGAATTAGTATCCTAAGTACTGTTCTCAGATGCTTCTCTTAATGGATGCACAGCTAAAGGTTGTGTTCCTTTCATAATTTTTGTAAAGGGATTTGTCTTAATAAGGAGCCTACAGGCTGGCTTTAATTTTTAAGTATGTGCCATTTGATTGTCATAGTACCATTTTCCCTCATTCATGTTGCTTTAAAACCCTCTTGATAATCCTAGAAAATCTATTAATTGTTAATGCTATCCTGTGTAATGAGATTACCCTAAGAAGAGTTTTGAGTGAATAAGAGGCATCAAAAAGGCTTTCAAAAATATATCGCAAAAGGTTCTTACAAACTTGTGCCAATAAATGTAAGATTTCTCCAATTCAACTTAATCAAACCAGTTTTAGCTAACATAGGACAATTATCAATTAAACTAATTTTGTTGCATCAGTAGCTCCCTCTTTCATGATGAATTAAAGATTAAGATATGCCCATCTACTAAGATTCAAATACAAAATCTGTCCATTGCCAATAATGAAGTTCCTGTTTACCCCCCCAGCAAAAAGATATTGTGTTTTCCTGATCCACTCTGAAATACTTGAGAATACAGTCATATTTTAGAAGGCATATAAAGACTATGCAGCACAAAATTTTTTAATTTAATGTTTGGAATTTTAGATACTTTTAAGGTCAAGGGAAGACTTGTCCACTCCAAAGCCATATGGGGAGTGATTCACTGCAGTCACATTTACAGGATAAAAATTTCTAGCATCCCAGAATTAGTTGCCCTGGCTCCAGTTTTAGCTAATGGAGAGAGACTGACATAAGTACAGGGTGATTCACTCAATGAGAGTTCACTAAAAAGAGCTGTCCTGTACATTTCTGTCATTCTTATCATTATTCAGAACTTAAACAGTTAGTTTGGACCAGTCCTTATTTTTGGACAGTTAAACTAGATAAGATCAACGCCATCTCCAACAATTAGGGTTTTCCTAATAACATAATTCAATTCTTTTCCTCTATTGAAGCATATATGCCTATGAGTCTGAAAGTGCACCTAATAATTATATTTTGAAACTCCTTGCTTCAGGATGCAGCAGTTATTGCAATTTTATATGTATTACAGAAATGATTGGATATGGTCATGGAAGAAAAATTCAATGAAATCTGTTAGATGCAAAGAAACAAGCTCTAGGGAAGAAAATGGAGGGGGTTTTGTTTGGGATTTTTTAGTGATTTTTATTTCTTTTATTTTTTTGTTTAGTTGGTTGTTCAGTTGTAGTTGTCTTTTGTTTTGTTTTGCTTGATTTTTTTTCTAAAAATCATTTAAGTGATAAGAAATTTCTGCACTATATCAAAAAATATACTTATCTTCTAATTAGGGTCTTTCTTGTGACCAGATTGCATGAGTGAGAAGGGAAACTAAGCTAAAGCAGTTGCTTAATCTGTTCCAATTTTTATATTTTAAGTTCAGGTAAGGGTAAACTAGTGCTAATAATTTTAAATTAGAATTCATAGGCCAGTGGATTTTACATGAGTTTGAGAAAGTAAAAGTACTTTCTGTGCTCTAAATTACTGGGAACCAGAAGGCAAAACTAATTTTTGATTGACCAAGGTGCCAAAAGTACAGTACACAAGACTGTTTAAAATATGACAGTCTTTACTTCAGAAAATAAAAATACAGCAGTAAATATCAGTGAAAGTCTTATTCAAAATCTGTTTTTATTTTCTATTTCAGACATTTTAAAGGACATCACAACTTCCAATAGTTTGGGATAGCCCAAGGCAAAATCAACAAAACTTGCACAATTATCATGAGATAAAGATTTGCTCCAGTACAGGACTTGGTCAAATAAGAGACTAATCAGCCCTTGATAGAAGTATATAAAAACAAGAATTATTATTTAAAAAGGGGAAAAAAAAAAAGAGAGAGAAAAAATCTGAAATTTCTTTTCATTCTACTGTAAAATAAAAGTTATTGATTTATTACTAACTCCCCTCCCTCCAAAAAAAAAAAAAAAAATCAAACACACAACAAAAAAAACACCAAAAAGCAATCAAACAGAAATAAAAGATGAAGTATGCAATCCTAAATTATCCAATAGTTCAGGACTAAGGATAGTTGCATGCATGGAAGACATTGTACTTTTTGGATCAAATTCTCTTACTGTTTCTTGTCACTGGCATAAATCACTTTTTGTCTTTTGGAAGATGTTCAATTGCATTGAACATCTATATGCACTTATTTTTGCTTCATAAACTCATATGTTGAATGCCATTTTTTTCTAGACAATACCATGGACACTGCTCCATTTTGTCCTATTGTATTTTGTCAGTAGGTGTGCAGTGCAAATAACAACCTGATATTATGTATTGCATATAAAGATATTTCTTTAAATCTGGATAGATCTTGCCATTGAATCAACCTTTTGTACAACACTAATCAACCAAATTTCTGAGCATATGTTCGCATATCTTTAATCCATTAGTCAAAAGCAACACATATGAATAAAAAGAGGAAGTGTAAAAAAGAATATGATTTAATTTACTTTCTGTTCTTTTGGAAAATTAGTGAGATTGCAGTTTATTTCATGTTTTTGCTGGGTCTAAATATGTTTTTTATTTCAAGCAAATAAATGTTGACATGATCTGGTTAGTCAGATGAGCAATGCACTTAATCATATATCTTGAAGTTAAAAACTCTGAAGTACACAGTACTTTAACCACATCTTTACAGTCCATTGACATTAAGATTTTAGACCCACTGTGAATTAAAGGATATATACAAACAGTTTTCTTTAAAATCAAAAAGAGCAAGTAAGCTCTTACATACTTGTGACTATTCGGGAGAATGAGTACTTATTTGCAACATTAATATGTTTTGGTTTTGGTTTGTTTGTTTGCTTATAAATCTTATTTTCAGCTTCTACTGCTGTATTTTAAATCCTGTCTCAATTGCTCAATAAAGTTTACTGCTTCAATTTGTCTACATATATGATTATTAGTTTTGGTAATTTTTAGTCCATTATGAACCTTATCCAATGATATTTAAATCAGTTTGGTTTGGGAAAAAAATTGTTTTTTCCCTGCACAACTAAAAGTAATACCCCTTGCCCTCAAATATTTGAATTTAAAGCATTGTCAATGATTGAGTTACAGCATCATATCTATTTTGAACTTAGTTTTGAAGAAAAGATATTTCAGCAAATTTACTAAATTCCCATCCCTGCAACACAGGCACAAACAAACTTCAGATTTCTAAGGTGAGTCAGAATGAAGTAAGAAAGCACCTATTCTCTTTAAACTTTATGCAACCAGTTTACCCATTAAGTAAATTACAAGACTTTCAGGAAATTCTCTGAATTCTTATGTGGATAAAAGACCTAGCAGAAAGCTTTCACTTGCATAAACTTTATGCTTAGAAATGCATATATATTTTTAAATGAATAAAAGAAAAAGAGGAGCAGCTTTTTTTTTTTTTTTTTTACAATGAGAGCTATTAATATTTTCTGTCTTGCTGAAGATCTGCTTCCTTTTCTCTTTTTTCCTGACACCAGAGAGGTTATTAGCTCTTTATTTTTATGTCTCCCTTTTTCTGACTCCTACAGTGCCCCACAACCCAAATAATAACAACAACTTCAATCTGCCTCTCCCTGGTTGGGACATTGTACTCGCTATCTTTCCACTTTATTAACTTAAGCATTAGCTTTTTGAAGCGAGTAAAATTACAAATGGCATGTAATCCTATGCTGGGTGGCAGAGGGCTGCTTTCTGAAGCCATGATTGACTGAGGTGAACAGGGAAAGGGAAAAATTTGTTCTGAGGGTTGCAAAATGCCAAGCGATATGTCATGGCCTCTGGCAACAAGATCAGCATTGTATTTATAATCAGTGCAACATGCTGAGAGGGCAAATTAAGCTGCAGGAAGCCCAGCTGCGGCAGTGACATAAGGGGCCATACTTTACTCCATATCCTTTAGCAGATGTTAACTTGTGCTGGAACTACAGCTCCAGCGATGGATTTTGGGTCTCACATGAGGAATCACTCTTTCGTAGCTCATGTGGCATGGATCCTTGTATTTCATAAAGCCATTTAGTTCTATAAATCCCAATGGCTGTCTACGCTTATGAAAACTGCTCCAAAAGAGGTTTACAGACCCCACTGTAAATTAGGCTCTCTCTCCAACCTGGGCCATAGTAATAAAATGAAGGCTAGTACGAGGTCAGACCCAATAAAGCAAATGTCAAAATTATGTCAGCAGGAAAATATGGAATGGACGCATCTTCGGGACTTCAGAGATAAATATCTGCTGGTGATACACTGCAGGGTCAGTGGCTGGATCACTTTGAAAAAAGGAGCACAGATTTTCTGTACAAGTCCCATTCTTGCAGTTTGGATACAAAGTCAGCCCAGTTATGATGATTCTGCTGCACAATACAGCATAAATATTAAACCCTTTGTTGTCTTTTAATCTTCACTTCAAAACCTGAGAGAAAGGGAAGTATTAGTGTTATCCAATGCTGTTAGTACCAGGAAAAAGGGAGGCCGGAACTCCAATAAAGTTTAAGGCAACAAAGCAAAGGAAACCCATGTTTACCCAAACTAGGAAATTGTATGTCAGTGGTATCTGCATGTGAAGTGACCTTAAAACTCTTTGAAAATCCCATACCTCAAAGAGATTCTTCAACTCAACCAAAACAGGTTCAGGTTGGTTAATTTTTCATCAATTAATTAAGATCAAAGTCTTTTAGCTGAGATTAGAAATACTGAAGCTTGAGACATCAGCCCCAAACTGCATCAAATCCTGCCTCTCTGAGGACATTTGGTGTTGGACACACTTAAAAATATCAGTTTCACCACTTGCCTGTAATAAAAAAAGATATGAAGAGTCTAGAAAAACTGTGTTTGAATAAAGACAATAACCAGATATGCTTTAAATATTATGCAGGTGACACAAACTACACAAATAATTTTAAAATTTTAAAATTAAAATAAAATATAAAAGAAAAATTAGAAATTTATTCATGGAAATAAATTAACAAAAAATAACTGAATTTTTACTTAGATAAAGTTACAATCCAGTCTGGGTTTCTTTTTGTTTGTCATGGTTCAGGCATAATGTTAACATGTAAAAAATATGTTTTTTCTCCTGATATTAAGGCTCTCCAAATAATGATAGTCAATCTGATAAGAATGCAAGTGTAATTAATATTTATTATATTATTGATTTTAATGAAAATAAACAAAATTTATTTAAAAACTTTTCAAACTAATTGCAAAATTTTATTCTTTCAAGAGCACCAGTGAAACATACCCAAATTATTACAGATATCAGAGGGAAAAAAAGTGAATCTATCAACCTTTTTTTGCACAGAAAAGTACATTCTAATTTTTCTTGTGCGAATATCTGATTTGGATTCAGTCATTTACCTCTGTATATCTTGAGCCTTAATCCTATGTAAGTGAAATGGAGATTGGCGACTATCTTGGCCACAATGAACCCAAAATGACTGAGTTTAATATCACTATTGACAGGATGAAAAATGCCAACCAAGCCTTCCCATTACAATGTTTCTAGAGTCTTAAGTGGCTTGTAATTTGTATCTTTCAAATTTCCTAAATTTTATAAAAATTCCACTGAATCTGTAGCCTTTAACTTGCTGTAAATCAAACATTGTGTTCTGCAGAATATGTACATTTTGAGTCTCCAGGACATGGTATGATACTTGAACCCATCCACACTTCCTTTTTGTTCTATCATTTGTCTTACAAGGACTTCCTGAACCTCTGTTCAGGTATCTGAAACATTTACAGCAAACTAACTTAAGCATGGCTCATTGTTGAAGGTGTTGGGGTGTATTTCCTTAAAGCATTCATTACACTACACCTTGGCTTCACCAAATTCTAATCGTGCAGATCCTAATTTATCTGCTTCCCATGCACTCTGTGGGATCAGAATGCACCTGGAAGTTTAATCATATCTGAATTTCAATAACTTAGGTAAGGCAATGATGTCTTGCATGTCAAGTACCTCAAAAACAGTAAAGAACTTGTTTTGTTACAGGCATAAATTAACTTATTCAGATGGCATTTAGGTATCATGTAAAGTATTTTTATAGGTTCTGTTAGTGCATAGATTTAGCTATTAATCTCTACAACATATCTAAGATGCTCCAAAAAGCTGTGACCTAGATTTACTCTGCCTGATTTTATTGAAACATGGAATCGTAGAATATGCTGACTTAGAAGGTACCAACCAAGATCATTGAGCCCAAATCCTGTTCCTGCACAGGACATTCTAAAAGTCACACCCCGTGCCTGAGAGCATTGTCCGTTGTTCTTGAATTCCAACAGTCTTGGTGCTGCAATCACTTCCCTGGGGAGCCTGTTCCAGGGCTCAACCACCAATCTTTTCCTGATATCCAACCTAAACCTCCCCTAACTCAGACTCAGGTAGTCTCTGGAAGTCCTGTCACTGGTCACCTTAAAAAAAAAAGATGAGTGCCTACCCCTTTGCTTCCCCTTCTGAAGATGTTGAAGACTGTGAGTTCACAGGCCCCAAGTTGAGCAACTCCCTGGGGGCTCCCCTGTCAGGGGAAATCCTTCTGGTGCAGTTCTGTGTCAGGAGAGAGAGAGACGCATCGGACTTTTTTGGTCTTCAGCTTCTGTTTATTGTTATTCTATCAAAACTTCCGGACACTGTCTGCACCAGACTCTGCGTGCATGATTAACAGCACAAAAATGCGTTGCAAGGTCTTTTTAAGTCTAATCAAAAACTGAGCTACCCAATCAAGAAGTAACACCTAAATTATTTTGCTTCCTAACCCAATAACTGACTCCTATAGACCCGCAATGTGGATTTTTCTACCCAATTACAAGATAGCACCTAAACCCAAGAAGAAAGAGGAAGAAGAAAAAAGAAGAAAGGAAGCCAAGACAACACCCTATATCCTCCATCTTGAACCCATATATAACATACTAAAAATCCTAAAACCTAAATTTCTCACCCATGTGACTATGCTACTCTCCACAATCTCTACAATCTATTTCACACTTTTGTGGTTTCTAGTTTACCTTGAGGCTTTGGAAGTTTTCTCCATGAATGAAGGTCAAAGTCAGTGCTCCCCTGAAGGACAGGACACCCCAGAGCAGACAGATAAATATTCCCAGTGCCCTGGGTTTCCACAGAAGACCACAATGAGGTCTCCCCTCAGTCTCCTCCAGGCTGAAAAAACCAAGTGGCCTTAGCTGCTCCTCATATGGCTTCCCCTTAAGGCCCTTCACCATCCTTGTAAGCCTATGCATTTAGTCAAGACACTAAAAGTGTAGCCAACTTGGGCTCTATCTTCAGCAGAGAGCAAGAACAGGTGTTTCTGGACAGTTCTGCAGCTCAGAGATGGGGTAAATCTCTCCCTGGACTTGCCCTTTTTTTTCCATCAGCTAATAATTACAACGGTAATTGTAATTATGCAATAGGGCAGATTTTTCTGGACTGAGATGGCATGCTTAAGAAATGTGTTGCACAGCTCAAGGTGAAAATAACCCCACCTAACATTTTGTATGTTTGTTATCTTCTGTTCTAGTTTCTTATTCTCACACTATTCTATTGAGTCAGTGTTTATTTTGTAAGTTGTATTGGGTTATCCAGGAATTGAAACTGAACAGTATTTAAAGCCGTAAAGACAGTTTTTCCATATGATATTGTCTGCTTTGAGACCTAATAGTCCACAACATTGTTCTATAAATAAATCAGAAACAAATGAAGGTCTTTCAATACACTTTTATCTCCATTCTTTAGAATAAATTCAATAAATGTATCCATATTAAAAATCTATTAGGAAATGGTAGAGAGTGATGTTGCACAAATATTAACATGAATATATATACCAAAAAAGGGATAAAAATCAACATACAAAAAAATTCTAAAGGAAGATGTTTCTTGATGGAAATGTGTTTTGATCAATATCATTTATTTTAAATAATGCCCCTTATTTGAAAAACTGAAATGAAGTAGTCAACGTAAACTGATATTTACATTTCAAAATGACCTTCGAGAAAAGCCATACATTTTTCAAATACAATAAAAATGGTTGTAAAAATGTTGACATATATTCCCCTTGAATTCCTTAATTTTAAGGATTTTTTGACATTTTTATTTTACAGTTCCTCTCTGAATAATTCAATGTTTATTCATTCAGTGATAATATTTAAGCTGTGCCATGTCTTGGAATGGAGAATCATTTTTCAGTGATGGCATTTTTGCATAAAAGAAGAAAAGACAACTTTTTCATTTTTTGGGGAAGAAGTATAAAGGAGAAATGATTGAATCAGGAAGCTAAGTTATGTAAAGGAAACCAGGATTTCTCTTATATCTTGAGAAACTATTGAGAGTTGAAGCATATTTTGTCATAGTAAGTACTGGTTTTGATATTGACCATGCAGACCATGCTAATATTAATACTATCAATAGACATGTTCTCATGACAGTTTCAAATTTTTATTTTATTTTATTTTTTAAATAACATAATTGCTAAGGAATCAGAACTGCACCTGAAGCCCACAATATAATTTTAGCAGCTCAAAGAAATATGTGTATTTATTCATTGTTGAAGTATATCAGAGGTGATGGATTCATTTTGGACGATTAACTTGGTCATTGGAAAACTTCAATATTTTTGAATGCTACTGATATAAATTACTAATAGTCCTGTGTGCTGGTGGATTTTTTTTCCCTTTTATAAAAGTACTTTTATTCTTTTAGATGTAAAATTAGACAATTAGTTTTAGTTTAGCTACAAAAAAAATGGTATAAGAAGCTGTGGCAAGCTCCACATATATGCGTATAGATTATATAATGATTTTATCCATAGTCCATAGATATGTAGTGTATGAAAAGTGCATGCATAAATAGAAAATGAAGACAAAAAGAAATTGAAGGAAGAAAATTCTAAGGAGTCATGTGCTACAGGGATGCCATTTATGGGTCAGAAAGTTGCTGTGCATGTGAACAACTGATGGGTGTGAGAACATATCAGGAAAATATTTGTCCTAGTATTATTTGCCCCTCCAGGCATCTGCAATTGGTCATTGATAGGAGCAGGACACTAGGCTAGACATGTCTTGGTGTTACTTGGCTTCTCCTCTGCTCATTCTTCTGCTCACTGCTTGAAGGGATCAGAGATCAGACCTTTTCTCGTTCACACCTTGGCTCTTCTGCTGTGACTGCCCACCGAGGTCTCAATTAACAGCAATTTCAGGGATCATTTGAGTGATGGGCACCCTGACGGCTTAATTCTCTACAGATCAAAGTCATCACAGCTCCATTAACTACAACACAGCAATGCCAATTTAAACCAGAAGTGAATAAAGCCCAGAGTTATTGAAACAGGTCTGTAATCACTGCATTCATTTTAATTAGGGTAGTGAGAGGCCATTGAGATCAGAGAACAACAACATTTGTTATCAGTTGTTGTGCAGGAAGAGGTTGAGAGCTGAAGCCTTGAGCAGAAATGACATTCTCTTCAACTTATTCAAATGACAAAGAACCATAATGGGAGTGAAGAAGGAGTTTCACAAAGAATATGTGGATTTCTGTAAAAGTTTCTTTAAAATAAAGAAGCAAATTATTTTAAGATGAAAATAACTAAGAGACCGTTTTTTTTTAATATTCCATCATGGCTAAGACTGACTACTTTTGAAGGAAGGAAAATGGGTGACCAATTAGCTCAAATACTGTACAGTAATTTTTTTGGCAATATTTCCTGATACACTTTTTAAAATGTCTTATTTGAAATATATTTTCACTTTTCAATAAGAAATAAACACAGCAAATAGCAAGTTGTGTGGGGTTTTTTTCTTGCTTGAAAAATAATGATGAAGGAATTGTTTTGCAGTTGAAAATTAATGTAACCCATTACGTCCAGGAAATTTCTTCAATACATTACTTGCCAAGTCTTTGGTCCTCGCAAAGAAAATTATTTTAATTTATCTCATTTTTCACAACTGAGCCAATGATTGTTTAACCTAAAGTGCCATTGTGACTAAGTAGAGAAATATCAGGGTTCTTGGTCATTTTGTTGAAGCTCAGCTATTAAGTCCACTAGGTTAGCACTGAGAAACACAGAAACTGCCACTTCAGAACAAAAAGTACTAGAGAATATAACAGGGAATGAAAACATTTCATTTAGATTTTTTTACACTGCTTTAGAACACTAAATAGAAAATTACATATTTTCTATAAAACTCAGAATGATGGATAAAAATGAAATATAGAAAGGTTATGATTTTTAATAAATGTTATAAATGTTTGGAGTTAATTTCTTACACATTTATATGTTTACTAGACTGTGTATAAAGCTATTATTATATTTTTATTTTTATATCCTTGTCATGAAGATCTTAAAATTCTAAAATGAAATTGTGTCCTTTATGTTGATTCTGGAAAACTTAAAGTGTTGTTGATTTAATGTACCTCATTAGTATTTTCAAATTTCCCTTGAGGACATAGATAAATGCCTTCTACTAAGTTTTGAGACTGAGATCCTGCTGTAGGTACTCATGCTTGTGTTCAGCCTTATGTGCTTTTAGCCTCTCCAGTCAAACCAGTAACTCAGAGCTACAGCTCAGTCAATCAACCATTCGGACCAGCAATTTCTGTCAATATTCTGAAATCCACCTGTGGAAATTTAAATCACCCACCAACATTGTTATAAAACCATTCAACTTTTTATCTGTTGTGTTATGATAAAAATTCAAATGCACGTATTTTAGAAATAGCACGGTAGATTCCCCAAACCAAAGGTAGACTCCCTTTGGAGATGCCTTTTTATGAGATAATTAGAAGTTACTTCACTTGAAGTAACAGAACTATATAAATCTTTCAAAAACTTTGGAATTGAGAAACCATAATATTTTCTTGATTTCTATCTGAAAAGGGACATATTTTTCTTGTGGTTTTAGATGCATGTTTGATACTCAAAATTATAAGAACAGGAAAAACCTCAAAAAAATGGTATAAAAAATAAATAGCTTCATTTTGGTATAAAAAATAAATAGCTTCATTTCATCCAGTTAATGTTTAGAATAATTTTAAAAGCAGTGAATAATGAGATCCACCTTTTCTTTCAACTTAGCATGGAAAAGATTTGCGAATGGTAGCTTCAAAATATTTGCAAGGCTATTTTGTATTTTGTATGCCATTTCATATGAAAACCTGGAAAACAAAAACAAACAAACAAAAAACCAAAAAAACCCCAACAAAAACAACAATAAAATGAAGCCTGAGTACAACTCTTATTACAACTGAGTGTAATAACAATGTTAAACTCAGATATGACCAGAAAATTATTCCAAGAGGGGGTGAAATAGCCATCTTCAGTTTTACAAAAGGATTTTAGGTGTCTGAGGCATTTATTGGAGTATGATAGATCAACCTCAGTGTTATGAAAAGATTCCTTTGCTGGTCTGTAGGGCACTACCAGTATGAGGGACTTGGGCTTGTTCTACCTGGGCTTGTTCTGAACACCTATTTGTCCAAAGGCCTCATATGTCATCCACAAAGTGGGAAGATAGTACAGGTCACAATTCTTTTGTTTCTTCTTATCATTAGTTGAAGCTAACTTTTTTTTTTTTTTGTTACCAATCAAAATAAAGCAATAAATAATGATATATAAACAAATGAAATTCATAAAAATGAAGGTATTTGAAAAATAGGGTGAAAGAAAGAGATGAAAAACACATGGTCATATTTTCCTTTTGACTTTCTGGAAATAAAGGCAAATTTTGAATAATGTGTAAGAGAAGTATGAGATGGAGAAGGGAAGAAAATCCAAGATGTGAGAAAAGGAAAGAGGGAGAAGAAAGCAAATATACCTAAACATTTGATGCAGACTTTCAAGGCCAAAAATGAATTTAGCAGCCTTTCAGAACAGAAAATATGATGAAATATGATCTTTAACCACACTAAGTCTTAGGGGTGCCTTTTTACAATAAGAGCAAGAAAATGCAAATGAATTTATGTCAAATGAAAATCTTTGATTATACAATGCATTAGTCAGATCCACACTTAGATTACAGTGGTCAGTTCTGGTCATCACATTACCGCATAAAATATTGAAACACTTGACAAGGTAAAGAGACAGCAGATGAGTTTGATCTTGGGCTCTGATTATATTGTATTAATGACTTCTTATCATATTACTGGTTTCTCCATCTTATCAAGGAGCACCACTTCCTAATTGAGTAATAAGCCAGTGAAAAGAAGCAGCATTTTAGAAGTTGTTTTATTATTTTTATTATTATTATTGTTATTATTATTTTTGCTACTATAACTCCATTTTTTAACATTCTTTTTAATAAACTATATATCATCATTTTTTAAATCAGTTTATATAATTCAGTTGGGACACTGTGATTCACTGATCAATATGTCTAAATAAGTGCCGAGCATTAAATATGCATGATATTCAGTAAAAAATATCTCATCCTGAATCCCAAGAAGAACCCATGCACAAGCAAAACAGGAGGCAGCTTTTAAAAATGAAAACAGTGTGCCAAGAATATAATTCCATTCTGTAATAGAGTTATATGAATGATTTGGTTACTGAAGTCTACCTTAGTCACCCTGTGGAATGTGTAGCGTCTAATCTGTTTTAATTTGTGACCCTGCTGCATTATGATATTCACCTAGTGTCCCAGAATGGAAAAAAGCAAGACATATTCTATTTGCATCTGTATGGCAGTTGCCTTAAATGGGCAGTTGTTCCTTATCTCTTCCACAATCAATCCTCCCTCCAGGGAGACATCTGCTGATAATGGGCCAGTGAGTGTCCCTTCGTGACTGATAAGAACTGTAACATCCCATTGTGAGATGCTCCGCCCAGAGGGAGGAGCCAAGCATTCCTACCTGCATATACAGTCTTGAGTTTCTGGCCCACCAGCACAGCTTTTTCTGCCCTGGATTTTCCCAGAGGAACAGCTGCCTCTTCCACTGCCTCTTCAGAGGAAGACTACACCCTTTTCTACAGGATCACTACTCCAACAGAACCACACCTGACACTCCAGGAGGACTGCAAGCAACAATTCCAATTGGACTGCTACTGTCCAACACGGTGTCAGGTTGTATTCTGACTCTGTCAATGTTTTGGTTCACTGAATTGTTTATTTTATCTTTTTATTTTCTTCCCTAATAAAGAACAGTTATTCCTGCTCCCATATTTTTACCTGAGAGTCCCCCTTAATTTCAAATTTATAACAATTCAAAAGGAAGGAGTCTACATTTTTCCATTTCAGGGGAGGCTCCTGCCTTCCTTAGCAGACACCTGTCTTTCCAAACCCAAAACACCTAGCAAGAGAAAAGGAATGGAACATGGGGTAAGGCACACCATAAGCCAAAGGTAGCCAAAAAAATTTTAGTGTCGTAAGGTTTTTTTTACTGCTGATAGAATTGTGCCACCCTATAAGAGAAAAACACAGGTAGCATGGGACAGTCTTAGCAGAAGGAAGATATTAAACCCACCTTTGAAAATCTGCCCTATATTAAAGCTCACTGTGCTGTGGTTCTCCTTACCATGGAGTCTCTGAGTAAGAAAAATAGCAGGCCTAAACCGAAAATTTACATTCAGAGCCTTCAAATCCACTGCCTTACTTGTGGAAAATCTCTTGCTCCTTTTTAGCTGTTAATATTTCAAGAAGTTCTTTATAGCACTTTCATTAATGTACTTAGAAAACAATATGGTGGTCAGAGAAATAAATAAAATGAATGAAACAAAGGGACTTACTTAATTACACTCATCCTGTATCAAGGAAATTTGGATTAATATTTTTTCTGGGGATATAGTACTTGAAAAATTGTAGGGAACAGAGAAATCAAAAGTCTGACTTGGCCAAAGAGAAATCTCAACAATATATCTTTCTCCCCTCCTCCCCCAGTAGAAGGGTTAGAAACTGCTAGTATAGTTGAAACAATCAAATCACTGGAAAGTGACAAGAGTGGCATTGGGCATTTTCCTCATGTATTAATCTCGTCCCATTTTTAACCTGCTTCTACTTTGCTTTTTTCTCTTGCTATTCTCTACTTTGCTATTCCCCTTATTTGAGGAAAAGGAGTTATATTCCTTTGCCTCTAACAGGAAACTTGAGCTGTGTCCTTTAAACAGAAACAAAGATTTTCTTCAACAAGAAAACTGTTGCCAAATAACATGCTTCCCATTCTTCTTGAGGCAGTTTACCGAAATAATTTGTAACTCTATTGTTTAAATAAGATACAAAGCCTTCATGCTGGGAAACATAAAATACACAAAGGTTAATGTTAATCTTATGGGTATCAGTCTCTGTTCAATAGGCAATGGAAAAGCTTATTGAAAAAGAACCTCCAGAGGGTAATTTGGAATGCTGTCTGGAGTCTGAATTGTCCCACAGGGAGATGTAGCTCTCACCATCATAGTATAAGAAGACTGGGAATTAACATTGCAAGTCTATGTGAATAGCCTATGTCACCCTCAGAAATGGGGAGAAAAAGAAAGGAAAAGGACAAGACTAGGAAAACAAAACTAAAGAAAAAATCCTAAAGAGCAAAACCCACCTGTTTCCTGTGCCACATATTACGACCAAATGGATACAGCAATCCTTCTCTCTATGCCTTATGTTCAAAGATACATGGATTACTAAGTCAAGCACTTAAACATGAGTAAATTCCTGACATAGATTATCTCCAGATGATTTAACTAACTGAAATATTTCTTGTAGCACTGAAGAGTTGCATTTTCTAAGACCACCTGAGAAACTAGGATATAAACTGTCTAAAGTGAATTTCTCCTTTCTGAAGGCTATAGCTCAGGATGCAGTGACATCCTGCACAATGGTCACTGAGAAAATGAAAAGCTGTCATACTCACAAGGGTCAATCCATTACAGCCAAAAGATTAACCCTGTCATGGAAATAACAGTGCACCAACACAGATTTATCAAGGGGTTAAGAGTGTTTTAGCCGTTTACATGGGAACCGTCCATTTTCAGCAGGGTGAAAAATCTCATCTGTTTTGCATCTCCATCAAATCTTGATGTACTCAACATCAGTGAAGTCAGTGCATTATGTCCTTTGTTTATTATAACAGGACACAGAAGATTATATTCCTTATTTTATTATTATTTTGATCTTTGTACATTAGAGTCATGTTGATTTGCTTGTTTTTTATCTCCTTCACACTGAATTCCATTGGAGTTTTGCAATTAACCATGGGGGGAAAAAAAACCCAAAACAAAGCAACAACATTCTCTGGGAATATCATATTTCATGTATTATTTCTGAGGTAGATGCATTTTGAAGCTCCTTTCTGGGAAAAATCATAATTCATAATTTTACTTTGGGAAGAGGAAAAAATTCCTGCAAAGGTAGAGAAACAATAGGCAGCAAGAAGTACACTGGATGTTTAAATTACTTTTCATGCATAATAATTCTTTTAGATTTAATTTATTGTCATCTCTAATTTTTTAAGTTATATAGGACAAGGCTGCAAAAACAGTATTTGAACTGACAGAAAAGTATGTTCGGGGTAAGGTAGAGTAAACATTCCCAATTATCCTACTGAGGATTTGTGCACTTGTATATGGGATTGGAGCAGCTACTCAGGCAGCATCACACCTGTGAGGAGGCCCCTGGAGCCAGCCTAAACTTGCTCTTCACACAAAGAAAGCTGTTCAAGCACAAAGCAGCCACTAAACTCCCTTAGGTAACTTTCTGCTTCAGAGTGGCAGGCAACAGGAAATGATCAAGCCCATCCAACCTCCCACCATTTCTGCAGCTCCTTCCCAGGCTGTGTGGCAGAATGGTATCCTTAAAAGTGGAAAGTTACATGTCCCTGAAGTTTTGAGGCAGCCCGTGGTACCTAGGTTCAGTCTGCGTGAGCTGTCTCCTGTTGCTTTATTTCTGTCATGTGTCCCACTGCAGGCGTTTGACTCATGCATAGATGCTGCAAGACACAACTGGATAGAATACAATCCAATAAAACAACAAAACAAACTGAAGAATACAACAGTGGGAGAATAAATATCCCATGGAACTTGTGCCAAGGTTACATGTTTAACAATTTTCCACTTTATTGTCAATTATTTGAATCTCATAGAGTGAGGGCAGACATTTTTATAGCACTTTCTGTTTAGCATTGGACATTTGAAGTGGCACAGCAGAAAGGAAGGTGAGTGTTTCGCTATAAATTTTGTTTTGCAATATGAAAACTGCATAATAATGAATGATATAAGTTTTTTCGATTTCCATTTTTCTTCCTTACCCAAGAAAGGACCAAATCATTCTGAAAACACATTAGAAGTCAATGACAAAGCAATAGAAAATGCTGACATTTGGAAATATCTTTCTGAGAAAGTTGTCTAAGTGCTAGTTTTCAGAATCTATTCCACCCATGCAGATAAACCTGGAGGCAAGGAGCACAGGTGATGTCCTTCATACTGATTGAAAAATCGAATTTCATTAATATAAAAGACCAGTGGCTAAATATTTTTTTCATCACCAGAATGCTAATATTCTTTCAGACTGTTATTTAGTATTATTATTATCATTATTATTATTGTTATTGATAATAAATATCAGTGATATCTTCACATTTACACCGTGCCTTTTCTGTCAGAAAGTCCCAGTGCCTGGACACCAAAAATAACTTCCCTAATCATGGAGATGCAGCCTTGATTTTTATCTGTGACCTGTGATTCTACACAGCAAACAAGGAGACAAATCTCATGAATACTAAAGCGTCTTGTGTAATTCAATTTGCTCATGTGAGCAAAATCTTCAGTTTCAAGCTTTTGTACAGAGCAGAACAGCACAGCCTAACTTGGAGTGCAGAAACCTCATGGTAGCAACAGGGAATCTTCCCTGATAAAAAGTTAAGAGTGCATTTATATATATATCTACCTAGGCTGAGTTTTATTAAGAAAAATTGAGCTGATGAGTCATTCATGTGTCCTCCCCACGTATTGGAATGAGGGAAGAATTAGCCTAAGGCAGATATTTATGAGATCTGGCCTGAGCAACTCACTACAGTCTCCACTGAATGTATAGGAAAGCAAACAAAAAGAATTATTCTTTTAACACATCTTTTAAGACTATAAAATCAGGTGAACTAGATCTTACCTCAGTCAGCAATATAATGTTCAGTCCCCCTTTTTTAATGACTGCAGATCATATATAGGACACTTTACATGGATACACACACGTACACGTGCCCATGAGTGTGCGTATGTCTATTTATGCAAATATTTACAGTGCTTGTAAATAGCTGTGCCTAAGATATTTAGGAAAGTACTTGAGAAGACTGCTTCTCAAAGATGACTAAATTTGGAAAAACTAAAATTTGTCCCAGGTTTCCTGTATGGTGAAAAACCATATGCAAACAATTGATTAATGAGGAATAAATGGAAGGAAAATGAAGGAAAAAAAAAAAGAAAATAAAAAAAAAGAAAAAATAAACCTAACAAAACAAGCCATAAAGTGACAAGGAAAATAAATATTTGTATTTATAGATATCCATTTTTTAGCCAGGTATAACTGGTTGAGGTGTTAAGCACAAACAGCTGAAGTGAATGTGTAACCTTTTCAGAACTTATATTTTATAATAAAGGGAGTTTTATTTTTTTTTATTACTGTCTATAAGGGCTGTTGCCATTGCTCAAGGAAAAGTATGTACTTTATGAAAGGAAAACTCCAGCGCAATAAGGAACTTGAAACTGTGTGTTGTTTCCATTGAACTCTGAACTTGAAGTTTTACACTGACATGGCTGTAGTGGTCACATGAACACCCCATTTTGTAGAAATATTAGAACACAGGAAGAAACACTGAAAACACCTCTGTGCCTGAAGGAAAAGGGCAAGATACATGCAGGTTTGCTCTCTTTGGAGAAAAAAATAAAGTATAAACAGAAGTAAAAGTACTTTGCTAAAATAATATACAACTTAAAAATATACTTAAAAACAGAAAGCTGAATCTTCTGGATTTTTTGCTATTAGAAAAGATTTCCAATGTATATTTCTAATTTGGAGATTTATTTTATGGCTATAGATACAGCTAGACATAGAAGCACATATATTTAGCAGCAAAGTAGAAAAAATAAGTAACTGATTAAGTTAGTAATCATCTAAAGTTTTTTTAATATGATGTAGATCAATGGACAATTCTTATACAAACAGTTTTTAATTGTTTAGAAACCACATTTTTCTTTAAAGAAAACATCGCCTGCAAAATAACTGGGGAAAGGAATTGGGAACAGTGAGGCTAAAGTAAGATGCAGGATGACAATTATGGGTATATAATACCATACCATATGGGTATGGTAAACTGATACAGCCTTTTTGAGGCTACCATAGGTAGTCTGCCTGAATCTCCACTGTGAGCCCACAGTAATCCAAACAGACCAACAGTTCAAAACATTTTTATAATATACCTGTACTACTAATGCAAGTATATCCAGGATGGCTCTTAGGCCTTGATGTCAACAAGAATGGAACAACCATCACATGAAAGGTTCCATAATGCCTCAGATCAGGGTGTCATTACTGAGATGGAGTGGAGGAAACTGTCCCATAAGCATTAAACTAAGTTAACAGGTTTGTGCATCTATCAGTATTTAATTTACTGTAGCTGTCTTAGAATTCAGGACTGTTCTACTGATGCAGCAGAAGTAGGAAGAGCTCATGGATTCATCATGACCTGGACCAAACCACTCAAGAAAAAGCCTTTATGTGAGAATTGGAATGAGAAATAATCCATATTGCAGGGGAAGTGATAGAGACCCGTGGCTTCCAGAGATTCATCACTTTTCCAACAGACTTCTCCGCAGTAAGTGCAAATCACTGTGGTTAAGGATATGTAGAAGATGAAGAAAAAATAGAGGCTTGGAGCCTAGTGCTTTTTTGGTGTTCAGAGAAAGCTGAGAAGGAGAAGAGAAAAACAAACAAGAGAAGGAGAAAATACAGAAAGCAAGAAACTGATTTCAGAAGAAGTTTTTTTCCAGAACGGGGCATTTGCTGATCAGTTCATGTCAAGATTAAACACAACAACCACAGAGAGCACTCTGGGCTGAAGGCTGCAGAAAAGGACCTGGGGCTGCTGGTCAACAGTGGCTGAATAGGAATTGCATGTGCCCAAATGGAGAAAAATGTCCAATAGCACCGGGCTTGTGTCAGTGACAATTTGTCCAGCAGGACGAGGGCAGCGCCCATCCCCCTGTGCTGGGCACTGGCGAAGCCACACCTGGAATCTTGTGTTCAGCTTTGGGCTCCTTGCTAGAGGAAAGACATTGAGGGGCTGGAGTGTGTCAAGAGGAGAGCAACAGAGCTTCAGAAGGGTCTGGAGGACAAGTCTGATGAGGAACACTGGAGGAAGATACAGGGACTCAGCCTGGAAAACAGGAGGCTCAGGAGGGACCTTCTCACTCTCCACAACTCCCTGACAGGAGGGTGCAACCAGGTGGGCCTCTGCTCCCAGAAATGAGTGGCAGGACAAGAGGACAAAGCCTTAGGGGAGGTTAAAGTTGGAAATCAAGAGATTTTTTTTCACAGAAAAGGTTAGTAAACATTGGAATAGACTGTACAGGGAAGTGGTGGAGTCACCCACCAGAAGTGTTCAAAAATGACTCGTGGCACTTAGTGCTTGGCACTTGTTGACAAGTGCTGCCTCCTAGTCGGCCTTATTTAACTCAGTGATCTTGGCCTAAATGATATTTTGATACTGTGATTCTGTGATGATTTGAGGGATAGAAAGAGCACCAAACTGTCGGAATCTGAGGTATTGATGATTCCGAGATTGTAGAAAGTCTCTGTCTTTCTGCCCCGTTGCCAAAGAAGAAGCCATAATTCGTCTGTGCTGTTTTCAAGGTTGTTTATTCTTGCTTATCTCTAACATGTTCTGCTGCCCTGCCGCAGGTCTGTCCTGCAGGGCAGCGTGCGGGGCTCTGCCCCCAGGGGGATGTTACAAACATTTTATACCAGAAACTACGTGTGCTATATTTACAATAATGTGCCAATATCTACCACCTACATTGAACAGTGTGTCCCCAGCCTAAACCAATAGAAAAATGCCAACACTACAGTGAAACATGGAGGGCATGAAGAAGGAGAAAAAGGACAAGACACACCCAATTTCCTCCATCTTGTCCTCTTTGAACCCCTAATCAGAAACCTAAAATTTTACTTTTGCACCCGTGCCACACTTAATTATTACTCATATCAAACACTCAGAACTTGTAATTCATCCTGTAAGATTGAAAACTCTTTTCCCTGGACAGAGATCAGAGACAGTGTCTCTCAGGGCTCTGTACAGGCAGGTTCCTGACCCCCTGCCAGGGTCCCAGGCCCTCCAGGGCAGACAGAGGGAAACCCTGGATTACCACACCAAACTCATACTGAATCTTTTTGTAGTGTGCTGTCTCTCATTAAATTAAAATTTTATGGCCTGTTGATGGAAAATTTACCAACAGCTTCTTTCCAACCCAGCAACTATGCAAATGAACAAATTGCAACAAGCTAGGAGGGGTGAGAAATAGGAAGAAGAAAATGCAGTTCACAAGGCAGTGCTGAGAAGAGGACATATTGTTCGGGATAATCCTGTACAATGATGTATTCACTTTAAAAGGATTCTTCATATGGAAAATGTTCATGAAAGGTTTGAACACAGTGAATGATCCAAAACTCATCTTAGTGTCATGGGAATGGGGAAACTTAGAAAACTGCTGCTTAAAAAAAAAAAAAAAAGGAAGAGGGAGATGGCAAAGGAGAAGAGAGCCTTGAAATTTGATGCAGACAAAGAGTCTTGACTGAAGCAGTGAAGACTAAGCCATCTTTTGGACAGAGGAAAGCATCTTTCAGGATGTTGTATTTGATTGAGTCTTAAGATAAAAGTCTGGTTAAACTGGGGGGGCTGCAGATATGAGAAATGAAAACTCCTAGGAGGAAACTAACATAACAACTTGTGCTATTTAGGAGACATCCTGAGGAGCAGATGTAAGAGATTTCCAGTGTGTATAGATCATGAAACTCCCTGAAATTGACAAGTACACTTCAATTAAATACTTTGTCCCTGTTTTGTCATCCTTCTTTCTTTGCACTCCTTTTTTTTTAATTCCCTCTTTCATTTCCTCCTCTGTGATATTTTTCCTTTTTAATTTTCTTTTCCTTTTCCCTGTGATAATTTCTTTTCCTTTTCTTTTCTTCCTTCCTCTCTCTGCAATCAGACAGGGTAGAATTAGGCATGACAGTAACAGTCCTCTGCAGAAGCTAGAAACAGTGAGAAGAGGAGCAATCTGGAATGAGTTCATGAACTGCATAAGCCAAGGATGCTCAACTGACACTCAAATGACTGTCTTTCAAGATCAGCTGTGCTTGAGAAGGTCATCACCTGTCTCAGGAAGAAACCTATCATATTCTTTGCACAGATTGTTTCTCCTCAGCTAGGCCAGGTTGGGAGAAACTTCTTGAAACTTCTCTGAAAGAAAAGATCATCCTGTTATTTTTAAATCAAATCTCTGGCCTGGGGAAATATAGACCACTGGGTTCAGGCTTTATAGTAAGCAAGGTTTTAGGACATGTTCTGAAAGAAAATATTAAAGATGGAAAGATAAGAAATAAAAAATAGATGGGTTTACCAAAGATAGACTGCTAAACCAAATTGATACCATTCTATGATAACTGATTTTTCTAGACAAGTGAAATTTAATAGATCTAATCTGCCCGGACTTCAAGAAAACAATTAATATGGTCCATGCTAGAAACTGTTATCAAAGCTAGAGGATATTTGTTGAGGAGTTAGATGAGGAGCTATAAATATGTAAAGAACTGGCTGATGAATTATTAGGGATGGGCAACAGAGTTCTTGATCAGATAGGCTGGAACCACTGCTCCCTTTTCTTTACTTACAAGCCAGAGTATGTTATTGCAGACTGCAGGTGACACAAAGCCAGAGATTGTCAGCACAGAGGGGAAGCAGAGTGAAGATTGAGATTAAAGAAGAAGAACTTAGAACTAGAAAGAAACATATTAAGTAAAGCAGTGTCTTGTAGTGAGGCACAAATATCTCATTTGTGCTCTAGGTTCAAAGGTCTAAGGTACTCAGTGAATGATCCAAGGAATCAAGAAAGAAGTAATGAGAGACAAAAACTTCATGTTTTATCCAATCAGCAGCTATGGATAACTTACATTAAGTGGTATTATTATTATTATTGTTATTGTTATTGTTATTGTTATTGTTATTGTTATTGTTAGTAATAATAATAATAAGCAACCTATTCAAAGGAGTAATGACTGGAATCTTACAAAACAGATGTTGACTTCATGCAGTTCCCTTATTCTGATTTGCATATGGGTATTTGAAAAAATCCGTCTAGGCTGGACTAGAGCAACGATTTGGCTGTGAAAGTTTCATTCCTTGAGAGAAAGTAAGGTTTAACCTTGGAAGATAAGGGATGAATAAAAATATATTTTTTCTCTATATATACATTGAGGTGAGACTACTGGGGCAGTTAAGGAGAATATACAAGATAGAGTCAGTGTTGCTGCAAGAAAATGATTATATTAATTAATTCACAGAGAGTATGGCTGAAGATTAGATTTCCAAAAGAAAGATGATTGCCCATCATGAATGGCTTCAGAAAGTTTGGATCATGAAAGTGGAGTTTCCTACCTCAAAAATAGGAACAGCCCAGATAAATCTGGTAATAAATCATTTGTCCCTTACCTGTAATTTATTTGCTGGTATATTACACCTTCAATGTTTGTCAGCCTGTGGTCTCTCACAGGAAAGCTGGATAGAAGCACATTCCCGTGTCAGTATATGGTCAGTGTTTTTTCTGGAAGCTGACTACATGCGTTCAAAAATGACCATTTACCCAGTGAAATTGTAACTAGCTGTCTTCACTCTCCTGGCACTTCTACCACACCTGCAGAAAGGTTCTGGAAATTAAATTTTTAATTGTTACATACTGCATATAAACAGCTGGAGTATTTTGCTCTGCTCTCCTCTGAAGCAATGAAATCACAAGAAAAGTACATTAAGTTTGAATCACTGTCACAAGCTGAAAGAAAAACATAAAAAGGAGAAGCTGAGACACAAAACTGAGATACATTGGTATCTCAGTTGCAGAGGGATGAAAAAGAAAAATAATATAAAACTGAGATTTAAAAAACAATAACAAATAAAGGTTTGCATAATTTTTACCCTAGGGTGTAATAACAGTGCTAGTGTATTCAGACTATAACCTCTACTGGGATAAGAAGCTAGTCAAACACATAGGCTCATCATTCTTTTCAGACTTCTTGTATGATTTCAGACAGGCTGCTGGAGATAAGGTCCACAGTGGTCACATTGGATCCTTCTGATCGAGCATTGGGCTACCTCTGGTAACTTTCAAGCCTCTTTCCAGGAAAGTGATTTGTAAGCCAAGTGTTAGGTGCAGTTAAAGTCCCAGTGCAGGGACTTTATATGCAGTAAATCAGCAAGCCCATGTGCAGAGGCAGGCAGCAGAGGAGAGCTAGTCACCATGAAGACTGGGATATCTCCTGACAGCTATTTGTGGGTAGATTGCTGATCACAGACCTAAGAAACTTCTGATAAATCCTGCTAAAGGAGGCTGATGGATTAACTTTGCGCTGCTATATCCTATGCTGGTTGAACTGTTGATTTTGATGAACATTTTGGGGCAGATCTGTGGCCTTTTAGAGGTGGAAGAGAACCAGTGCTAAAAATATAAATCTATCAGTTGTCTATTTGAAGTTGAAACAAATCAGCTGTGTGCCCTTACCTGATCTACTGCTACATGAAAAAGTACAGGAACTAAGGACAGTGGAACTACTGTTCTGAAACTGAGTAACTTTCCAAGGTGGCAACAACAAAACTTTTGCATGCTCATCTTTTGACTAATGAGCATTCATGGAGTATGGGATCCTTAGACAAAACAAAGCAAATTTACATCATCCACTCCCTGGAGAATCCCATTAACAACATACTATGGGATCAAGTCAATTATGTGGTGGAGGGGTAGATCCACTGTCACTGCAGTTAAAAAACAAAAAACCAAAGAAATTAACTTGGAGTCACAAAAATACAATTTAGAATGAGCCTAATCTTATTTTGTCATACAAAATTTCTAATCCATCCAAATCTCAGACTCTAGAAATTAACCAATGTTGAAATTTTTTTCTGTATCTGGAGGACATGAATAATTTCCTGGGAACAGAAAATATTTCAGTACTAGTCTCCTTGCACTTCAGCCCCTACTCTGAAGAGCAGCAGAAGAAAAAACACCCTACTTCATAAAGATGTTGTGTAGAGAAGTCTATAAATTATTAAGATCTGTTCTGATACAGAGAACTCACATATGTATGTGTGTCTGCATCAGAGGTAGCTAGCTAAAATTGATTGCTACATGAATAAACATTTACAGCTTCAGCCCCTGCAATAGTGATTGTCCCCTTTCCCTCCTCTTGTCTCTAAGTTCCTAAGTGGTCATGGTCTGCATGACTCTTTGCAGACTGTATATTGGAAAGGGCAAATTCTTGCTATTCTTCTGCGCTGTGCACTAAGCCCTTTCTGCCCCCAATACTGTTTGATCTTTCACAAGGTTATCCTGGTATGAATTATAGGATGTAATTAAAGAAGATGGTTTTAATCCTTCTCATTGTAAGTGTACAATCTATTTATACAAGAACCAGCTACTTGATATTGTGAGTTTTGTACAGTCTGTTACTGAGGGTGACCAAACCAATTTCTCTGGATAGAATAAATCCTCCTTATCCTCACCCTTCAAACTTCAAACTGAACTTGATCCAAACATCATTTTCTCCCACTTAGAAAGAACCTCATTCAGTTTTAAGTTTCATTTTCATGTGAAAATGCTGTGAAATAGATTGTTTTCATGGTATTTTCAACCAAGAATTGAAGTAGAAAGTACCAGAAATACTGAGGAAACTCACTACTGGACTGATCTCCAGGAAACTTGTCTGGATACAAAAGAATGGAATTCAGGTGAGATTCCTGGGAGAGCCCACAAATGCAAGGCTGCATTTTAAGTGGTAACCAGAAAGACTTGAACAAGACATAATAATAAGAGGTTACACCAAAAACCATAAATCATTGGCCTCTTAAGCAAAGCATGACTGAGCTCACCTAACTTGAAAGATTTGAGATTGTGGCATGGTTGCTAAGCACAGGCATTCTGCCACGCTCCACACCATTCTGTCCCTGGGCATTCACAGTGAATGACATGTTGCTGAGTTTGTAAAGTTAGTCTACTCTTACCCTATAAATTACCCTTACTCTTACCCTGGTGTTTTATTTCATGGAAACTAAGACACTTGGGGGCATAACACATGTTCTGGCTCCACCCTGACAGGCAGCCTGTGTACCACCAAAGTGTGGACCTCAATAAAGTTGTTCCTTTATCCTCCAGCTTATACAGACATTGCAGTAACATTTGAACATCACTCCTAACTTCTTGCACTAACATTTAGAAGCATCATCCCCATGCCAGACATTATAGAGCAACGGGAAGCAAGAAGTGTGACTCCAGATCTTTAGTTTGACATAAAAAGGTAACTCTGAGAAGGAGGCAGAGCACTGGGAAGTGGTTGGAAATCCTGTCCTTGGCATCTTGTCCAGGCCATTTAACAGCTCCATTTGCACCTATTGTCTATGTTATTCTATTCTACCTGCCCTACTGTGCAATAATGAGGGCTGGGAGTATAAAGACTTTCATCAGCTTGGCTCTTCAGCCAGGGCTGCAGTGATCCCGTCTCTGACAGCATAGAGTGCAGAAGTATTTTTAAAATAAATGCACACTACCACATTACACCTTCCACCAGATCAAAGAAAATTTGACTAGGACATCCGGAATCCTTTACACTAGTTGATAGAGTAAAATGGAAGGTTCGTGCAGCAAGAGTCTGTTACAATCCTGCTCAAGCCACGGTAGAGAACAGCTATGACAGCAGACAGGGTCAGGCTGGCTGGGTGTGATGTGCTGCTGGTGAATGCTGAACATCTGCTGGAGGAAAGAAGGATGATGCAGTGACCTCTACATACTTAAATCCTATAGAAATAAATTCTGGGATAAGTCCAGAGGGACACTACTGATTCTGACAGATTTATTCTGGAGGCATAGCCATATAACTGAAAGCACAAATTGGCCTGACATGTAATCAGCTTTGGGATGAAAGGCACTATTTAAATGGAAGATGCTATTATTATTATTATTGTTGTTGTTATTATTATTATAATTTTTTCCTTTCTAGGATGAGTGAGGCTCATGGCTTTCATCTTCAAGCAGATGGGGAGGATGGAAAGAGAATGATCTTTTATTTTTTTAATGATAGAAAAAAATTAAACAAGATATTAGGATGCTGTTCAAAATAAATATCAGTGGGGAAAGGGAAAACTAAACAATATGGATGAGGGGAAAAAAAGGAAATAGGAAACCAAGCAAAACTGAAGTAGATTTGACCTCAAAGGAGTTGAAATTGAGTTAAAGTTTACTAGTGAAGTCAGGTTTCCCTTGGGAGGCAGGCTGCCATTTAAGCTATTTCTTTTTTTTTACTTGTACAGCATAATTTCCCTAATACAGTGCTATAGGTCAGAAAAAAAAAAAAAAAAGCAAAAAAAAAAAGCTCTACTTCAGCTGGGCTCCAATTTCCATTTACTAACATGAAAAACCTCCCCTCACATAAAAGGGTTTAGTTTTATTTTGTGGAAAAAAATTGGGCCCTAAATTCTAGCTTACAGATGAAGGTAACCTGGTAGTCTGAAGCCAAAGCTACTTTCTCAGTAGCTCTTGACAGATTATACTCACGAAGCTGCTGCCAACTCACTCTCTACCTTTTGGACCGAATTCCATGCTCTAAAAAAGGTACTCAAAAAAGGGTGTTAATTTCTATAAGGTGACTCTTATTTTTAACTTTTCTCCACCTTTCCTTGAATCATGGTCTCTCCCTCCTTTTCACTCCCACCTCCCTTCACACAAACCCATCTCTTCCATTGACATGAAAGCCCACACAAACTGGTGACTGACTGGACTCTGCCAAAGGCATAATTAAGGAGCTTTTAGACCTTACACTTATAATGAAAGAAAAGAGCAAACTGACACTAATCAAACAAACAAATAAACAAAAATACACTGGAAAACTCTATGTATGCTTTCTCTCAACTATGGTACTTGACAATGCTACTTTTAACAGCAGGTGATAAGGAAGTTCCAGACAGAAGAGTGATTTTTGAGTTGATGGTGCCCCTTTCAAGACACACAAGGAGACGATATACCCCACTGTGCTGGTATCAGCTTCATTTCTCCTTACCTTCCCTGCTCTGATAACCACTTTGCTGCTGCCACAGCACAGTCTCTGCCAGAGCTTTTGCAAGTGAAGAGAACTATCTTCAAACACTGGTATTGCTTTCTGAGGCTGAGAGGGTAAGATCTGTCAGGAGGTGGGAGACAGGGTTGAGCCAGAAATAGGGTTTGTTCTATCTGAGGTTGTCAGAGAGTTTTTGTTATTGAAGCAACAACTCTGAATTCCTTTCACTCCAGAAGGAGCTAGGGACTAAATTAAAAGCAGTGTTTATGATCACCTTTTGCTGTGATTCAATATCTGCTGGAAAAAGAAATTTTCTGAAACAGCCACACTCTGCATGAGAAAATATTCTAACCTGTATGCCCCTGATAAGCGCATCTAATTTGTCTCCTTTTGGGCTAACATCTCTTTCCTTTGATCAAGATTCTTTTTAATGTTAGCATAGGCATACTAAAATCAAAAGCCTTTTTAATTAAGAGCCAAAGAGATAGTATTTCTGTTTCTCAAACATTTCATTAAAGCAGCTTTCTGTGCTCTATTGTTTCTACCAACTATTTCTTTATTGGTTAGGCCAACATATCTTTTCAACTGGAGGGTCAGAAATCTTGCCATTTTGAACAGAGGACTACAAAATCATGAAGTCTTATGCTAAGAAAGTGAGAAGAGGACAAAAGAGAAAAAAGTAATTCTTATCCTTCTTTCTACCATTCTAATAATCACGTGTTCTCACAGCATTTCAACACAGGACCTAGGAAATCATCAGAAAAGAAAGAACCACTTCTGAGATCCCACATACTTGGAAACAGATTTCCAAAGGCAGATTTCCAAAGCCTGAATGTCCTTGCTGTTAGCTCGTTTGTCTGTATAATGGCAGCAATAATATTAATAAATTTGTGATTATTTCCAGACTGTCAGGCAGTGACGGGTCCTCTTGCTGTCCAGAGCTAGGGCTGCAATGGGCTTTCCCTTCCTTCAGCTGGGGACAGGGGGGTCTGACTGCAGCTGGAGCTCTCTGATAGCTGCCAGCTAACGGCAATCCTGCTTGTGTACATTACCTTCTTCCTTGCAGCTTTTCTATTAACCTTGGGAAAAGGGATGAGCTGGAAGAAGGCTTAATTTTATGTCCTGTTTGCAATTTACAAAGATATCACAGTAGTACCAATGCAACCAGTATGATTTTACATGTAACTGAGGTCAGATTTACAACTAGCAAAACTCTGGTTCTGATAGGTAAAAACACAGACTAAACACTAAGTCATCTTCCTGAGGCACAGAAAACATTTCTCATCCATTTGAAGTTTACAATGTTTAAAATCAGTTATAAAATTCTCCTTTTGTAATGTCATGCTACCTCGACTAAAAGTGAGGACCTGAAAGAGGGACTAGAAAATTCAAGGTTCTCTATCCTATACCAAAAGACTGGAATTAGGCTTCAAGGTGTTCTGCCATTAGAAGCTTCTGAGTAAAATGAAAGTTAAGATTTGCCATATTGAAATGATTTTTCAGGGTACAATTTGGATAAGGATGCTCTAAGGCATTTAGGAAGAATTCAAGCCTGTGGCTAAGGTTCAGTATTTAGGTTCATGCTGTATCTGATCTAAGAGCTGAAATGCAGTTAAAAATCTAGACCATATATCTGTGATTCAGAAATAAATTTTCTGAGTCTATCAGAAAAAACCTACAAATATTTTTTCAATGAAACTTACAACAAGGGCAGCATGTCTTCTGAAATTTCTGATATTTTGTTTTCCAATATTTTCTCATTATTTGCTGTTTTGGTTCAAGCTGGTAGTTAGCAGCCAAAACACACAAATGGTCATGACATTATGTGGTCCTACGTAATTAAATTTCTCATTTTGAGGATTTGGGGAAAAGTATTTTTTTCTTGCTGGTTTCTCTCAAACATGACACCAATTGAGAATCATAGCTGGAGCATGGAGACTCAAAACAAAGAGCAGAGAGGGTTTTTTTCCTACAGAGCAGAGTTAGTACCAAAAATTATTGTGGACATTGAAAGATTTTTGTGATTTCAAAGGGTAACTGGGAAAACTACTTGTAGAAAAATTTGCTGAAGACTATGAATCATGAAGATTCCATATTTGACTGCACAACTCCTGGAGCTCCAACTTATAAAAGATTGTGATGGAAGCAGTATCAGTAGTATCACTTCACTTATTATATGGTTTATAAGCATACTTTATTGTTATCTGCCATGGGAAGAACTTCAGTCCAATCCAGTAAGTCTGTCAGGTACTGGGAAGGAAAAGAGAGAGAGAAAAAAAAAAAATTATACCTCTCTGCTTACCAGTTTGGGTAAAAATTAATCCTGAATATTCGAACTGGCATGTACCAAAGCCAAGGACCACACCTCATTGCACATGATTTGTGATTACAGACTGATGAAGTCCCTACAGCTGCACTATTCACCAATTTTTCTTTGTCACACAAGAAAGAGCAACCAGATTTGGACCTTCTCCATGTTAAAGGTTCCCAAGACTCTTTCAGCTGACCTAATTCCAAAGGGTGATTCTTGGTTTCACAAAGTAACTAAGTGAAATATTAGAGTTTTGATTAATTTTCCTTTTAGATTTTTTTTCCTTTCTTTGATTATGGAATTCAGAACTCACTATGACAAGTGAGAGAAGAGGGTGATAAAGAAGAAAGCAGCTGCAAGCAGCACCAAAAGCTTCAGCCTCATTTCCTTTGTTCCTTTGACAACAGCCCACCCAATTTTAACTGAGTAAATTTGTGTTTGAAAGGAAAGCAGCAAACTGCTGCTTCTTGGGTCCTGTTTGCATGAACACAAAATATTTGATGTTGCTCTTTTAAGGCGACCATGTTTTACATTTTAATACAAGCGTCCAACAAGGTCGAAAATAGTGACCCTTTGAAATGGAAAGATTAACATTTTTATAGATAGGAGAGGAAAATAGGCAACTTGCAGTGGAGCATGAGAATTCTATCTTGTTTTGCTTTCTTTTATTTTTTTCTTTACAACAAATAAGGCATATGGATTTCAAAGACAAGACTGTTCCATTAAAAAATAGTCTTTTACAGTATTTTCCAATTTAAAGATGATTGCAAGTAGCACTCAGGATTATCCAAGAAAAGTCTGAGTCACTAGTTTTTCAATGTAGTTTGTTAATAGCCTGTCTTTCATAAAAGCATCAAGTACAATAACAAAAATACCTAAATCAATAGGATGATGCAGCAATGCCTCATAAGATATTTTTGAAATAAATATATACCATTCAGCCTGGCCTGCTTGACATCAAATTTATATACTCAATAAGAAAGCATAATTAATGGTCCCAAACTGTATTTTCTTTCACCTACTTCACATCTCAAGAAGCCAAGGGTTTTGTCAGAAAGAGGGAGGAGGCAGAATTGAGAAAGCGTTCCATTCATAAATGAAATGAACCCATTAAGAATTACTTTCTCCCCAGCTCCCTACCAGTGTCTCCTGGGGACTGTTGTGTATTTTATTAAGAAACAGAAGTGTGGAATCTGCTTGCATTTCACAGGGTCCGTAGCCAGATGATTTATCTTCTTTCTTTACTCTGGCAGCTCCCTGGGTGTTCACTAATTTTGAGGGAAAAAAGGAGATGAACTAGGAGCCCCCATTTCCTATTGATGTTGACATATCTGTAGTCAGGTCCACCCTATCTACCCCTCTGTCCACCATGTGGACCTACAATCAAATTGAATTAGCTGTTTTGATTTTTCAATGTTATCTAAAGCCTTCTAAAACTAATAAGCAGACTGTACCTTGTGAATTGTAGAAGGAAAACATTTTGAATACAAGACTGCTTTTTAAATCAGAAGTAATTTGGTGCTTAACTAACTTGAAGGTTTTGCAAGTCTCTCTGTTCAGTGGGGAAGAAACTGAAGTGTGGAAAGTCTAATGACATTATGTGTCTTCAGGCAACTCAAATAAGGGCCTCATCTGGAGTCAAGTCGTTCTTTTCAGACAAAACACAGAGACTAGAGTTAAAGCCATTACCTAAATAGCAGAAGAGGTAAAAATACTGCTGACATTTATCTCTTCATATCTTTTCCACCAGTGACTACCCCTCCAGGAGCAAAGTCAGATAATGTGGTCAATTCCTGGCTGCAACAAGACCCACTGTAGGTTTCACAGGAGGTGCTACAGGCCTGTTGTGTTTTCTCTGAGTCGAGCATAGAGCTGTGAGTTGGAGGGCAGAGCCACAGGTTCATCCTCCCTTCTCCCCAACCTACAGTGGAAGTTTGGGGAAGAGGAGAGGCAGGCACTGATCTTTTCTCTCTGGTGACCTGAGGGAATAGACTGATTTTGTGTCAGAGGAAGATTATACTGGATAACAGGAAAAGGTTCTTCACCCAAAACTGGTTGGGCACTGTAACAGGCTCCCCAGGGAAGTGTTCACAGCTCTAAATCAGAAAGAGTTCAAGAGACATTTGGACAACGCTCTCAGGACAAAAAAAGTGTTATTCTTCAGGTGTCCTGCGCAGGGCCAGGACCTAAAATTCCCAATAATCCTTGGAGAATTATTTTAATCTAAATTGCTTATTGTTATTTTCAAATGACTATTAACCAAACACAATGAACAGTTTTATGGTAAGAATCTGCTTTAAGTCAAAGAAAATTGAGACATTCAAACATTCACCAATCATTTGTGCAGAAATGCAGAAATTGTAGGAGGTTTAACTCCTAGTTCTTTCCATGAGCATAACAACTGTTTTTATCTTGTGGTAAAAAATCATAGCATAATAAGATAAACTTAAGTCCTTATTCAATTTTCATTTATCCTGGGGAAAAAAAAAAATAGAAAACCTCAGTGTTCCCAGAGGCTTGTACCTGAGGGCAACCAAAATAATCAGAAAAATAAAAGTAGGAAGGTCTTTAAGACTTAGTTCTACATTTTATCACTGAGCAAGAGTTAATTTTTTTTTTCCTCTCTTCTTCTGCTTCTGCAGCATTGTCCCAATACTTGGTTGATACCAAACATAGCAACTCATTCATTATCCTGAATATCTTCTGAGCCAAACTCCACCTATAAATAGGGCTGCACCGACTCATAAATCTCTGTGTCTGGATGCCTGAAAATGCATGTAGAATCCACCACTGGGTTTGGACATAATAAATAATGAAAAATGAGTCATGGTATTTGCCATATTTGTAATGAATTGTAGCTTTGCAAAAGAGACAATGGGAGCTATCCTGAAACTAGCAAGATTAGATACATCTACTTTAAAAAGGCTTATTTGTGATCGAGTGAAAGAGTCTTTGCAGAATTTTCCTTGTCGCATAATGACTTAAAAGCACACCACAAGAAGTATCATAAAAATAAAATAATAATAATAATTTAGAAAATCTGTTACAACTCTGTTCCTCCTAAAGTAAATAGAATTAAATCCAAGTCTCCATAATACGCTAAATATTTTCCCTTATCAAGAGTAAAAATATCACATGGGACGATATTAGGTCTGATGAAGCTTTGGCTTTGAAGCAAAATATTTTTATCTCCACACAAATGGGAGGTTTACATTATGTTTTTTCTTCAGATTTTATTTCTCTATTAAAAATAGTTTATGTACATAGCATCACAAGCAAAATGAAACATCTTGATATATCAACACAGAGAGTTCAGTGTAACTTTTTTTTAGTGGTGTTCTTTTTGTCTCAAAAAAACATCATCCTGCAGAACATATTTTGAAATCTTATGAATTGGCTTAATATCAAAAACTGAGCAATATTTACACAGATAAATGAATAAGTCAGAATAATATAATACACAGAATAACTGTGACTGCTACTTTTAATCTGGTTCTATTAGATATTTCCAATGAAGACTTAAAATAACAATATAAGTGTCATTAAAATGCCATCAGTTACAGTCACTAAACCATAGTATCTGATGTATTGCTTTATTTTTCTATGCTGTGTCTTTCATATTGTGCTGTGGCAAGTGTTGACTTTTTAATTGCTATTGCAGTATGTTATCTAATTGGGCAATATTGCAGTAAGGAAGATGCTTTCCCTGAATCCATCTGGCACTTAATTCACACCCAACACAAAAACATAAGAAGAACATAAAGAAAAAATGGGAGAAACAGACTATTTTAAATCTTGGATAGTCTATGCTTTTATCTGAAAATCAAAATTCAAGCTAATTCATTTTAAAATAAATGTTTGGGAGTTTGTCCCTACCTTTGAGAAGAACTAAGGTGTTATATTTCAGAAGTTAATATTTGTGTAAGATTATGGAGTTGTATTTACCAGCTTTTCTTTTAGATTAGCTATGCTACCTAAACCAGAAATTTTTCCCAAAGTCAGTTAGTCAAACTCTCAGAAGGCAGTACAGGGTACCTGATTTTAGGTCTACAAAATCCCTAGTTAATAATTACCTAGTTCAGAAGCCAGATTAATGAAATCTATCTGAATTTTGAAATGTAAGATTACAATGGCACCTCCCTAAACACTTCAGAGAAATCACCATCCTTCAAAAGAGAAAGAAGTACTGAAATCCCAGACAGGCCAAGTTTGCATGTTCTCATCAGTGTGATTTTAACTTTGGGAATAACAAACCAGAAGTATCCACAAGCTGGGCCCTGAGCAGAAGAAGAGGCCAATAATTACAGTGCTCTCAAAAAGCAAAAGTTCAAAGTTCAAGAGTGCATCTCTCCTGTTTCCCATTCCAGGAGAGATGTTTTGTTGATCAAGGGATGTTTGAGATTGTTAATCAGAATTAATTGAAACAACAACTTGGAAAGAATGTTTGAAATATATTTGTGAATGTCCTATCTTGCAATTTAGATGGTCTTCCATATCTGTGCTTGAAAAGGAAACCAGATTAACTCACCTGAGACATCTTTGAGGGTTTTTTTTATGCAGACAGCAGTTCATGGCCTTCTCTAGAAAACCTAACAATGATTTCATTGATCAGCACAGAATTCTTAGCATGTGATCTTATAGGTATGGGAAGCTAGCTAGACATAAAGTTCCCTTGTCTGAAAATTATAAATTATAAATTAGTTTGGAAGAGGTCTCCAGAGGTCATCAAGTCCAACTTCTAAACTGCAGTGTACTGTCCATCCTGAAGCTGCACTGCTGGACTGACTCCACGTTATGTTCGTGTCCATCCTTCCTCTATGGGGAAGCAGCAGCCCAAGAAAATCCTTTCTTGTGCCAAATGGTGGGGAACGATTACTTCCTCAGGACTGCAAGCTCCATTTTTGCTGATGAAACCCAGAATGCAGTTGGTTTCGTCTGTGGAAAGGCATACTTGCGGCTTGTGTTCAAGTTTTGCCTATTAGGAGCTCTCAGATTCTTCAGTGTTGGTTTTTAGCTAGCCAGCACCCAGGGGGTGTGTGGGGTTCTTTGCTCTCAGCAAGGCAGACAGGGCAGTGGTCTCAACTATAAAGGCCACAGTCCCACAGTGCCGAGCCAGGGAGAAGGTCGAGGGAGAGTAACCAGGCTAAGGTCATCATCCAATGGTCTTCAAACAGGTTCCCAATACTGAGACAAATTTAAGGAAAATAAGCAAACCTGAACCAGGATGAGAGCTGGAGACAGTAACCTGGGTCAAAATCATGTCCCGTGACAGCAAGTAGTGTCCAAGACAATGGGACATGCCTGACATCAAGCTGGGTAGTCAGATTTGTAAGTCAGCATTCAGGAAGGGCCTGTATTAACAGGGAGAGCAACAAGGCATGGGCATGGCTGCACATAGCTCAACAGACCTCCTACAGACTCAAGAACAGGGAGCCCCTGAAGATGCTTCACCCACTTCAGATACTTTTTCACAACAGACTCAACCAAAATTAGACACCTGAGTCACATCAGAGAGCTGTGCTTAAGTGTGGATATCCAAACTAAAAAGAGAGGAGAACACTCTCAGGGCACTGAGACCGCTGAGCACAGTGATCTGTGAGGAAAACATTCAGTGTAAGTCAAATAATTGCCCAGAGACTTCCTGGAAACTCCTGAGTTGAGTCTGATGTCTGACTTCCAGAAAAAAATTTTAAAACCTCAGAGCTTATTGGGAAAGTTTATCTGAGAAATAAATCCTTTACAATATCTTTAATGTTTGTTAGATATCTCACCTACTGGCTATGCTTCAGGTGTGTTTTAATTAGCAAGACAGGTTTTTGCCGCAGTTTTATTTTTGCCTGAGTTTACAGGTTATTTTAAATAAGGGAATATCTTGATTTTAGATAAAATTCCCAAATCTGTCGGCTTCTTCTTTCCTATTTCACCCTTTAATTCCAAAGTACAGTTTGAAAGTTGTCTTAAAGTTTTCCATAACTTAATTGTCTGTCTTGTATGTCATAATGGTAAATGCAGAACACCCTGGTGTGTTGGGTTTATATGGCCAGGTTTTGGTAGCAGGGGGGCTATAGGGGTGGTTTCTGCAAGGAGCTGCTGGAAGCCTCCCCCATGTCCAGTAGAGCCAGTGCCAGGCTGCTCCAAGATGGACCATGTAATGGTCAAGGCTGGGCCAATTAGAAATGGTAGTAAAACCTCTGTCATAAAGTATTTAAGACAAACAAAAAAAGGTTATTACACAAATTTAATTGCAGCTAGAGAAGAGCAGGATGAGAATGTGTGCGAGGAGCAGCCCTGCAGACAACCAGGGCAGCACAGAAGGAGGGGCAGGAGCTGCTCCAGGCTCTGGAGCTCAGATTCCCCTGCAGCCCCTGGAGCAGCCCGTGGTGAGGCAGCTCCTGGGGGAGCCCAGGCTGAAGCAGAATTCCTGGTAGGATTTGTGATTCATTGGGGGAGCCATACTAGAACAACCTGTCCTTGAAGGACTGCAGCTGTGGAATAGTGAGCCACTCTGGAGCAGTTGGTGAAGATCTGTTGCCCAAGGATAGATTAATGTCAGAGCAGCACATGGAGAACTGTCTCCTGTGGGAGGCAGTAGGGGAAGGACTCCTTTCAGGAGCAGCATCAGGAACAACTGTGATGAGCTTACCATAACCCACATTTCTCCCTCCCTGCACCACTGGGGGAGAAAGTAAAACTAGTAAAGAGGGAGGGGTGAAGGGAAGGTATTTTTAAGGTCTTATTTATTGTGCTTTGATTTTGTTAGAAATAAATGTAATTAACATCTCTAGTTTGAGCCTTTTTTGCCCATGACAGTATTTGGTGATTGATCTCTCTGGGTCCTTAGCCCAGCCCGCAGACCCTTTGTTATATTTTTTCTCCCCTATCCAGCTGAGCAGAGGAGTGACAGAGCAGCTTTGGGAGGTGCCTGGCATCCAGCCAGGGTCAACACCTGGGAATCAGCAACTTGCATAATGCAGTGGGATATGAATAATAGGAACAGTCTGCAGTAGTGTTCAGTGCAGCTGAAAGTCCAAATTAGTGGCAAAACAGAACATACAGTTTCAAAGACAAATTTGGAGTGCTGATGATGAGAAAACAGTGTTACAAAATATACCCAAATTTGAACTACTCAAGAGGTTCTGTTGTTCCTGGTGTGATGGAGAATCCTTTCTAAGCTGAAGTTATTTTAATGTGAATCCTTAAGCCCAGATATAATCACATAACAAGACTAATTCAAAATAACAGTCATACTAATCTGGTGTTTAATACAATCAACTGAGAGATTAAGGTTCCAATTCATAAATTACTTGCATACATAGTCTACTTCCAGAATCCTTGAAAATTACATGCATGCCATTGCCAGTTCACAATGATCTTTAAATCCATGTATCTCCAGTGTCACAATGTCTTCTGGTACTATAGGTAACTTTCAGCTCAGTGTCTCAGTCTGTTAGCTCAGCAGTTGAAGCCACATACAGAAATAAAGGAAGAAGAGATGCTGAGGAGAAGAAAATAGATAGAAAGTAAGGAAAAAGTTTCCCTACCATTTGAGAAAATATGCAATTTATTTTTTGAATGGGGGAGGTGTTTCTGGTGGATACTTTTTGTTTGCTTTGGGTATTTTTTTTGGTTTTGTTTTGTTACATTGACAGTACTCAGAACAGATTGGTGAAATTTCCAGAAAGAACAAAAACAGGACACTAATTTCAATAAATTGCTCAGAAAAATGGATTTTTCAACTCCCATGATATAGCAAAAGTCTTGAGAATGGCTGGAAAAGTTTTTCATAGTACAACTGTGAAACTCACCCCAAAATAAAAGACATTGCAGCTCTTCCAAGAACTTTAAAACACTTCTCCACAGCTTTTATAAAGCAACTGGCAATGAGTCACATAAAATAATCTTAGCAATGTAAAAGTTAGTACTGTAAGTATACCATATCAACACTGAAAAGAACAAAACTGGACTTGTGCATTTTATCTACATCACAGGTCTTGTATGTGGTGCAATCAGTGCCAGAAAGAAATATTAAAAAAAAAAAAAAAAGGAGAAGGAAAAGAAAGATTTATAAGTTTCTTATCCTATGTACTTTTAGGATTTATTTTCGGCCATACTTTTTTTTAAGCTTTTTAAGTAAAATTCAAAGTTAAGGTCTGTTCTCAAAAATTCTGGTGAAATACTGATTTGTGATACAAACTTTGAAAGCCCTGCCTAATGACCCATATCTTCATAAATTCAGTTTCAGGCTTCATTAACTGTTTTCTTTGCTCAGTTCCTATTTTATATCTACAATCTACATTGTCTGAAACTGGGGACAGAAAAGAGAAGCAGCTAGGACCTTTGTCTTTGCAGTTCTTGTGTGTGAGGGAGTCGAGATCTACTTTAGGAGAGTTGAAAGTTACAGTGGTCTCTAAGGAATCTTCATGTATTTAAAGTATTTAAAAAATAATACAGTTCCAATACAAACCTAGTACCCTATCTGAATGGAGATACAGGACTCTATTGAATCACAGAATATTCCATGGTTGGAAGGGAATTCAAACATCATCTGATCCAGCCCATTTTGGAAAAGGCATCTAGACAGGATGACCCAGCACCCTGTCCAACTGAACCTTAAAAGTATTCAGCATTGGAAAAAAACACCATATTCCCTTAGAAGATTATTCCAAAGGTTGATTGTTCTCATTGTGAAATAAATTATTGGTTTATCCCTTCTCAATTGCTGCCTCAAAATGGATTAACTACCACAAAACAAACAAACAAACAAACAAACAAACAAACAAACCCCAAAACAATCACAATAAAAGAAAGGAAAGATTATGGTGAAATATATTTCATGAGTGGTCAGCTTTAGCTTAGAACATAGAATTTCAGGAGATGCCCTTCTGCCTTTCTGCATTACAAACCAGACCCCAATCCATATTGTCAACAGGGAGACTTGGGGTTAATTACAAACTTGCTGTGTTGTGGTTTTACACCTCACTGTTTTCTATAGTGTTAGAACCTTTCCAAGCTCTCCTCCATTCCTCAAACATACACTTGAGTGCTTTCCACAAGTAAATATTGGTTTATCACTAAACCAATATTTCCTATCTGTATACATTTTGCATAAGTGTATGTTGATAAATAAGCTAGCAAGCCTATGCATTGCACATAAGGCATTTCTTAAAGAGGATCTTGGTTTTATAGAGTGCAAAATATGGATATTGCTCTATTTATCTTACTGTAGCTTCCTGGAAAGGTGACAGTGCATATTAGAATGCTATGCTTCATATACATGCTGAAGGACACTTCACATTCTTTCACATGGGGCAACCCAATAACCCACCTAAAAGAGAGAGGAAAGAGGGAGGTAAAAACAAGTGTAAAAAATATGTCAGTCCTACCAAATGGTGTAAACCAGGTAGGCACTGACTAGTGAATTTAAATTCAACTGAATTCAATGGGTGTTGTTCTTCCCACCTTGGTTAGGCATGGTGAAAACATGAAGGCGCACATGACCTGCCCTTTAGTAATTGTTTCTAGCCAAGTCGTAGAGGTTTCATTCCTGGATATTGAAGCAAACTCAAAGTCTTGCATGTATTTCTCTTCACAATGTGGCTGTGAAGAAGCACTGACTGATCTGTAGATATGGATATGTAGATATGTAGATATGTAGATATGTAGATATGTAGATATGTAGATATGTAGATATGAATTAGTGTGTAAAGATCTCAGCAGAAATCCAAAGCAGGAAAAGAAAGAGGAATGCTTTGGACATGACAGGACACAGGAAGACTTAGGATATTTTTTTAATATTTTTTGTTTGCTTATTTTGAGGTGTAGGTTGGTTTTTTTATGCACCCTTTATAAAAAATTGAAGTCTTTAGTGTAACCTAGTTATGTTAGCTCAGTACTGTAATTAACTTAGGAAAACTCAACAGATGAGCACTCATTGAGATGAGTTTTGTCAATCTGAAGCATCAGCAAAATAATCTGTCTGTTCATCTACCACAACACTAACATAGGCAGACAGAAAGCTCTGAAATCACCATATTTATCAATTATAATTATAACACAAGTAAATATATGTTTTACTTTTATTATCTGACAACAGACAACATTTTGGATGGCTTTCATCTCATCTAACTTCAGTGAGTTACTTTATATACATAGTTGGGTTCCAAAGATAAAAGATTTTTCTCAGGAATAATTTATTTGACCCATATTAAAGATCTATTCTGATATAAATTAATTGCATCCTAGCACATCCTAGACATAGCATCCTATATCTAATTTTTCTAGTGACAGCACAGATGGAGTTTTTATAGGTACTTTTGCAATGTCCACATTTATAGAGCAGAATCCCATCCACCAAAACAAGGCAGGTAAACAATTTCATCTTCCTCAACTGCCTCCCTGTGAGCATCTGATCATGTCGCTAATTCAGCTGTGAGATTTTTCTCTAATTGCCAGGTCTCATTCTATGATGAAAGGGGACTGTGGTAGTCTCCAGTGGGATCTGTGCTGCTGCACCTCCAAATGCCAGGCAGATCTCATGCAAGCTCCTAAACACATCAACCCAGTAGCAACCAGTAGGTTCTAGTGAATGGCATAGTTTTCTGGGCAGAAGAGAGCCCAGTGTGGTTGAATTACAGAAAGTATGAAAAACTTATTGTAAAGCAGAACACTAACATATTCCTTCTATATGAAGACAGTCTCTGCTGGAGCAGAACTTTTTCTCCTTCTTCCTCCCTCTGCCACAGTGACTTCTGAGGCACTTTTATATTTCCTTCTGCTTAAAATGTGTGACAGATACAAAACCTGAGAGAAGGAAGCTTTTGCTATTGCTCAGAATTACTGCTTGATTTTGAAGGATTATCATAAAATTAGAAATCCATCCATCTCAGATTTGACCAGACCATGTTATTATTATTTAAAGAAAGTAATTATGATCAATAGCCACAAGCAAGATTCCCACCACCCTTAAGGCTTTATTATAAAAAAATTTAAAAAACAACAACAAAAAAAAAAAAAACAAACAACAAAAAACCCCCAAATAAGTCACTGTCTCAAAGAGTTTGTAAGACATTACAGACAGCAGACAGGCAAGCAAACTGCAAGAAAATGATGAGAAAATAGCAATTTCCATAATTGGCAATATACTGGTACTTGCAGCCCTTGGGCAGTGAGACTATTGTGTCATGCTTCCTTATTTATTAATTGGCCATGAAGTCAAGCAAGAAAAATAAAGGAGGATTCAAAAGAGGGTAAGGAGACAGACTTGTTTCAAAGACAGTCCCAGTAGCTGTGAGTGTTTTTAGATGAGATTGTAATATCTGAGATAGTGAATGCCGTCTGAGCCAGTGGGCCCAGCTCTCACCTAAATGTGGCAACCTACTTTTTGACATGGACACTCAGCCAGTACAAACACCCCAGGACTAAGATATCTCTGGCAATAGTTCCTCTCTGAAACATCAGGAGTGAATGCAATGTGTCAGTGAAGAGAAAGCATGGACTAGTGAATCTAAGCAATACATGAATGAAGTCAATAGTGCAAGATTTGTGCATTTTCCATTTATCAAGGGACAAGCCATATATTCCAGTAGGCTTGCTTATGATCCTGCTCATGATCATTATGTTTTCTCCTCATCCTGACTAAGCATCCTTTCTGATTCAGCTACATGGCCATAAGAGCGAGTAGTATTTTCCCTCCTTTTCCTGCCTTTCCTTCCCTTTTGTAGAAACTACCATTTTTTCATTTCCATCCTGAAACTCATGATGCATTTCTCAGAATTACAAGACCTCATGAGGTTTCACAAACAGATAAGCCATAGACAGACAATGACTAGAGGTGGATAGGACATGACAAAATTGTTCAGTGAAAAAGTAAGGGAGAAGACAGGAATGAGAAACAGGCTGTGGGTATTGGAAGGTGACTGTCTTTAAGAGTGCAAACCACTACACTCCAGCACTGGACTGGTCCTTAGACACACTAAAAGTGAAAGGGAACCTATAAGGATCCAGTCATGCCACTCTATACTTCAGTTATATATAGTACAAATTAGAGCTATGAACAAAGTGATCTGTTTCTGACATATTTTTTTTGGTAGTGCTTTAAAATAGTTTCATATTTTTTGCCCATTTCTTGTGAGTCATTCATGACGTCCAGCAGAGGTTAAGATTGCATTACCCAAATTTAGCCATCCACATGTGGGTCATGATCTCTAAACCAGTAACTTCTATAGACATGGCATAAAGTTCATATCCATGGCAAATTAACTATGATTTATATGAATTCCTGAAATAGATGGGAACCACGCTCTGGAGGTGCCATGCCCACAGAAAGAGTTTAGCTTAGATTCCTAAATTTAAACATCATAAATACCTTAGAAACGCCCTATAGATCATTCTCATACTCTAAACACACTGCACAGACTGTCTGTGATTAAGAAAAACAATTGCACAAAACTGTGAAAAGCAAATCTTGTCCTTCTTGATGTTGCTCCTCCTAGAGTACCAATCATCCAACCAACCCTGACTGACACAGGAATCAGTTTTTTACTTCCCGATGCCTTTCCCAATTTCAGTCTTAACAGCAGCAGGCCTCTCTCGGTGTTGCTTCTCTCTCCTGACACTTGTGCCTTGCTGTGTGCTGTTGGAAAGGTTTAAGGTTGGAAAGGTTTTTTTGCCCCTAAGCACATGAAAGGAAAACACAATTTTGTATGTGTATGTGTGTGCATTACTATTCCTCCAAGGATTGCAATGCTTTAATATTTTTGGATTAACTCATGATCAAACATTGATGAATCATGGTATTTTACTGAAAAGCACAATCCTTAAGTCAACCACCTAATCTAAGAGAAGAAATTAAACTCTAAACCAACATAAACACATTACAAGTCATTAGTGTAATTAAAAAGGAATGTATAATTAAAACATTTGTGTATTTTAGCTCAAATTCATCTGCGGTAGGAAATTTTAATGAACTGTTCATCAAAGAAATCTCTGGAGTCTGAGGATAAGTTTAGCATAACAAGAAATTGAATGTTTTCTTCTCCTCAGCATAGGAAGCTCTGTTCCCACTGGCTTCAAAATCCAAGCTGTCATTGGCTCAAGCAAACTAATAATGATTCTAAATGGTTATGATCGCTTCAATGTTTTAAACTGATGTTATCTTTTTTATCCCTTAAGAATCATGTTTTTTATAATTACTTCTCTTTTGTCCTTTTCTTAAGACAAATTATTTTGTAATTAGTGATGAAGGAACCAGTGATCACTCCAAGACATCTGTCAAGTTGTCATGAAGTATCTGTCCCTGTAGCTATATTTAAACTTTCTGTTTAATAGCCTCTTGCTTTATTTCACCATTACATCTCTGCGGTACCATAAGCAGGATACCCTAATGATCAAGTTCTATAAAACACAGAGCAATTAGATTGTAAGACATATTGCTCCCATGAAAGCCCTTCCTTCTCATAATGTAACTCCCTCTTTTCCCTTCCTTCACCATCCGCCAGACCCACAAGTTTACTTGCAGCATTCATTAGCTCTTATTAGACAAGATAACTGTGTCAACAGCTAGCCTGATGTTTAGCCATATTTCTGGGTTTGAATACTTATTTCACGAGTCTTTTGAATAAGCCTGGTGGTCTGAATAACAGCCTCATGGGTAAAATATCATAACAATATGATTGGGGTTTAGAAGATCTACACTACCCACTTAGAAATACAATATTGTTTTTCTAGAATGACCTTAAACTGTTAGTAATACTCTGTTTTCTTTCCCACCCATCCCCAGGGCAGAGATTCTCCCATTTTGAGTTTGTCAAGGCCTCTGGGAACCTGTCCCTGGCAGAATTCTCCAATGAATGCAGAACCATACAGAGAGATTCATAATATTGCTGTAACGTACATCAAGGTAAAGCAAGGATATTATTGTGTATTGTAATATTTATTTCACCCTGGGGTATATTTTCAAGTCTTGTATGCCTTAACATAAATCAGCTTCTTTTCCCCTTCCCCATTTTTAGACTCCAGGGTATTTCTCTTTGTTTTACAAATGGTACCTTTCCAAAAATTATTCTCTAATGAGGCAGGAGAAAAATGCCTTTGAATAAACTCAAATAAAAGAGAAACATATTGGAACACAGAAATATATTTTAAAATAAAAAAAGAAACCGAACAACACCAACAAAAAAAATCCCAAACCCAGAAACAATAGTGTGTATACACAGTGTCACCAATCAGTGTCATGCTACATAGATAGATAGGTGGATGCATAAATCAGCTGATTATTCAGACAAGAAAATATTCCAAGCTTATGGGCATTTCTATGCTGTGATGATAGCAGAGATAGGAAACTGTAGAGAGAGAGTTTTGCATACTGTTTCACCCAAAATGAACTGAACTTTCCAAAACATTTCTTCTAGCCTCTGTTCTCTTAGGGCCTCTGAATACCAAGCCAGAAAATATCTTATTTTACAGTTCTTAATTGTATACATTCAGAGTTAAGTTTTTCGGTGCTTCTTGCTGCTTCACCAATTCAGAATATGATATTAATGTAAATAAGGCAACAAATACTTATGACACATGATACAAATGGAATTATTAATCCAACTTTTAAAATTATGTAGATGATTTTACTTCTAAGTAGCTGTTGTGAAGTAATGTGAGATAAACACATACTAAGAAATTTTGCCATTGGAGATAGTGACCTGGTCAAAGAAAGAGGCTGCACCTATTATTATGAGGATTATTTCAGCCAGGGAGTGGGATAGGGAATGAAGGTACAGTTACCATGTCTGTTTATTAACTAACAAGATTGTGTATGAAATGTGAGCGGAACTCCAGGTTGTCTTGTTCCACCATGATTTTTCTCCTCCTTGCAGGCACTTTTAGATGAAATCCTCAGGCCTTTTTCATGCATCAGATCAGGCAAGTTGAACATAATGGTTCCTACAGGCCTTGAATTCACGGGGCAAGTTTCAAAGTCACAAATGTAAATGAGGCATTCAACCCCCATTGATAGTCAAGGAGAACAGGGCACCTCTCTCCCCTTTTGAAAATTTCCTGCTATAATCTATGAAGTTTTCTCTATCACCAGCTAAATTTCCATAACCTTCAGCAATGAAATGCACAGACCCTCTGGGTGAATGAACTGTGTAAGCAATTTTTTCAACTTTATTTTCAAGCTCCCATGATGGATCCATTAGTTTCTTCCTGATGTGTGGTTTATTTACATAGAGATCAAACACAGGCATTATTGCGAAAAGAGAAAGGCGGTGGCAGAAGGGAGGGAGAGAATCCAGAGATAATTGAGACAAAAGGATCATGATGAAAGAGGGAAGCTCTTTGGAAACATGAGCTCTAATTTAGCCTCAACAAATCCTTTTGTCGTATCTGGAAGGCATATATCCATGCATACACATACTCATATGTACACTTAGACACATATACAAAATGATGCTTAGTAAAGTGCTTTATACAACTGATGCAATCAGTCACACAGCAAAAACTGTCAAAGTCAATATTTTCAAGATTTCTCCAGGGAATTCAGGCTGTGCAAGAGATGTATGTTTTTCATTAGAGTTTACACCAGCATTTGGTGTAATTAATCCTAATGTTTCAATCTTCACATAATAAGCTTATTCAGAAGAATAAAGTATTGCAGAGTAATGGAAAGAAAATCCCCAACAGAAGCTGTTGTTCATTATACATGAAGGAAGGATATATGATTTTTTTTTTAATGGTCATACCTTCTACTTTCTTTTCCATAGTTTTATTGCCATAATTTTAATATCTCAGAAAGGAGTCAAAGGTATGACTACCTAGAGCCTGTACAGAAGTATAATTTGAGACACTTGACATCCAAGGAACTGCAGTTTACATGGACAAATGGTGCCCTAAGAAGTTACTAGCACTAGGCCACTATGGAGAAAGATGTGACATCTACTTTGGAAACTGGGCCACACTCTGTCTTTCAGAAGAAGTCTACCATTTGGTCTCCACAGACATTATAGACATATCTCCTTTAAGCATATTTGATGAGGTGGTGCAGTTAGGTGTCCAGAGTGAATCACAAAACCCTACTGGGATGGAGTCCATATCCTGGAGAGATTTTAGTGAGCTGCAGGCTGCTGTGACTGTCCTGCTATCCATACCTGAGCCAGCTGGGCTGAGTGTTACCCAGTTACACCTTTTTAGGATTAACTTCTCTTCAGTCTGAAGGGCTGGTTTAGTCTATCAACCTTACATGACATTTCCTCTCCAGCAGCACAACACCACTGGAAAGATAAACTGTACAAAATCCTGCAAATTTAGAATCTGATTTCAAGTTTGTAATTCTGACACTTCCAAACATTCACAGTGATGGAAAGGAAATAATCAGTCATCTAATTAAATCTTGCTATCTGCAAGTTAATGCAGGTGATGACTTCAAGGACAGTCACAACACCTTCACTTAATTCCTGCAAACATTTCTCATTAACTCAGGGCTTCTGTTGCCTTTTCTTCAGTTTTCCTTTTAGAGGAAACCAGGGAAGTTTCCTGCTCCCTACGTACCCACTCTAATCTGAATGAGTAAATGTGAGTCTGTTGTTCCTTACATGGGACAGGGTGTATTTCTAAGTTCAGATGTGAAAAGGGAAAAACAAATATGGACAAGAAAGAAATTAAAAAGACAACATTTTACCTTTTATCAAATCTCAGTGGCTGGATTTACATATTTTAATTATTCATGAATTTGAGAACAGAAACGATGAAGTCTTATACCTAAAATACCTATTTATTTATTTACTAGCAAGAACCAAAGAATTATTTCTTACTAACTCACATTTTTATTACAAAAAAAAAAGGAAGAGAAAGATAACGAACATTTTATTTTTGGGTGTCTTTTAAATTCGGAAAGGTTTTCTCTATCAAACTTTCCTAAATAAAAACAAACATTTCACAAGAATAAAAACAAATGTTGTATAAGAATACAAATAATTTTGTTCTTGGTAGGAATTGTGAATCATCTTGTTGGATCAAAATCTTTCATACCAGGCTAAAAAAAACCCCAAGAAACAAAATGGGAGAGATAGGGAAAAAAAAAAAAAAAAAAAAAAAAAAAAAAAAAAGAGTACATTGTTGGTTTCTTGGCCTTTGTGTTAATTAGGGTCACTTTCATCATCTTTACATGCAATTTTCTTGTTTGGGGATTTTTGTTGAATTATTTTCCTCATTTTCTTTTCTTCCTAATTCTCTGATATGAAAGAGACTGTAGTAATGCTTCAACCAATCCCCAAAGGTCTTTACAGATAATTTCCAGTTGCATTACTGATTTATTTTTGCTTTGACCAGATGGCTCCAGGTTCATGTGACTGTAAGGGAGTTCTTTTGATTACCCTATTTATCTCTCCCAGTGCTCAATTTAAGGGTCAAACCTTGTGTAATACATTTGCCAGATAAACTATTCAATGCTTCTGCCTTTTGGACACCATACTTCTGACATATGCTCTGTGCTTCATTAAACACAAAAGTTATTAAGTTTAATAAATGTTTTCACAAACTCTGTAATAAAAAAATCTAAGTTTAAAATGTATTTATTTTATTCACATGTGGCTAGTGGATTACTTTGACTTTATCACCTGGAGAAATGGGTGAAATTTAAAAGCAGCATCCTGAATGAGACAGAGGAGGGGAAGGGAGAGCAGGCAGAAGCTGGGATGCCTTTTTTGTTCTCCTTTTTTTTTTTTTTTCCCTTGATATAGGTTATAAATGAAAAGTCGAGCAGAATGTTTTTAATGAAACCAATAAAAATGCAAAGGAAGATTTAATGTTTAAAGTAACGATAAATCAAAAGTGACAACTGAAATGCAATATTGCACCATGAGATTGAAGAAATAAATTCATCCATAGGGCAGATGTGCCTGCTGTAAAAAAATAAAAAAATTTAAAAATAGAGTGATATGGAGAAAAAATTAAAAAAAATACTTTGAAAAGTTTTTGTCACCACTGTAACAAACTAAGTCTTATAAAATCAAAATAATAAAAAAATAAACTATAAGTATAATACTGTTAGTTCAATAGAAATACATCTGACACATCCATGTGGAAACACACAGATGTATGTTTATACATATGTATAAATATATATGCAAATAAAAATGTAAAGAAGCAGAAGTTCAAAACATTTAAGAATAAATAAACATAAACATAAACATATTCATAACTTATTTCTAAGGTTTTTAGGGATAACGACATGAATAATTACACAAGACAAATAGTGGCTCTGTACCACTACCTCAGCTGAAACCTTCAAAATGAGAATTAATTACTTGGAGGAAAGACTGTCTTGTAAAAGCATTGCCTGGGACTAAGACCCCTGTGATCTGAATCCCAGCTCTGTCATGATCATGCTGTGTGACCTTGGAGGATCTGTTTTGGCCTAGATTTTTCCTACCTAAATTTAGGCAACTAACTGAGGTGCCTGAGCTGGGAACTAAGCAGAGGTGGCTTTCTTTCCAGTCATTGGGTGGAAAGAGGTATCTTCCATAACTAATTCAGATTCTATATGGATTAAGTTGTGCTTTCAGAGCTGCCTATATTTTCTGATGATTAAGGAAGAATTCTAGAAGTGACACATTCTGAAATGGGCAATTTTTTTTCTGATATTTGGGTTCAATCCTGACAAAATTATTCAGGCTGAATTGGACTTTTTAAAATAAAATAAGATAATTTGGAGAATCTGGAAAGGATTCTGATGCTTTGCAATGTGAGTTGCCTTTCACCTAGCTTCTTTTTATTTAAAGTAGGAATAGTGATGAAGTGATTTGAACTCAAGGTTAAAAACTGATTTTCCTCAATATGCAGTACAAACCTTTACAAATGCTGATTGTCATGGTGCACCTCTGAAAAATATATTTCATATAGACTTCTAGTCCTTTTCAAAAAATGGATTACAAGGTGTGTTTTTTTCCTTCAAGGACATAAAAGAAATTGAGAGAAGCACAGACAACAGGTTTTGCTTTTACCATCCTTGAGTTCTGAAAAAAAACCCAACCCTCACTTGGACTGTGACCTTCCTCTTGGGAAGACTGAGGCTCATAGGAAGAAAAAATTTCTGCTTTTGGATTTCTCTGATCTGAAGAAAGGGCTGGGAAAGAGGTCTGAAGACAACTGCTAGACAAGATGAAGTTGTGATTCTCTCTGCACACACAGGTGTGTGTGAGGTTTCTACGAGAGCAAAAGTCTGCAAATAATTGGGAAATAAAGGACTGATAAACAGAGTAAAAAGAAAGAGAGAGAGAAAGAATGAGAGAAAGAAAGGAAAAAAAGAAAAGAAAGAAAGAAAAAAGAAAGAAAGAAAGAAAGAAAGAAAGAAAGAAAGAAAGAAAGAAAGAAAGAAAGAAAGAAAGAAAGAAAGAAAGAAAGAAAGAAAGAAAGAAAGAAAGAAAGAAAAAGAAAGAAAGAAAGAAAGAAAGAAAGAAAGAAAGAAAGAAAGAAAGAAAGAAAGAAAGAAAGAAAGAAAGAAGGAAACAAAGAAAGAAAAAGAAAGAAAGAAAGGCTTTACATGGTCTTTTTTTTTCTTTCTTTTTAAGTAACCTTGTACTCCTTTTCAATTTTCCCTTCAGAGCTGCTCTCCTCTCTTTTTCCCCTGTCTTTTTTCCCCCTTCTTCATTATTTTAATGGCTACATGCTTGCTCTTATGTGTCAATGGTTGTGGAAAATCCTGTGAAGCAAGGGCTTAATGAAATGGCAGCTGGAACAGAGGGATAAAGTTCCTTCGGAGCAGCTTCAAAGGAGAGAGAGGGAGCAGAGTTAGCAAACAGAACAATGGTGCAGGGATGCTCATACACAGGCCAGACACATCCAGCTGGCTGTTTAGACGTGACACCCTAATGATGCATGAAGCAAAATGGGTAAGTACATGGTAAGGGAGAGGAATTGAAAGAAAGAAAGAAAAAACAAACAAAAAAATCAAACCAAAACGACAACAACAAAACCCAACAAACAAACATACAAACAAAAAAAACCCAAAACAACAAAGCGCTCCTATATATAGTAAGAAAATATTTAGACATTTAAAAACTGCCAAAGCCCCTTCTCTGTTATAACGTCTCTGTTATAAGGAACATGTGCTAATTTTTTGAAACAAGCCTCATAAATCCTAGATTTAGTCTTCCCTTCCCTTCCCAGAACTTCCCGTCCCAGAGTATCCCTTCCCTTTCTGTTTTATTGTATTTCCCCAACTAGTTTTCATTCATAATTTTAAAAGTTCTTTTTCTTTTAATATAATTGTTATTATTTCTGTTGGATTTATTATTGAAATTGAAATTGTGGCTACAGTAGTGAATGAAAACAAACCCCAAACAATACAAATAATAGAGATATCAGCAGTCTGAGCTATATTAAGAACAAAAAAAAAAAAAAAAAAAGATGACATGCACACACCCTAAAAGCACTTACTTCAGTCCAGCTGTGAAGATGTCATTAATAAAAGACAGAAACAGCATTACTGTTATGCAACTAGACAGAAACCTCTTCCTTCCACAATGCTGAAGACAATGTTTCCAATCACAGAGCATCAGCCTGTGCTGAATCTCGTACCTACAACACAAAACCCTTGATTTCCACCACTTGAGTGAACCCTGCAAAGAGGAAAATATAGCAGACTATAGTCTTCAAAGCAGAGTAATCAAAATCGTTAAAATGTGGTCCTGACCTGCACCTCAGAGAGCCACTCAGTGTGCAGAAATATTTCTAAGATATTTTCCAAACCTCCATAAAAAATTTATATTTCAAGGGTTATTAACAATGTATCCAGAAATCTCAAAGGTTTCAGCTATATTACATCTATAAATGAACTGGGGAGCCAATTAAATGCAGTTATTGTAGAAATATTACAATATTGTAGAAAAGCCACAGTCCTGGCGTATTGAACTTACCTGTCTAAAATTTGAAAAGGCACAGTTACGATCCAAAGAGAAGATAGATATTTTATAGATATTTCTTTTTGTTATTTACAGAACTGTGTTGCAGAGCAATTAACTTATTCCATGAATACTTGGCAATCCCTTTAATTAAGGGATAGAGGCAGGGAAACTTTATATCAGTCTTGTTTTAGGCTACAAGGACTGGGCTTTGAAAACCTGCCATCATCAAGTCTAACAACAGACTTCAGTTATCAAGATTAATCTCTTGCTTCAAGTTCAATTAAGAACAAGCATAAACTTGTCTTCAGGCTTATTTATTCCTTATACTGTCACTGCTTGACATATGCATAGGTACAGACCAGATGTGAGCTATCACCCCAGTGGCAGGGCACAGATCTGGCTGGTGGTCTGTCTGGCATTCTGGTGAGCAGGGACTAAGCCAAGACTCATCTGACATGTATATACCCAAGTCCGCTCTTCTGCAAAGACATCCTACATTGGAGTAGATTAATATTGTAATTTAGCTTCATGGTTAGCAGAGAGAGAAAAGAGATTGACCCTTCTAGTTTTCTGTTGTTCAGAACTATATAAACTTCTTTATGATGGGTGTGGTGTATAAATGTTAATTTCTCTTCATTGCCTTTCATGGGAACAAAGGATAACTAACTCAAATGTCTATGTTTATATTGTTTATATTTAATTTGAAGCCTCCTGACCTTTATACCACTTGTTTGTCTTGCTGGAAGGTAGCATTTCTTTTATGGATGCATGTAATGTCTGGAATTGAAATTTATTTGAAGGTTTCTTTCCTTTATTTCTTTTGCCAATCCCTCCCTCCCAGCCTTACTTTTCTTGCCTCCCTTTCATGGACAAAGGTAAGCGTGAATTTATCCTTGTCATGCACGACAACATTTCATTTTTTACTCTGCGGGTGGTAAGGATGGAGGTTGAAATGATGATGCAGCTTCTCTTCACCTCAGTCAGGAACAGGCTGTCTGCAATCCACACATTCAACATTTCTTTCTTCATACTTTTTTTCTGAGCAAGTTGTGTATTAGGGAAGAGAAAAAGAGCAACAACAAAAAAGTACATATTCTTTCTCCTCCAGTGACTCTAAACATTCTTCATGGATATCTTTCTGTGTTGGACTATTCATACATGGTTAAAGTATATGTAGGTATCAGTTACAGCAATAAACAGAATTTATTTACATATAGAGTGCATATAAAAATAATTTATAGAAGGGATAAGGACTCTTAAGTTATACAAAGAAGAGAAATTGTATTTAAGAACATGCAGCAAGCTTTGTCTGGTTTAGATGGCTTTCATCAATTTCATAAACTGAAAGACAAAGCTATGATAGGATGCTGGTATTTTGAAACCCTTTAGTCTTTGAATTCTCTGGCATCTTTGCTTCATGTCCAAAACAGGAATGCTACTCTTAATTGGAAACCAGTTGTAGGGACAAAATACCTGTTCTACATTTTATAGATTCAACCCTGCTTTTAAAAATGATGATAAAAATCAAGCTTTCCAGACAGGAAGCTGAGGTAATAATGAACTTTAGGCTTGGATTCTTTGTAGCCGCTTTACTTGGAAGCCTGTGGTCTAGATCGTCCCCCAAAAATATTTGTCTCTGTTAACTGACAATTTCAGGGACCGAAGAGAACTTTGATTCCTATGTCAGCATTTTAATATAGTATTTGAAAACTGTGGAAAATAAACTAGCTTATTGTGACATTTATGCAGAGTTTGAATTAGAGACAAGAATTTAATTGGGATTTGAGCCACAAGGACAAGCTTCATTTCTTTCTCCATCCAGAAAAACACAATTATGATAATAAAACAAAAATCCCAAACCTACAGGAGATGAAAACAACTAATTCACTGTCTTAGTTTTCCAAGTTAAAAGCCAGAGTGGATAAGGAAAGGACGGGTTACTTATAACTCTGTTCCTTTGGCATAATAAAATCTTAAATAGCGGGGACAATGGGGGTTTGTCCCTGGTTGCTTTGGGGCCAGAATAGGGATTTTTGGCACGTTCTGCTAGCATAAACATAGTGTCAGTTGATTAGAGCTCTTCCATGCCTTGAATGAAAAGCTACTATAATATCTTTCCACCTGCAAAGCAAAGTGATACCATAACTGAAAAACACACAGCTCTTCTAGTTCTTCAGATGAAAATAAATAATCAACTGCTCCTAAGAATATGCAAGCTATTTATTTTACCATGTTGTCTTGCAGACCTTCTAAGAGAAAAATCTGAATTCAAGATCCTATTCCTTGTCCAAACCCTTGGTTATTGAGGAGAAAGATCAGCAGTGTTTAAAATCCTGACTTTAACAATCTCAGAAGGTCTTACAAATCCCTGTAGGCCTGTTATCTTCAAGACTATATGTATCTTGGATAACCTTGGTCTGTAAATTAAGGATAATTACCTCCTGCTATTCAGACTTCTCATGTCTGCAGATGCCTGGAACCTGAGACTGACACATGCAAAACTATTTTAAGGCCAAATTAAAAGATATAGACACATGGCAAACAACATGAGGAGGGAGGAGGCAGAGCAACAGAAGTGAAAAATCATAAAATACACCACATGGTGAATGAGGGAGTGAGTCTGTAAGTATTATTTTAGAAGTATAGGATTGTAAGACTCATCATTATTAAACCTTTCTGTAGCCATTAAACATGAAGTAGTTAATCTGAGGTTTTTCCTCACCAAACTAAACAGTAGTTCAGTGTTTCCCATGTAGCATGAGGAAGACTAGAGAGGCTGGATTTCTGAAATGAGTTTGGAAAGAATAGGTACTTAAAATATACAGTTAAAGGGTTGAGGAACAGTTAATGTACAGAAAAAATATAAGTCAAATGTTTTGCAGTATAACACCTTTCCTCTGATGCACTCTATCCTTTCTTTGACTCTCATATTTGTTAAAAGAAGAATTACACTCTGCAACTGAAAGTCAGGTCTCAGTCCTCTTTCACTGCTAACCCTCTGCAGCATGTAGAGGGAGGAATTTGAGGTTTAAAAAGGGCTGAAGCCTAAGCGTTATCAGACATTGCTTCTTTATTTTTGCTGTCCTCTTGATAGAGTCATTAAGGCTGGAAAAAAACCTCTGAGATCATGAAGTCCCGCACTGCCAAGTCTATCACTAAGCCATGTTCCAAAGTGCTACATCTGTGTGTCTTCTAAACACTTCCAAAGATGGTGATTCTACCACAGCCCTGGACAGCCTGTTCCAATGCCTGACCATGCTTTTGGTGAAGAAATTTTTTACTAACATCCAGTTTAAACATCCCTGGCAGAAACTAAACATCCCTGTCTAAACATCCCTGGCAGAAACTGACACCATTTCCTCTCACCCTTACATTTGTTCCTTGGGAGAAGAGATTGATCCCCACCTGTCTACAACCTCTTGTCAGGCGGCTGTAGAGAGCAATAAGGTCCCTCCTGACCCTACTTTTGTCCAGGCTGAACCCAAGCAGCTCCTTCAGCAGCTCCTCATCTGACTCCAGCCACGCGCCCAGCTCAATTTCCTTCTTTGGACATGCTCCAGCACCTCAGTGTCCTTCTTGTCATGTGAGACCCAGGATGTGTGGCCTCACCAGTGTCCCCAGTTCAGGGGGATGGTCACTGGTGGTCAAACTATTGTTGACACCAGCCAGGATATCATTGTCACTTTGGCACACTGTTCTCATGTCCGGCCACTGCTGACCAACATGCAAAGGTGTTTTTCTGCTGGGTTGTGATCCAAGGAAAGGACCCAGCACTTGACTTTGCTGAATCTCACACAATTTTCCTCAGCCCCTGGATCCAGGTCCCCCTGTAGAGCCTTCCTGCACCCCAGCAGATCAGCACTCACACCCAGCTTGGTGTCTTCTGCAAACAGACTGCACTCAATCCCCTTTTCCAGATCCTCAATAAAGATAAACTGTCCCCAGTACTGCATTCTGGGGAGCACCACTGGTACCTGTCCACCAGCTGGACATAATTCCATTTACTAACACTCTCTGGGCCTGGCCACCTGGACAGTTTGCTACCAGCCTCCATGGCATGTAAAAGTTGAGTTGAATATGTGTAAATAAAGGTGTAGTATTTCATGTGACATTCAAGTTCCTGAACACTGGGAATGGTCAGAAGCATATTTTTTCTTTCCTATCTTATTCCTATTTCTTCTCAGCTTCATAAAACTTGGATAGCTTTTCTGTGTATATGAGGGATTTCACTGGCAGCATGTAAGACTTTTGCTGTACACTTAGCTGTGCACTTCTCAGACTGCCACTAATATTTAATTTATGCTTTTAAAACAGTGATGACATTGTGAAACTAAGAATAGATCCCTCATATGGAGAAGTTGTATGTCACATGTTAAAAGGAAATGCCCAAAGGAACTTAAGAAAATATCCTGTATATAAAATCTTAGAACACTAAAAAAACAAATTTTAAATAAACTCAACCAAACTGATAAACCTAAACACACATACACACACCCACACACAGACACCTACAAAACCCACTTCAAAGTCTCAAAGACTATATTTCTGATAAATTGTTGCAAGTATTTCAGTAGAAATTTTATATTGTGTTTTGATCAAGTCTTAGAGTTTTTTCCCCTATTCTGCTGCATAACTCTCAAAGCCAATTTTTTTTCAAAAATTATAAATTATTTAGTTTGGGTGGGACCCTAAGTATCATCTTGTCCAAAAACCTGACCACGGGCAGGGACATCTTTTATTAAATTGGTTGACATCATAAACTGACATGAGGAAAAAAAGTTACATCTATATTAAATTCCCAGAACCAAGTAACCTGAAATCTTAAATATGCTTTGAATGCTACTCTGTCAGTCTCACTAAGACCTTGGATAGGCAATCCTCTCAAGGAGTTCAGGATCTGACTCTGCATCCTTGGGCTTATATGACTCAGAATCTACAATAAACATGTACATGGAACAGATTACAAAAATACACACAGTACTGGTATATAATGTACAAGATGTTTTTGAATTTAGAGCTGAAGACAGGTTGATCATAGTGAGCTTTGTTTGCTTATTTTACACATTTCTTTTAAAGTTTCATTATTTAAACATTAGGCATAAGAAAGATTCCTGAAAAAAATGAAGTTGTGAAAGGTATAAGTCAAGCAGATATAAGTAAAAAAAATTCCCTAATGTAGGATGCCATTATTGAATGGTTAATTAATACAAATTATGCTGTTTTATATGATCAGTGTTATTTTTTTTGCACACAGTCTTTGCTTATTCAGTTATCATTACTCTACTTTAGCAACACATGGGCAAAGTCGGGTACCAACCTTCCCTAAAGTAAAGAAAGCCAGACTTCTGTGTCTATAGAGACTATAGTATAATTTATAATTATATGCATAAATTTACTGATATCTTCACTGTTCTCCATTATCCCACTCACTAGAAGGAGCGTCTGAAACCTCACTGCTCCAGCAATTTGCAAGCTTCTTAATTTTCTTTTTATCTTAAATTTGTTCCTAGTCAACCCACTCTATTTATTCTTTAGCCAACACTAGTGTTAGGCTAAATAGCTCATGTCTCTCCTTGGTGAGTTCTCCCTATTTATTTATAAACAACCATCATATCCTTCTAAGTCTTCATTTTTCTTGAGTAAACAAACCTTGTTTTCTCAGATCCTCTCTACTGACAGGTTTTCCATTGTTTTGATCACCCTAATAGACTTATTCCACTCTTGGGCCAACTTCAGTTCATTTTCTTTTATAAGTGCTCTCTTTTACATTCTCTAATTAATTTTGCAGCGCTTGAGCACATCCATATTTTTTCAGTCCACCTCTACCTATTGCCATTATTCTTCTCATACGTTTACTCCTATTCTAGGGAGATAGATTCTTGATTTTATTTCAGACCACATAGCTTGAAAAAATTCCAGAGTTGCTCTTTTTTCAACATCCTGATCTCTTTAGTGCAGCTAGCTTCCCTTCATTTGTCAAAAACTATCCTGTAGAAATTGAAATAAACCATGGTTTATTGAGTTTCTGATTTAACTTCAGCTGAATCAGCTTGCATTCTGGTGATTTTATTTAATTTTTTCACCATCACATTTATAACACTCTGATTTCATTTAAATTAAATATCTATAAATTTTTTCCAGAGAGATAAAAAAGGGAAAATCTCAGGACACTCTGTATATGCTGTCTCCAAGAAAACAAAGGAAAATTGCATTATCCTGATGACATGAATGCAGATCATTAGGAGAAAGCATTTCTTAAACAGAGTTACATGTGGTCAACCCAATCCCCAATGCCAATTTCTCCCAAGATGTTGTTAAATTATTTTTATAACTTAAAAATTTTTACAAAATGCAAGTGGTGGTGAAAAAAGCTAACTAGAAATTAATTCAATATTGTTGATTGGCTAACAAAAAATGTGATTTTGATCCCTAGGGTTTGAAGTGTCCAGAGTTTGCTGCAAAACAATGAATTGTAGGGTCAACCTGCCTGGCAACAAAAAGAGCTCAGCACTTGCCAGAGGTGGTTATAGCTTCCCAAATGAAACATTTCCTGTTTAATACAGGAAAATTTAATGATTCCATTCCCTGCTATCCTTTGTTCCCCACTGTCACATTCCAAGGTGTAAATGTAAAATGACTCCAGAAACTTATTGTATTTATGCTTCCAGATTCCGTGCCACTCTTAACTACTTAGGTGCAACATGCACAGACACAAGGAACTAAAATAGCAAGAAGCACATTGTCTAAATATTTATGGGCTTGAGTTTCAAAATGAAACATCTGGGATTCTTTAGAGTTTTTTTGTTTTTTTTTTTTTTCTCTTTGACACTACTTTTCAAAAAGAAAAAGAACAAAAAAAAAAAAAAAACCCGAGAAGAAAAAACTCAGATACTCCTCTGTTTAAATATAAATGCTGACTTTCTAAAGAAAGAGAAAAAGCAAGAAAAATGAGTGAGGGGCATTGACACCCTCAGGGAAAATATCATCTCAAGAGAACTGACCTTTCAGAGAAAGCAAATTAAATTATCCTTCTCATCTTTTACTAGTGCGGTGACATCATTAAAATTCACGTTATATACCAGCATGCTTTCTTTTGTATTCATAACCTTAAACCAAAATTAATCAGTTGTCACATAAAGTTAACATATTTGTTAATGGTGCCCAAGCCCCAGTACGCATTGTCTCAAGACGACGACTGTAAAAGAACACAACCATTATAGGGCAATGTCTTCCTCACCTTGTATCAATCTTTGGAAAATCAATCCCGAGCATGTTGAGCTGGGGATGAAAAAGTCCCTGCATGATGAAAAAATATTAAGTGTGTTAAACAAGTGTTTAATAAATAGAGTCCCCTGAAGTAGTAAGGTGCCATCACTTGTGCAATACTTAGAGGACTTGGGGGAGAGAAAGGGTGAGAACATCAACCGCTGAAGAACTGCTGCCACCTTTACCAGGGGTGATTTTATCTCTCTTGGTTCATTGAATGCTCTGTTCTCCCAGCTGATACTGCAATATTTGCGATTGACCATCCCCTTTATTCAGGAGCTCAGTAGAGACTCTGCATTTTCAAAAGAATATGACACTGGAATTGGTGAAACAATCCCAGAGCCTGAGGTTCTCAGGTTGTTCATGTAGTCAGTGGGAAGAACTGAACACCACAACTAAAAGTGACAAAGTCTATGCACAGATTGAGGGAGAAGACCACAAAAGGAGGAAGAACAAGAAAAGTAAAAGCTATTCCTTTTCAGTATAAAACTCTATAACTAGGAATTCCAGTTGTTCTCAGTATCACTTGGTTTAAGAAAAATAATAAAACAGTTTGCTTGTTTGTTTGTTGTTTTTTTAATGTATATGTGAGAAAAATATAAAAGCAGAAAACCAGAGATAGGCAGATGAAGAGACCATACTATGTGTTTCAGTGAGAATTCTGCTACTGTGCATGAGCAATACAGCCTGCACATTTTGTGAAAATTATTTTATACATCCATATAGTACCTTAGTAAAAACATAATGACACTGTAGAGTCAAAATATATCACCATAGAAAAGTAATGGAAAGGAGACCTTAAAATTTTTCCCCAGAGTAATAAAACATATTATTGAAGAGCTCAGAAGTGGGTTAATGCACATACATGTCCAGATGCCTTTCTTTATAACACTGCAAATAAGAAAATAATCCTTACAATATAGACTTGACTTCTTCCTGAACATGATATTTATTTGCTTCTCTAGAACAGTCTGTGCCCATTCACATTAAGAAAATATATTTCTTTTTTGCTATAAAGTAAGAGATAATACATAGTAGATGTCCTATTGAATTTCTATCCCTTTAAAAAAATAATTTCAAAGATTATATTCTTCAATTTATGCTCTGTGGACTGTCTTAAGGTCAGATCTTTTCCCTCTATATATTTGCAAAAATCCTTTAACTTCAATTGGAACAAAGATTTTGCTATGTGAAAAAAATAATTTCAGATCCTTGTACAACATGAGAAGATGTTCAAAACCAGAGAGATTCTGAAAGTATTTAACTTGAAAAAGATGACAAGGTTTTTGGTATGTTCTGTACATCTTTTGAAAACCAACGTATTTGAACTTGTCACAAAAAAGTCCACTTCCTCAAATCACTTCTTAGTAATCACTGCCATTGATTCAAAATAACTTCTAGAATCTGAGGTAGAGGAACAAAGCTGAGTAAGAAGGATGAGACTGATAACCTAGTCAGGCTATATTCAGTTCCAAGAAAAGGAGAACTCATACAATATTTAGCAATTTATAAAAGCCTGGCATTCGTGGAAGTGTTACACAACCACCTGAGTAGATTTGATAGGAACAGTTCATTTACTTCCCACCAGTATTAGTTCAATCAGTTCTGTAAGAAGATGAATACCAGGAAAGAATGAATAGTTGAGAAGTACAAGTACAGTTCAGACATTACTACTTGTGTTCGTTGTGTGATGCTTCTTGTCCTGTCCCTGTGTACTGCTGGGAAGAGTCTGCCTTGTTCACTCCTTCAGATCAGATATTTATACCTACAGGTAAGATCCCTATGACACTTCTCCAGGATGAGCAGTCCCAACTGTCTCAGCCTCTCTTGATATAACAAATGTTCCAGTCCTCTCTTTGTGTCTGTGGCCCTTCACTGGGCTCTTTATATTAATTCCATGTCTCTCCTTACTGGGTAGTCTGTTTCCAGGTACTGAAATCTAGAAATATCACAACAGGAATATCACAACAGTGACACACACTGACAGAAAGGCAGGGTTATCTCCCTCCCCTGCTTGCAAGGCTCTGACATAGTTCAGGTGGCTGCTGGCCTTTGCTCCAAGGTGTGCTGCTGGCTAATGCTAACCTTGGTGCTATCATGACCATCAGGGCTTTCTCTGCTGGTTATTCCCCAAATTGTACTGTTACATGGGGTTATTAGTTCCCAGGTGTAGGGAGAAATCCTCAGCCAAGAAGGATAAATGCATTGAAGTAAGCACGGTAAGCTACATAAATATTGCATAGGAAACACAGAAATAGGTGATTTTCTCAATCACAAGAAAGGGAACAGTCAGTTATGGGCATTAAATATGGAACAGAGTTTTGCAAAGAAGACATATAAACTCATCCCTCAACCTTACAATTTAGTGTTGCTATGTTATTGTTTTCAATTTTCCTTTTTTTTTTTTTTTAATGAATGACTTTAAATTAATGCTTTGTCTTTGTACAGGTGATAGAGAGGGGCAATGGAAATGGCCTCAAGTTAAAAATGGAATAAGGAAGAGGATAATTTGTTCACTATACAAGATAAGAACTGGGCTTAAATGCTCAGCAAGAAGATTCCCTCTGGAAATCACCAAAAGCCTTTCCAATGGAAAGGGAAGTAAAGCATTGAAATCAGCTGCTGGGAAAGATGTGGAGACATCACCACTGAATTCTTTAAGAAATATTTGAACACCCTCCTGTTTAAAATTATGAAGGCAGATAAGATCTGACCATAGGACAGACAGATGAGTTAGATGGTATTTTGTGATCCTGTACAGCCACAGTTTGATAAGATTCTAAGATTGTATTACATGTGAAAACACATGTCCTTAAAGATAGGAGTGGGTGTGAAATTTCCTATCATGAGTATAATATGAAAACAAATAGGGACTATTGGAGGAGAAATAATCTGAAATCTTAGACTGATAGCCTTCCACATCTACAATCCTGTAAACATTTGCTTATTTGAATCAATCTTACATCACTGAAATTAAATTATTTAAATTATTCAAGATCTAAATGTGCTAAAATCCATGTGGGTCCTGTTTCAGTTAGTTTATGTCTACTAGGTGCTCCAGCCAGCAATAAAGAAGAAAGCATCTGGGTACTTTCCACCTAGAGAATGGCATTGTGTTCACACATCACAAGCAATAAAAACAAGGCTTCATATTTATGTGCTCATGTTTGCATGACAAGACCTTTTCTCCCCCTTTTTATTTAGAGCTGAAGCTAGGAAGATTCCTTTGAAGAGAAATGAAGAAAGGATTCCTAAGATAAAAATATTGATGATTAATTTAATCCCTTAAGATAAAAGTAATCATCTCTAGGTCACCCTCTACTGAATTTAGAGGTACATTTGTCTTCACAGAACCTATGAAGGAAAGGGGTACAAACCCCAGCTATCCAGTGAAACCTTTGTTCTCATGGTGTACTGGCACAACCCAAGCTTCCCCTGAAAAATGTTTTGAAAATAATTAATAACATATTTTTCCGTTATGCTTTTTAACTCAGTAAATTAATATTCTAGGATAACAGGAAAGTGAATTTGCCATTGATTTATTTATCATCTTGTCTGTCCTCTCTTTGTGTCTTCCACAAATCTGCCCAATATACTGATGTTTACCACTCCAGTTCCCATTCTTGTTTTATGCATACTAGCTCAGCATTGCATATGTATGGTTTTAAACATGTGAATAATTGTGACACAGTAATAAGTATCAACACCTTCAACACCTTTAATTTTTTGTTTGTTTGTTTGTTTGTTTGTTTTTGGTGAATGGGATCAAGATCCTTGTTTCTGAACTTTTTGAAAAATTGTCATTTTGTCAGGGAAAGAAACATAAACACAAACCAACACAACCTCCCCTCAACAAATTAACAGAGGTTTCTGCCCCACAACCTTTTCTTCCTCTGAAAAATTCTCTGTAGTACAAATACATACAACAACACATATTCATTGAATTTTGTTGTTTGTGTAGCTTGATTTGCAGACTAGGCAAATAAAAGGTCAGGGGAACCAGCTATCTGCTGATATTTGATGGAGACCCACAGGTTCTGGAAATCCTAGGTCTGGAAGACCACCATTGCACTAGTGAAGGTCTCTTGCTGACAGGTTGGAGTTTACCCCTGTGGGGTCCCAAAAAGACAGAACCGTGTCATACTATAGCCCAGAGCACAGAGATAAATTCTCCCAGGGCAGTGAATGCTGTTATTGTGATTCACAGTGGGGAAATGCTACTGCCCTCTGGTTTTAAGAGGTCTATCATAAAGAGAGCTCTGAACTTGACAAAGTTCCTGGTTTTGACATTGATAAGAAAAATTATAATCATAATAATTGCAAAATTACAGTAATGATAACAATAACAGCAATAAGAACAGCAGCGGTGATTTACTGTGGTGATTTATCTCTGATGATGAGGGTAATAATAATAAGATCTAGTTCTCTGTGAAAAATTCTGTACAAAAAACATGCTTCATGACTGCATCTTTTGTAAGGCTTGAAAATCTACTGCCAGTACCCCACCCAAATATGGTTTTACAGTATATATTGACTACGCTGAATAAAAGTGAATAAATAAATAAATAGACATGTTTGAACTCAGACTTATGTGAAATTTAACCGGCCTCCTTGGCCTGTGTTCTTGATAGGCATGCAAAAACCATGACAGTGTTAATGGAATGTTAATATATTCTTAAAATGCTGAGAGAGTTTTCTTTGAAGTGATTTGAAATTAAAAAAGAAAAAAAAAAAGAAAAAAAAGGGGTGGGCTGGAAGGAAAAGAAAGAGAACATAGGGGAGAAGGAAAGAGAGAGAGAAAAAGAAAGATATATGGAGAGAATCAGTTTGATTTTTGGGTCTTAGATATTCCCTAAGGGGAAGGACAGAAGGACTACGAAACAGCTCTTTCCCTTTATCATACAAGCAATTACTGGCAATTTGTTCTGGCCAGTAAAACTTCTGATATTATCATGGTTGCTGAGTAATTTATCATCAAAGTTTAATGTGAAAACAGGTGACTGTGTAATCACCAATCTAGGAACAGAAATAGAATCGTTATTATTTCTGCCTGAAGAGAGAGGTTCTTTTTTTTCCTTTTTTTTTTCCTTTCTGTCAATTGACTTAACGGCCAAAAGGCTGTTCATCACATCACCATGAATTATAAAACCTCTATTAAATATTCATAAAAGTTTTGAAATAAATGTGTGATAGAGATGAAAGCCAGGCTAATTTAAATACCTACCAGACCTGTCTTAATTACAGAGGTAAAATGAGATATAAAAATTATAGCAGCAAGGAAAGGGAAAAAAAAGTTGAATCAGTTCATTCCCTACATTATGTGCATCTTATTTTTAACCAGTGATGTGTAATTTGTACACAAGCTGAAGTGTACAGTTCTATTGAAATAAATAAGTTTTTAAGATCCATGTTTTTATACTAATGGGAAATTTTTGGGTCTGTGGGAAGCGACACTTAAATGTGAACTTGTTTCTTGGTATGCATTTCTGTGAGTGTGTGTGAGCATGTGTAAGGAAATTGTTCAATTAACTTTAAGATGATAGAAAACTAATGGGTGTCTGCAGCGGTAAGAAACACAGAATGTTGGGAAAAGTTGAAATGTGCAAATTCTCCTTCTGATAAATAAGTCTGTACTTGCTCAGTCTCCTGGTCCTTATTGGATACTGTGTGGGATGTTTGAAGAATGAATCTGTCCGTGAGTACAGGAGATCCAGGCTTAATTGTGTCTAACATCCTTTGGTTGGGCACCAAAGGGGGATTTGTTTAAACAAACAGACTGATATGCAGAATCAGGCTTTTGCTTTGCAACACGTCAGCTTCACAAAGCTGGTAAAAAAACCAACACTCTAAATGAATAGATCCAGGGCTCACAAGGGAAGATGCACAGCCAGGCCTGGATATCTAAGTTGTGAGTGCTTTCAATTGGATTTAGGCCATCATCCAATTGTTCATAGCTCTTATTTTGAGCATCCAAAATATTCCTTTATAGAGAAATCAGGCTTTCTAATGTATGATTTATCCTACTTCAAATAATTGTTAGTTAGGTGCATGAGATTTTTTTTTAAGAGAACTGACCTGGATTGCATGTTTCATTGTAGCAAATATGGGAAGTTAGATTCCAAAACCTTGCCACAACTACAATACCATGTGTCTTTAATAGCTGCACTCTAGTAATGAAAGGAAAGTACAAAGATTGAGCATATAAAAAACATCTGCCTGATTAGTGTTTGTATTAATATTTGAGTTTGAGATATTTTGATAAAAGAGATATTTTGATGATATTTGACTTTGAGATATGTTGATGTAGTTAGAAACATGATATTGTGGCATTTTTCATTTAAAAAAGATAATATATATGATACTATACAGTTAAGACTACTCTTGGGGAGGTAGCTAGTCTTCTCAAATATATTCCTACCCTTTTTCTGTGTTACTAGATTGCAAGTAGTAGCTCTACTACTAGTAGTAGTAGTAGTACTGCTACTATCACTGCCACTATGATCTATCACTACTACTATTATTAAACTGCTGTTACTCCTTTTACATCACAACATTAATTCATTCTCCAAGTACAGAGAAATCTTCATGCTCCAAAAATTAAGCATACACTTAGTAAATATTCTGGCTAGAGATGGGATTCAGTTATTCATGTAGCATTTTCCCAAGCCACAATTTATGACATTCAGCACAGTGTGAAAAGAAAGCCAAACCTAAAATACTCTAAGAAGCAAAATTCTACAGAAAAAGACAGCTGAAAGTTTGTGTTCATAGTTCTCTTATCTAGGACACACAATCTATTTAGATAGAATTGACTTATTTTACTTCATATTCCTCGTGTCTCTATGATCGACAGATAAGGTTTCTCTCAAAGCAGGACTTGAGTTGATTTCATAATTAGCATAGTTCTATGTCTCCAAAACTTATTTGTTAGAAAGAACTTTTATGAAAGAACTAGGATTTATAAAGAAAAGAGGAGGATAGCATTGCTGACATCATAATAATTACAAATTTGGACTTCCATCAGCCTTAATCTTCAAAACAAGTCCAGCCTGCCTTGATTCCAAGGAAAATTAACTTGATTACTTTAATGAAGTGCAGCCTTTATATTTGTACATAATTCTGTCTTATATTAACAGTTTTGAAATATGTTTATAAAATCATGTAGTGGCAGAAAAGTTCAGATTAAAAAAAAAAAAAGTATTCAGAGGTCTCAGTCAATATTCAAAGTAAAATGGCGCTAGTCCCAAATGTAAAGCAAAGCTCACCTGTTTGTTATAATTTATTTTAATTTACTTCCTTACTTGGTTCTGACTGGTCCCATGAGACTTTTTCTTATTCTCAGTGTAGAGACAGCTAAGCTGAATAAATGACCATCACCAGAAAATAACTGCTGCCTTGATTTTCTGGAGGGAACTGAAAAAATATCCCCTGAAAATTTTTGGGGGTATTTGCATTCTGTTTCTGACCATAAGAAAACCTGGGCTAAGGGCTACTGGCTGACTAAATTGCACTTCAGTCCTAATTTAACAGACATTAAACAGGAGCTTTTTATATAAATTTTGGTTAAGACAGTTTTCACACAAATATTTCTGGCTGAAGGTCACTACATGCAGCATGTTTCTAACGCAATTTCACTGTGAAGAGATATAGATTTTGACCAAGTACCATGACTGTTCTGAAATGCAGATAATGAAGTCTCTTGTTCAGTCAACACTGAATATTCTGCACAGGTCACCAGAAATTATCAGGAGGCTGAGGAGGTGACTTCACACATACTTGTCAAGTGTATACAATTTTTAAAACCTTTATCTGAAGACATGAATCCTACAGTATTTTGGGGTGGGACTGGGGGAGGGATCTAATGAAATACCATTAAATTTAACTGCTTGAAGCCCTGCCTTTTTTCCCTCTAGCCAGATGTAGTTAGCTGAAGTCTAACAAAGGTTTCTGCAGCAGGTATTTCATCTGTCATATCAAAACATTTTCAATACCCACTACCAATGCGACACTAAATTTTGGTCTCACATAAATGTCAGCCCATTTATAATTTTGGGTTGCAGTACTGCGAATGGGAGATGACAAGCTTGTATTTCACACTTGCTATTGAAATGAATAAAGCTGACTAGTTCCTTAAAATAAAGGCTTTGAGGAGGAGTTTGTGTGGGGTTGTGTGTGAAAGTGTGTGTGCTCAAGCTCGCTTGTGCTTTTCAGAAAGAATATTCTGTCAAGCATGTGGTGATTTGCAAATCTGTTCCCATAGAAATTTCACCCAGGGTGCTTAAAAGACTAAATCTGGGCTATCTTGCTAATATCCCCAATTAAGGTGTGATATTAGCAGCCATGCATACTTTGGTTAGAGGTATTGGCGTGAATAAGAAGGACCAAAAATGGATGAGGGAACCTGAATGCAGTGGCAGGGATAAGATCAGAGATAAAAATTAATAGGAGATGGAACTCTCTCTTCAGGTGACACAAATGCATACTTCTGGAAAAAATAGCAGGCACTCGTTCATAATGATCACTACCTAATTGGAATCATTCTTTTGGATACATATCTTTAACAAAATGGTATGTTTAATAGAGGTGGTAATGCTGTGCAGGACGTGAGACCTACTAGACTGACTGAGCATCTTATTGAGCTGCATAGAATGTGATGAGCTCTTATTTAGATTCCACTTACACGTAAACCCAAAATAACATCTCAGAAGTCAATATTTTATCACCAACCCCTCTGTCAAAGAAAAAAAAATATAGGAAATGTGCATATGTTTATTTTCTTCTTTTAATGTGGAAAAAACCCACAAAGTTATATTTTTCAACATTTCCCACTTAAGAAGAAAAAAAAAGGGCAAATAAAATGTCAGTATATAAGAGAAACGTATAAATGTATTTGAAATTTGAGGTGCACATGCCTCACAGAAGCTAGGGTATGGAAAACTTTGTAATTCCAGAGTGGTATAAGGGTAGTTTTTTTGGTTGAACTGTAAAGTCCAAAAGCAACCCTCATTTCCCCTGTTATATACAAGACATGATATATATATGTGACAAGCAGGTCTGGCTACCAACTCCAGAATGTATCAACAAGGAAATAATGAAGCACTCTTTAAGCACTCTTATGCTTTTGATATTATACTTATTGTAGTCCACATTTCAAAATGCAGTATGATTTGTATGATTTCCACAGAAAAATATTACATTTTTGAAAAAGAGATAAAAAAATTTAAATGCTTAGTTTGTGGTTTTAGAGCTTAAAACTCCACATTTCTGTATGTTTATTTTTGACAAGGTCTACTTTTGAGAAAGAAGAAAATAAATTATTTTTGACCGCATGATATATTTGGTCTGAAGACTGCTTCTATAAAACACAAATGCAAAAACACAAACTGGGGAAAAGGGACTAGAGCCAGCACTGACACACTAGCTGGACCAACAAAATATGTTACAAAGTTATTATCTTTCTCTGAACTCTTATTTATTTTCCAAAGGTACCCAGTATTAGCAAAACCACTGAAAAACCATCATCCCAAGTTACAATCCCAGGAGAAAATTGAAACCAGATCTGCTACTCTTGTATCAATACACTAGTCTGACAATACTGATCTATATTACCTGTCTAATTAAGGATGTCCCTGTCCATGGCAGGGGTTGGATTAGATGGCTTTAGAGGCCCTTTACAGTTCAAATTGTTCTATGATTCTGTTATTCTCTAATTGCTTATTTAACTGTCTTTTATAATGTAGATTTCTAAAGCTACCATAGAAATTGGGATGCAAATAAGTAGAGGAAAATTTCCTACACATCTTCATTAAAGTGTTTGTTTCCTTCCAGTGATCATTAAAAATGATTAATTATGTGCAGTGGGTCTACACTCTTGAAGTCTTGAGCTAGGTCATAAGATCTTTGAGCATCTATTTAAAAATGGATTTAACAATTGCAATAATTTTTATCTTAAAAAGTGGTCTCTATTCCTCTTACAAAGCCAAATTCAGAAAACAGCACTGATTAAGGAGTAGTTTTCTTTACTAGGAAAGTTTTCTTTAGTAGGAGAGAGTTGTGTCTCAGAGTTACTTAAACACTTGGAGCTGCTACTTTTCATTTTAGATTTGGTGTCAAATTTGCAATCCAAATAGCCATAAACTTATATACTAATTCTGTCTCCATCTATATCAGGAAATCATGTAAGTCTTTCAACTCTAAAGCAGACTAGAATCCTCTTTTTTAAGTGAAGAGAATGTTTTGACTGAGCAGTGTGAATACTACGAGAATAATATATTTTGACAAAAAAAGTCATAAATATACCATGCATATATCTATCTATATCTATCTATCTATCTATCTATCTATCTATCTATCTATCTATCTATCTATCTATCTATAGATAGACATAGATATAGATATAGATATAGATATAGATATAGATATAGATATAGATATAGATATAGATATAGATATAGATATAGATATAGATGATATAGATATAGATATAGATATAGATATAGATATAGATATAGATATAGATATAGATATAGATATAGATTAGATATAGATAGATATAGATATAGATATAGATATAGATATAGATATAGATATAGATATAGATATAGATATAGATATAGATATAGATATAGATATAGATATAGATATAGTATAGATATAGATGATATAGACATAGATATAGATAGATATAGATATGTGTGCTTATATATATGTAAATATATACAAACAAGAAAATTACATTGTTGTGAAAAAAAAAAAAAATTTAATTTATCAAGGCTCTTTTATCTATCAGGTTATGTTGGCAGATGACTGGTCCTTGGCATGATGTTTATTTCTTTGACCAGAAGATGAGAAGTTACTTGGCAGAAGTAGAGAAGTTAATTACAACAGTAATTGCTGCATGTAAAAAAATCAAAGAGTAAGAAGCTGAAAAAAGCAACAAGAACAGAAACACCAAATTTAGGTGTGAAGGTCTCAAACCTGGATGCAATGGGGAAAATGTAATTAGAAATAAGTTGATCTGGGAGGGGCCAGGAACAGAAGAATGTAGGTGTTAAGATGGATGTGGGAAGAAAGCTTGGGCAGATAAGCTGGGTTAGAGCACTGCTCCTTGTCTTTGCTGTTCTGTGTGAAGTGCACATGTGTGTGCTTGTTGGATCACATGTGAACTTCTGCTACTAGCCAGGCACTCAGGCAGCTGCTGCCTGGCTTCTAGTAGTCTTCAGGACTTAAAGGCCACAAGATTCTGATTTTTGATTCTGATTGAATCCACTGTGATTTTTAGTGGATAAATATCTTCTAATTTTAAGGGAAATTAAGGGAAGGTGAGAAAGTGATATACCGTGCAATTTAGTTTGTTGCATTCTTTTTTTGCACTCACCTCTTTTGTCAGCTGCTGCTTGGTGACCTCTTGGTTTACATACACTGTGGCATTAAAGCTATATTTTATGTTCCTTTGGAAAAAGATGATCTCTCTTGTTTTCAAGATCACATTGTTTTGTTCTGACATTGAGGTCAGCAGCTGGAATTCATCTGTTCCCTTAATCCCTGAAGTTAGTCCCTCTTCTTCCTCCTCCACCTATGTTAAAGTAAACCTGACAGAGATGAGTGTGCCTCTGACTCCCTTCTATTTGTTTTTGGAGGCTTCCAGGACCCTTAGGAGGACTGGACATAGAATTAAAAGAAATTTTCTGTACTCTGCGTTCATCTGCTAGGAACACGAGTGGAAAGCACTGCTTGCATGACCATCTGAGGAAAGCAAGTGGGGACAGGGATCCTGTCCCTCTCCTCAGGCAGACCACATCTTAGTAACAGTTCTTTCCCAGGCAAAGGAAGTACAGAAGAATAAGCATGTTTCTGCGTAGCTTTCTCACATCTGGCTATATGGAATATGTTGATTGCAGAAAGGATGTCCCTCACCTTTTGCTAACGGGGCAGCTGGCCATGCAAGGCTCAGCATCTACTCCATTTGCAAACCAGATTTTCAGAGATGCAAAGAACACAGATTCTTTCTGCCTCTTTTGAATCTTCCCAAATGAGGATGTTTTGTCCCAAACAAGGTACTTCCATCATACCCTGGAGAAGATATCTTAAGGCTCTGATCATGATGTGAGGTTCGTGGCCAAGATGTTTGCTCCACCTCACAGCCCTGTGTGCCTTGAAGATATTCCTGCCCTGATGGCATTACATCTACATTACTAGTTCTAATTAATATAGGTGAAAATGAAAGAGGTTTTGCCTCACTAAGAAGTAGAGAACAAAGATTGAGCCTGACTTGTGAATGCATCTTCTCTTTCAAGAGTAAAACATAGAGCTGTTCAGTACATCAGATGAAATTATCAGCCATCTGTGAACTGAGCATCAAAGACACAATTAAAATACCAACATGAATTCTCTTCAAATAATTTATAGCAATGCTTTGTGCACACATCTCTGTTCTTCCCTGAGCTCCAGGCCTCTCTGTAGTGATATTTTAATTTGCATCCAGAATATTGGGGAAAAAAAGTTAATATTAATAATGGTAAGAAGGTGGAAAAAAAAAAAAGAAAAAGAAAGACAAAAGTTTTAGGTACATAGTAGGTTTCCTGGTTTTTATTTCACCATTAGAGAAAGCTTAGTTTCAAGGTTACAGAGCTGCACCTTATAATCAAAAATAGCAATGGAAGCAACAAGGTCAAGGGCAGTAATGGGTGCCCCAGAATTTTTCTGTTATCAAGAGATATTGGCAGTGATGTTCACTCAAAGTAAAACTCTTCTTCCTCTCCTCCTTATTCTATCTTCCTCCACAAGAAGTGAGAACTTACAAAAAATATTTCAGGGAAAAAAAAAAAAGGAAGAAAAGAAAAGATGAAGAAGAGGGAGTTGCTGGCACAACTTTCTGGTTACACTGAGACTGAAATCAGAAACAGGAAAGAAGAGAAACAAGCAAATGCATAAAGATGCTGCTTTCAGCCATGTTGTTGGGTAACCGTGGGTTTATCAAATATTGACAAACATGAAATGATTGTAATCAGTCACTGTCAGAAGGGAACAGGTACCCTCCTCTCTTTTACAAATGATCCAATTAAAGGAAACATGTTGGCTATAAAAGTCAAAATCAACAATGCACTGTACGCTGACAGCCCATCCAACATATAAAATCAATAGTGCATTCTTCTTCCAGCCAGCACAAAGCAACAGTAGCAACTTTCCCACCTCTTTAGTCAAATATGACACTGTATAAATCGATCAAAACTTAGTATTTATTGAACACTGGCTTCTGAAGAATGCAAAATGTATTGTTCTTTCCTTATTTTATTTCAATAAAGTTTAACTTAAAGGCATAACACTTGAGAGAGCTTAACTGTTTATTGTGGTTAGATATAGCCATATCTAGTAGGATAGATAGATCTAAATGTATATTAATACATGGTTCTGGGAAATAGATTACATTCTTTGCCTGAATGGGAAAAAAAAGTCTTCCTGATGATGGTTTGCAAGATCCTTTTTTATTTTCTTTATCCTATTTTCTCCTTTGTCGTTTTGTACCAACATTTAGCTCTGCTTTGATGTGATGTTACTGGGGAAGAAAACTTTCTTATCCCACAGTAATTTCATCAATACAGGAAGACATGATAATTCTGCTGAAATTGAGTCTGTGTTTTTCATTCTCCACTGTCCTTGACACAGGGGAAGAGTGTTAAACATGACTGTATGTCGGCATGCAGTCCAAAATAAGTTTGTCCAAGTAGGGTCCTGATAAGAAATATCTTAAGTATTTGTTAATAGCTTTTGATGACACAGGGTGATTAGCCTCAGTTATAGATCAACTGAACATTATCTTAAGTAATATTCCCTCTGTTTATACTTTTGTAGCTATTTTCCCTTTCTTTTCAATGGGGAGTAGGAATTCCCAAAGACACAATTAAATCATTTCAGTAATTAAATGAACCAACAAACAAACAAATGAAACTTCTCAAAAGCTTTGTTTATGTAGCTATAAGGGGGGGCGGGGGTTGGTTTCTTTTTTGTGGTGGGTTTCTTTTGAATTTTGATTCAAAAGGACCTCTAAGATCATCAAATCCAATCATTAAACCAGTGCTGCCACCTCTACCACTAAACCATGTTCCTAAGCACCAGTTATTGTTTCTGAACAGTGAAAGAACTGTAGGTGATGTACTGGTTGGATATTGTCATGGGCATAACAATCACAAAATTACACAGCTTTTCCTTCTTGAAAAACTGAGGAGAGGAGTCAGCAGAACTGTTATCTTGGAGTTCTTGAGGGCAGAGAGAACTGTTTAGACCTGTTTAGGAGACTGATGACAGAACGCTTTGGGAAGCAGAACTGAGGGGCAAAGGATAATACCAGGGTGGAAATGTCTTTAACAGTCTCCAGGGACAGTGACTATACCATTACCCTGGGCAGCCCGCTCAAATGCCTGACCACCCTTTCATAGAAGAAATTTTTTTCTCAATATCTAGTCTAAACCTCTCCTGGCACATCTTGAAGTTCTCTTCCCTAATTCTATCACCCCTTACTTGAAAGCTGATGCTGTACCCCACCTGTCTGTGACCTCCTTTCAGATCATTGTAGAGAGCAATAAAGTCTCCCCTGAGCTTCCTTTCCTCCAGGCTGAGACAACCCAGCCCCCTCAGCTACTCCAAATCAGTAATTTCCCCAGCTGGATTCCATCCTCTGTACACACTACAGCACGCTAATGTCTTTCTTCTATTGAGGGCCCGAGGGCCCCAAAACAGAACCCAGGATTTAGGGTGTGGCCTCACCAGTGCCCCCAGCACAGGGGGATGGCCACTGCCCTGCTCCTGCTGGCCACACTATTGCTGACACAAGCTCGGTGCCATTGGCCTTCTTGGCCACCTGGGCACACTCCAGCTTGTGTCCAGCCATTGAAAACCTGCACCCATTCAGCAGTTTTCCAGCCACACTGTCCCAGCCTGGAGCTGCAGGGGGTTGCTGTGACCCAAGGACAGGACCCAGCACTTGGCCTGGCTGAACCTCACACAATTGGCCCTGGCCTGTGGATCCAGCCTGTGCAGATCCCTCTGCAGAGCCTTCCTGCCCTCCAGCAGATCCACAATTCCACCTTGGTATCATCCTTTGCCCTTCATTCCTGCTTCCCAAGGGGTTCTGTCATCAGTCTCCTAAACAGGCCTAAGCAGTTCTCTCTGCCCTCAAGAACTCCAAGGTAACAATTCCGCTGACTCCCCTCCTCAGACTCCGCTCCTCAATTTTTCAAGAAGGAAAAGCTGTGTAATTTTTACTGTCATGCCCATGACAATATCCAACCAGTACATCACCTACAGGTCTTTCACTATTCAGAAACAAGAGGTCTGGGTAATTCCTGATATGAACAGAACAGATCCAATCTGCAAGCTACCAATATCTCTGAGAAAACACTTCAGCTATGTTAAATCACATCCTAAGACAATCAGACATTTTATTTTCTTTGCTGGTATTCAGAGTTCATAAATTATGCACAACTCTGATATAATGGACATTGCCTAATTTCTCACCTTGACTGCTTGATTGTCATTTTACTTTTAAATCACTAGCTTTCCCAATTACAAGGCAAACCAGTTCATAAAATATTGACGTCTCAAAGAGACCTGCTTGTACCAGTTGAAGAAATGTGTGTCTAATTTTAATATGCCACTTTTCCCTTTTCCAAGAACATGGACAGTATCAACTAGGAAAGGGAATGACTTTTTAATCCTTTGTTCTTTTAAAATTAATAATAGGTTGTACATTTGTTCATATTAGGTTTTTATCTTATAAACAAAAATTGCAGTTGTAATGGGCACTATCAAAGATATGTTTTTAGAAATATAATTTTCCTGTAGGTATTCAGTGGTATCAAAGGCAACAGCTATTTTCATAGAACATAGCTGACCTCTCCAAAGTGTTTTATTTCTTATTATTTAATTGTCACTCCAAAGTTTGGATTAAATTAGATGTCCAGGGATTTTCCTGGACATCTCATTTATTGCAAACTTTGGAGTAACAATTGTCTGTTGTATACAACAGGCAAAATTTCTCTGTTGTATACAACAGATAAAAGCCTGTTTTGCATCTTTAGGTTTTAAAAATTTAATATGGAAATTTAACAGCAGTTTTAAAAGGCAGTATCAAAATATTTAAAAACCAGGAAATTATTTCAATTTTTTTTCTTTTGTGAAAAAGTACGTCGATACCTTATGAAGTACCATATATTTTTTTAACTATGCTAGTGAACTGGTAAGGAACAGGTTAATCTTCAGAAATTTTCTCTTTAAATGGTTATTATGCAATTTTTGTGATTTCATAAATATCAATGAAAAATGTTATATTAAGAAATCACATATGTAGGCCTTAACTACAAGAAGCAAAGACTTGTCCTAAATAACACAGAACCGACCAAGAAGAAATTTTTAGAGTCTTGGAAGATAATCAGTTCACTCAAATCAATTCATTATAAGGTCTTGTGATAAAACCAGATGTATGCAACAATAAATAAGGTGTTAGATACAAATGCTTTCTTTTGACATAAATAAAGTACAGTCAAGACACTAGCCTGTCTTCTGTATAAGATATTTAAAGTTTTGACATTAGAATATGATGTCTACTTTTAGTGCTCATGATCCTGGATTTCAAATTAACAAAAATAGTTCAGAACTGCACATACAAATTAAAAACAGCTAACAGATTGGAAAATTAAATCCACACTATGACCAATAAAGACTAAACTTATGATATGGGCTGAAAGAAAATAGGTGATATGCAATAATTTCACACGTACTTAAAACTGGCAAATATCTATGGTTTAGAAAATGGTAAGAAGAGGAAGCAGAGTCTGTTTCTGATCTGGCAAATATTGTCTTCAGGCCTAGAGAGACAAACAGAAGTGTGCTAATGCTTGCCCTGGGGTTCTTATATCATTATGGAGATGAGAAAATTGCTGGACTTTCTTCTGACCTTTATTTGGAAGCCACAGTGTGTGAAGGAGCTCCTGTCCTCCTGTGTACATCTCTGGGCTGGAATGATGATGCAGACAAGATGTACACCTGAATGCAGGAACTCAAAAATGAAGAGTCAGTCCCTCAAGTAAATGTGTGGAAGTTTAAAACAATGTCCCATTGAAAATGGTTGTTGCATTATCAGTTCAAGAACTGATGGTAATATTAGGTTTGGGGGATTTTATCGGATAAAATCATTATTTTTTGAAATCTGTGGGTTTCACATGTTCATCCACTCTTTCCATAAGCATAAGGAAAAAATAAAACTTGAATTGCTTTAAGTAGGTTTTTAATACTCAGAATTCTGCATAGATCTGTCAGTAAGAAAATACTTCACTATAGATAAGTACTTGGCAGGGTTAAAAGGATTTTCTTCCTCTAGTGCATCTCATAACTTCAAAGTATCTATTTTGCAAATAAGCCAAACCAAACCAAACCAAACCAAACCAAACCAAACCAAACCAAACCAAAGAAACCTCAAACAGCACCAAAAGAGAAAAAAAAAACCAAAACAAAACACACACACAAAAATGCACAACAAAAAATAAAAATTCTATAATATTAAGAGTATTTGGTGACAGATAATACTATTGTAAACAAACTTGTGGAAAATTCTGATATTAATCCATACAGTCTAGGCCTCCTGACTTCAGCAGCAGCAATATAATTAAAATAACTTTGAATTCCATATTAGCAAGTTAACATTATTTTGACTTCATTTGGCAGGAGCAGTATTATTTTTAATATTGGCTTTAATGTTCTTCTGTGTTAGTCACATATTCTAATATCTCATCTATATGTACATAGATGTCGCTGTCGAGGCAGGACAGGAATTAATAGACCTGACTCAGGAGGCTGTGAGAGTAAAACTCCGCTTCATTCAAAATACACTGCTCTTTTATACAGAGCTTCGTGAGGACCAACTCCATTGGTTCTGACGTGAAAACAACCCAGTGCATTGGTGCAGAGTGCTTGATGCACAGTGATAGAACCTAACAATAAACAATGTGAAAAACAAGAGAGATAAAGAATTATTTACATTCTTCTCCAGCTCTTTCCCAGGCTTTTTGCCTGGCTAGAAACTCTCAGTTTCTTTCTTTGACTGAATCTGAGACCCACACATAGATAATCTCTCAATATGATCTATTCTAGTCTTTATGTACAGAAATTTTAGATATAACTTAATTGCTGTTTGTCTTGTTTTGAAAACTCTGCCAGATCATGCTTCCACATCCAGAAATGCAATAAATGCACAACTAAAGTCTAATCCTAGAATCCAGATGAAAACCAAAGATAGAATTCAGACTATAAATTACAGAATTTCAGCCCATTACTCTGTGATGAAGTATGTAGCACATTTTTAAGGTTCATTTATTTCCTCATGTACTGTTCTTTTCAATTTCTGCATCAATATGAACAACGCTCTACCTTTGCTGTTCCTACTTTCAGTTTGTTTATAAATAGCTGTTTGGTGTTCTGCTTTTCCTTTTCGTTCCTCTAAAATTACCTATACAAAAAGAAAAAAAGCTTTTGAAACAATCAGAAAAGTTAAACTTGGAAGCAGATTTTCAGATGACATTGTGAGGTCTCTAGCAGACTTTTAAAGAAGTTAAATAAACACCTGTTTAGATCAGTAGTAAATTAATCCCTATTTTTGGATAGTGGCATAAACCTTATGTTCCCTCATATTGTTTAGCTGTTTGGTTTTTTTTCCCCTCCAACAGCACAGGTCTTCCTAATCTAATCTAATCTAATCTAATCTAGATACAAGGGAAAAACTCTGTTGAATTCCTTTCCTTTGGCGTCACTCTGTATTTCCATCCTTTTCTCTTCATACTTCTTTTTCTCTCATCCTTCTTTTTCTCTTCATACTTCTTTTCTTCTACTGTTTGAATATTATGGGGATGTCTTTAAGAATATGATTTTAATCTGTGGATCGAGGAGTATTTACTCAGTTGTGTACATATACTCACAATTAACAATGAAGTGGGCTTGGGTTTTTTGGGAGGATAAATTTTACCCCAAGGATGTGCTTTTGTTTTGTTAAGAGCTGTTAGCACCTATTTTGCGTGGTTTAGACTACAGACAAATATAGACAGATTGCAAGGATCTAGAGAGAAAAAAAAAGGATCTTTTCTAACCTATTCTTGGATGTACTTGCAGGTGCAGCTGCTGTAGCGGCCTTTTTTATCTTGTCTCTGCATTAAATACCTTATACTGAGACAAAAGCTTCCTCACCTCTTAATCTCTGGTTATTTAGCCAGTTAATTCAATGTTCTTCTCTTTGATGCCTGTCCCTCTAGAGAGCAGCTTTTTATTGTACTAACCTGTCAGGGTTGAGCTCATATCAAGTTACTTTTGTTGAGGGAGTACGCATACCTAGATATCTAAGTACTTCTTCTTCTATTTTCTCTCATTCTTTGCAATAGAGCCATAGAATTTTAGGATGATTTGGATTGGAAGGGCCCTTTAGAGGTCATCCAGCTCCATGCCTTCTGCCATGGGCAAGCACAACTTCTATTAGATCAGGTTTCTCCAGGTGCCATACAAACCTTACTAGGTGAACTATGTAAGAATTTATTGTCTGTCTGCCCGATCTGTTGGATTTCAACAATGGAGTGACTACATCAGTGGAAGAGTTTAATCTGTGGCCATGGAATTTAGGGCTCTGCTCATGCTAAGGTTAGAGGCACTTTGTAAAGCTTAAGCATAGAGACATTGTGAACTGTAGCCATGACATTGTGGTGACGCCTTATGTTGTAGGCTCTGTATACGGCAAATGCTGATAATATCTGGGTATGCATTCAGACTGCAGAAAGCACATTCCTTTTCAGTATTTGTATGTGTGAAAGGTAATGAGTTAGATACCCAAACATGCTTTTAAAAACTGCAAAATCATTATCAGTCCTTTTCTTTACAGTTGAGTCACTTATAGAGCCATAGTTATTACTAATGAAATGTGAGGCATACATGCCATTCTTTCATTTTTTATAAATTTAAATTCAAAAATATCAGCTCAGCCTCAGAATTCATTATTATAGAACTGAATAAAATAAGTACATCAAAATAGACATAGTGCATAGTGTCTTCTCTCCCAGAATGACTGGTCAGGCGTATATAGAAAAAATTACTAAAAACTATATATAAAAGCATACACCCTCATTTAATCTCTAAATCAGTAGTTTATCACCTGTCTGTGATTAAGATTTCTTTCTAATCACCATAATTAATTTGTACTGATGGAATTCTGCTTTCAGGAGTTTATGTAATCTTTTTTATGATGGTCGGGGAAGGGTTTCTACAATAGTTGATCTTAGTGAGTCCTATAATTTATTTTTCCGTTGATAAGAACCCTGTGTTTGGTTTGGTTTCAGGCAGATGGCCTGACAATTCTTTGAGCTTTTCCTCTTGCTTCTTGTCCAGCCGTTCACTTATAGAAGTCAGTGTAAGGATACAGATGTCTAATTTAGGCAATTTACGTTTATGCTTGCTCCCACTTGAAAATGCCATTGCAGCCACTACTGAGTCACTGGTTAAACCTATGTTCTCTCTAAATCAGATTTAAATTTTGACCCATGAATAATGTCACTGCAAGTTATGAGTCCTGTCTTTTGTAAACCAGGATGGAGTAGCAGTAGGCAATATTTTAGGGAAAAGAAAAAAAAGGCAAATCTTTATTTTCTTATTCTCTGCCTGCAGGGTAGAAGTCCATTTAAAATCTATGGTTAAAGCCTAAATTTCTGTCAATCCATCAGCTTTGTGTGCCCATGTCCAGAGATGCCCCATGCACAGCCCCTGGTGTTTGTAGTTTGGCAAGTTTGCAAGAACCCACCTATAGCAATCAGGTCTGAGTCCAGTCTGACTGTGACTTGGTCTTGTTCACAAATGCTCGAGTGCATTTCTCCCTCCATGCTACAGTGAAAGGAAATGTGTTTTGCATAAACGGGCAAATGTGATGGTAAAACATGAATTTTGGAGAAGGAATATAGAGCACCTGAGTCTAATTCCATTTTGAAAGGTCTTTGAAATGAACACAGTGTGTTCTTATAAGAAAAAAAAAAAAAAAAGGCTTAACTTTTATGGGGATCTCAGAAATCCAGTGCATAGAGTATGAAATATGTTTCAGTGTTCAATCTTATGCTAATTAATTTAGGTCCTAAGATTCATGCCTCTATGTCAGAAAAATGAAAAGAACTGGCATACTCAGTGACAGGGACTTTTATATTCCACTGTAAAAGTGCAATCTTGTAGGCAAGAAACATTAGAAAATATAAAATACATACTTATCCATCCTTTATGTTGGTAAAAAACTAGATTGGATAGATAAGCAGATTTTTAAATACATTGAAATAATATTTTCTGCAAGGAACAAAAGAAGGAAGGGAGAAAACAGGAGAAAGCTAACCCTTAAAAGCTGAACACAGGGGACAGACGGATGATTTTGTTAAGTGCTGTGCTGAGCCCATCACTGTAGTCTTCTTGTAGCAAACAGAAAAATAAATGTGGGCAGGCATTGCTTTTAGCAACCCAGATAAATCCTCATGCAGCTTAAATATGCCAAGCTTATTTCATACCAGTCTTTAAATTTGCTAAAAGAAGTGTTAAAACAGATTTTTTCTAAATGCACTTATTAAAAATAAATCTGTGGTAATCTCCTCAGATTTCTTTTCTGTACACACGTTTCTAAGGCAAGGGAGTAGAGAAGAGGTAGCAGGTAGTGTCCTGAAGTAATGAATAAAATGTTTTGAGTGCACAGACTCTGCTTTGTCTAAGTAGAAATGCTTTCTATTTCTGGGTAAGGAATATTGTCTAGCGGCTTATGTAGTATTTTCATATATTTGCATATTTACTGATGAGGGAATAGTTGAAAACATAGCTACAAATAGATTCACACAGAGAAACCAATATGGAAAGGAAAAAAGAAAACAAACCAAACTTAAGTATGCCACACACAAACATACCACATACACAGTAAGGCACACCAGTGAAACATATTCCACAGAAGGGGAAACTGGACCAGCGCAGGCCATTTATTTTTCATTTTCCTATTAATTTTAAATATGGAATTCAAATGTATTACACTTGCTTTAAAATTTTATGTTATGAATGCATGCTGAGAGCTTTGCAAAAGCATGTTTCAAACAACTCAATTTTCAAGATCTGTGTATAACAAGATACAGAGGAACTGGGACCATATCCTACCCAGGTTTAAATTATTAATATATTTTTCATAATTCTCCATTATCCTTCCTGGAAAACAGCACAATTCAAGTAGTCTCAAGTGATGAAGGTTTCTTGTTTTTTGATTTTTTTTTTTTTTTTTTGCTTTCCAGACTCTGCTTTTACTTCCAAGTCTTTCTGTCTTTCTTTTTCCTCATTTAAGGTTGGTTTTTTTTTTTTTTTTTTTTTTTCCCTGCTGCTGCTGGCATTAACCAAGTATATTTTTCACATATTTGTATATTGAAAGTAGAATATCCTCCTGAAGTTAAGAACCATCTTGTTTTTCTTACATGCAAACAGGAGTGGACAAGAGTCAGGTGTGTGCAGCATTTACTGACCCACGGATTCCTACTGTGAGACAACACATGCAACCCACACCGGGGGCTGCACTCACATTCTCATTCCCACCATTTACACAAATATGCTGGAAAGCTTCACCCCTTGAAAAAGGATGCCTGCATGATCTCAAGCACCCAGCTCTGTTACATTAGTTTTAATAGTATAAACAGAAAATGCAAATTCATACATACCCTTAATCCTATGGACAGAGTGCCTCATTTGCATACCCTTCATAATTTAATTTTTTTTTTTGTTAAGGGTTGTGAATGCTTCATGTTTGCTTTAATCAGAATGTTGACATTTACACTGAAGCCAATTTCTCTTTTTCTATTCCATGTTTTGTTTAACCGTGACAAGTGACAGCAAACTGGAGAGACCAGAGTTTTTAAATTGGCTCTTTGCCTAGAATGCATCATTTCTCTTGTAGCTGTTTCCCCACCGCCCACCCCCTCCCTGCTAGGCATTGCAAAAAGAAATGTGAAAACATACTCGGCGAACACAGGAGTGAGGTGTTAGTGCTTTTAGATAAAGATTTGTGTTGTATTTTAAAACTAGATTGCTTTATAGTTTCAAGCTATTAGCAAGAACCTATTACACCATCACTTTGGGTCCTTGGAGAGATGTGCTTAGTGAATTTCAGTAATTCAAGGCAAATAGAAAACCTACATGTGAAAATATTTAATGGCAAAGGCACCAACTGCTCAAGGCTGCTGAAGAGAGGAGGCATGCTTTCTGTTAACTCCTTCCTTGGGTTTTTCAAGGCAAGAGTTTCTGCTGCTCTCTCCAAGACTCTCAGTAGGGCTCCAATCTTTTTTGGATGTAGAAGGCTAAGAAAATTTTCTCTGACTTCTGCAGTGATCTGTGTGCATGCAGGAGTCTGCTCGCCTACCTGTGGCACTTCACTCTTCTATTAATCTCTATCAAAATTCAGACATTTCAAGGCACATCCTGAATGAGAAAAACATACTATTATTTATTATTTATTTTATTTAATTTTTCTTTTTCTTCATCAGAAAAACAAAAATGAAATAAATAACATTAACACACACCACACCTCCTTGCTCCAGCCAAGTGGTAGATTCAAAATTGGAAGTCTGGTTTATTGGTTCTAACTGCTATGGGTTTAAACCTTTACATTTTTTTTCATTGGAATATCATTCTAAATATGTCCAGAGCCACTCAAAGGCTGTAAGACCAGGTAATTTACACCACAGAACAACAGTTTTAATGTTAGTGATCAAATTTCTGGAAGTTAACAATGTTTTTTTCCATAAATACTTTTTATTTTTTTTCTTAATTTCTATTTCCTTTTTTCCTCCCCCCCAAATGAAAATGGATAAACTAGCAAGGTCCATGTAAAAAGTTCTCCACAAAATCTAATTTGTCTTAGAGGCCTTGCGTAGACCATGCAGAGTTCTTCCAATGGGCTGAATTGCACAAACTTCTAAGTATGGAGATTGCTATAGCACTGGTAAAAACCTGACTTTTTGAAGACACAGAATCCAACCAGTAAAATCTCTGTTTCAGGGGGAAGTCTGATCCTGCCATGAACCATATGAAAAACCTCAGTGTGTTCTGAGGGACTGCTTCTGTACACTGCCTGTTGTAGTGAGAGCCCGACATTCCAGGTAGAAAATAGGAAAACAGCATGTAGGGGATGCTTGAGACGGTAGAGAGAAGAGGTAAGATATGAAGCAGAATCTTTTACATAACGTGACTAAACAATTGATGAAGGAGTTTCCAGTGCTTTGAACACCACTTTGCATTTACTATGAATATAAAAGGCATTGAACATACACGGCCCTCTGTACCACAATAGTCTAGTGTCATATGTATCCATTTTCCTTTCTTAAAAACATATCTATGTATTTAGATTAAAAATATACATATGATTTCTTTAAAATCTGCTTATCAAATATTTCTGTAACAACTCTTACATATAAAAAAATAATGTACCTGACAGATTATGACAGAGCTACTTGGAAAAAAAAAAAAAACAGACTAGGGGAAAACATGCTGTGTGTTAATCAAAGTAAACACCTGAAGCTGACAAAATAACAGCTAAGGCAACACAATAAATATGAACCAAAACTAACAACAGCCAGGAAACAAGGGACCAAAGTGATCTTTCTTACATTAGGTGTGAGTCAGGAGAACACATAGCAATTATTCAGTATCTATCATTCATATTTGCTTGCATTTGTATGATATCCATCTGTGAGCTATGTACAGTAAACACAACATTTGCTTCTGAGACAGGATTTTGCATGTGCTGAAGGAGAGCTGCAAGGGTTTGGGCAGCTGAGGAACTGAATGAGAGAGAATCAAATACCTAGTCTCTCAGTTTGTCTGTCTATCTGTCAGACTAACTTCTGGGCTCGTATGCTGAACAGAATTCTGCTCTAGATGTGAGTCAGAGGTTTGATCTTGCAAGGGAACCTAAATTCAGGGCAGAGTCTAGATCTCCAGAATCATTACCTGGGAGAAAAAAAGAGCCTAGAAAGTTTTGGGTGAATATTATTTGCATACTTAAGACTCTTTGCCCTGGACATACTGCACAAACTATTAGTGAGGCAAAATTTTTCACAAAGGTATAGGTAACCTGCAGTTAGAAAAGGTGTATCCAGATAAACAGTATCACAGAATAATGGATTGATTGAGGTGAGAAGGGTGCTCTGGAGGTTATCTGGCCCAATTTCCCTGCTCAAGCAGGGAAAATTATAGTGAGCTGCCCAATGATGTCTAGATGGCTTCTTTGTATCTCCAAGAATGGAGTTCCTTGTAATGTCCCTGGGCAACCTGTGCCAGCCCTCAGTTATCCTCACAGAAAAATAGTATTTCCTGTTGTTCAGGGTGGACCCCCTGCATTTCACTTTTGCCCCATTACCTCTGGTCCTGGCCAAAAATGAATCTGTTCTTTTTGCATCTTTGCTTTAGATATTTATATCCATTGATAAGATACCTCCAAGCTGTCTCTACCTGAGGTTTAACAGCCCCAGTTCTCCCAGCTTTTCCTCTTCTGACAGATGTTCCAGCTCATTTTTTCATGTCATCAGCAAACTTGCTGAGGGGGCACTCTGCTCCCCCTTCAACTGGACTCTTTTCTGTACAACATGGCTCTGAACTGCTGTATGACAAGTGGGAAAGAAACCTGTACACTGGTTCCTGTGGATAAATTCTCCCTCTGAAACCCAGAAAACTTGTGGATGTCCTTCCATATGAACACCATAAAAATTGGGCTGCAGATAATTCCTGTGACCTCCCTTAATGGATAATTTTATATAAAATGCAAAAATTGAACAGGATAGATGGATCCAGGGTAAGAATATTTGTAGGCTTATAATGATAAATTAAAAAGCAGTTTTAAGTAATTTTATTTAGTAAACAGAGAGGAAGCACACACAATTACTTGGCATTCTAGGTAGAGCAGTGGGAAGCAGACAAACTGTTCTTCCCAGATTAGAAATAGGAGAACGCCATTAATTTATCAGGCTTTATTATAAAGCATGTAGCTAGTGATTTGCCATAAAAGAAGTTTAAGTCCTTTCAGGCATTTTCTTGCTTGTGTAAATTCTGCATTTCAGATAAGACATGCAGATACCAGGTAAGAGGAACCTCTGTTCTAGAGCAAAGTAGTGTTCTCTCCTTTAAAGGACAGCCTAAATTCATGAAAGGGATTAAAGCTTTTGGAAGACCAGAGTTCTTATAGTAATATGGGACTCATCCTTTCTTTTTAGCATCATCTTTCTGTATAATGCAGGATTCTACCTGTCAGCACTGAATGTACTGAAATTCCTTGCTGATCCATGGAGTATTGGTAGTCTTGTCGGTCACACAAGTGAGGCCAGACAGCTAACTCCCCCTGTGGATTTGGTTTCAAGTAAACAATTTTCCATTCAGGAATTTATTTCAGAAGGGAAACTGCAACTTCCATGTGAAAAGTTATAAATCTTATCAGGACGATTGCATGGCAAGCTACATTCAGGCCCTCAGAGGACTCACAATTTTGTCCGTCTCCTTTGTTTCAAGGATTCAGCTTATTTTATGAAATTAATTATTGGAGATTTGCCCATTAAATAAATAGGTAAAGAAATACTGGGAGTTATATCTTTTGCCCTAGATTTTCCAGCATTGAAGCTCTCACGCAGAGAAATACTGTTTATGAGAAAATTGAGAGGGTATGAAGCATATTCTTTTCTTACTTGTTATCATTAAACAATAGGTATTTTCATAAGAGACACTAGTAGTTTACCCCAATTCCTTGTGCAAGCATATGCTGACATGCCCATGTATCATGGTTTAACCCCAGCTGTCAGCTCTGGGCTATGCAGGCACTCCCTCAGCCCCTACCATGCACCCAACAGGAAAGAAAATGACAAGGAAAAGGTAAATCTCTTGGCTTGAAATAAGAAGACTTTAATAACTAAAACAACCCAAACATCATCATCATAATCATCCAAACAAAAAACAGGGAGGGGGAGGAATAAAACTGAAGAGAAACAAATGTTTCACAACATGATTGCTCACATGATTGGGCATTGATCAATGCCCAGCCTGTTTTCAGGAGTGAGCAGTGACTTCCAGACAATTCTGCCCAGCTTTTATGTTGGAGTGATGTTCTACGGTATGGAATATCTCTTTGGCTAGTTCAGGTTAGCTGTCCTGGTCGTGCCGCCTCTTGAATTCTTGTGCATCTGCTCATTGTAAGAGCACAGGAATCTGAGAAGTCCTTGATTTGGTGAGTACTGCTGAGCAGCAACTAAACCATCACTCTGTTATCAACATTATTCTCATACTCAATGCAAATTGCACCACTGTACCAGCTACTAAGAGACAAATTCACTCTATCCCAGCCACAACCATGACACCATGGGATGCAGCATGCGCTTGCTTAAAGTCAGACAAACACGCACCTAGCCTGCTAGATGCCCAGAATTCCAGGTGGGAAAATTTTTTTCTTGGAATCTCGTCTCCCTTGTAGATATGACATTTCTTCAAGCCAAAAAATGCTTCTACTGTCTGTTTCCTCCCCTGAATGTATTTAAGGAGGACTGTTAGATAATGAGCACCGTAAAGGAGATGTGACTCTTGAATGTCACTTGGTGCAGAGACAAGGCTCCAAAAAGAGTCCAACAGCAGCTTTCAGCTAATGAGAAAGTCTTGTTTTGATAGATACACAAAAGTGAGTGCACAGAATGAACGAGTTAGGATCATTCTATCCCATTAGATAAGTTTCTGTAACTGTATGCTGTGTGTAACATAACTGTAACTATATGTATTCTTGGCCTGTATGACATATGAGCTTAATCCTATTTTGGCTAAAATATTCCTCCTAGAAATAATAACATTCTGAAAACATAGATGGTTAGTTACAGAGTCAGGGTCAATGGACTAAATTTCTAAAGTTACCAGACATTAACATGTTTGATTGGTGTTCTTTTTGAGAGATGAGAAGTCGTCTTTTTTCATGAGTTTTTAAAACATGTAGGGCTGCATTTTCTTATTCCAATGTAAAAGAGCAATGAGTTTCACGCATAGGAGAATGCATGAAATACCAGGTCTTGCTGACATTACTTTCTAGCCTTTCAGAAAATGCCCAGCCCTTCACATTTACTCATGACCTAAAAATTAGCCCAAGTGGTGTCATTTTTCAACCTGTTCCCACCGTTGCCTGGGGTTATCTCTAGAATGTCAAGGCCCTATTCCTTTTGGCCCTGCAATTTGTGTCATCAGTGACATCCATGTGAAGGGAAATTCATCAATCTCTTAGTGGACAACTCAGTGCAGCCACTGAGACATTTCAGCCTAATTCGCTGTTACTGTTTCCTTGCTGGCATCATAGGAAAAGATAAGGAGGAGCTGTAGCCAATGACATAGAGAGATTGGTACCCTATTTTTCTGTGTTTATAGGACTTAAAGTGTGTTCTTTCAGGATTTCTCAATCTTCCTCTTCTGGAAGTTGCTAGCCTGAAATAGCAAAAGCAGCAGCTACTGAGATTGAGATGTGTTTGCTTTCATTTTGGATGACTCTTGATCCACTGATATTAGGCCTCTAAGCTGCTCTCTACGAAGTGTTAAGTCGAAGAGAGAGTAGGAGAAGCATGCCCACAGAAACTAGGAGGAAAAGTTATAAATAACTTTTTATTATCTTAAGTTCTGTGCATGGACATGATTCTTCAACCTTGAACTTGGTTTAAATAAAAATAAAATTAAAAAGGATCAGCTCTTTCTTTACAGCAGAGACTTATTATGTACCATCTATAATGCTTATACAGTTCATTAAAGTAAATTTGAAAGCAAATGAAGGAGACTTTAACAATGCAGAGCAGCTGAACAAATATATAACAATTCCTTGAATGAATGACTGGATGATACCTAGTAGCAGGGCGTTTGCAATAGTACAAGATTATCCTGTGATAATTCTTCAGTTCTGACTGTGGCTGCCTGATAATCCCCAAAGCTTCTAATCTGCAAGATCTGGATCCATAAAGAATGACCAAAAAAAAAAAAATTCCAAAAACAACAAAAAACCCTTCACGATCAATTACTGCAACAGAGCCATCAGAGCCATTACTGAGCAGGTGAAATAAGTATGACCTTTTAAACCTCAAAGTCAACAGAAAGACAAAAATATACATAAAACCCTTCAATTAACATTTAGTTTTTAATATAAAGTTTATTGCTTTTTGAGTTCAGAAGATAGATAGTTTTCCTTTTACTTCTTTTCCAGATGTCAATTTGTTTCTTTTAGTCAGACAATCATAGTAACTCCAAGCCTGCAACTAGAATCCTTCTCATTTAATTGAAAGGTGGGTGAACAATTTCTATCAAATTTTTCTATCAAAATGGTGGGTGGTAGGATAAGAGAGCCTTTGCCCTGTGTTTTGAACCCTCTTCTCAGCCCATTTGCCTCAGTAAATTTTCTCAAACTGAAATTCAGTCTTTCAAACCTTTTCTTGGGATGATAGTGTTCCAAAATATTCCTTCAATTATCTAACTTGCTTTTGTCCTATGAACAGCATTTGTTTTCTTGCTTTTACTTTCAATGTGTTTTACAGTAGGAGTATTTTCTTTGTTAATTCTGTAGCTGTAAAAATGGGAAGAAACTCACCTCTAGCAGACTTTGTAAAACAAATATAGAGTCATACAAACTGCAGCTATTGCTCACTGGTTCACTGGATGGATATAGTTTTATAAAACATTGGAGGTGCCAGCAAGCTATTAAGGATTCTTAGCTTGGGACTTGACATTGGGAATTGAACCTTCAGAATTCAGGAATTTAGTCTGTGCCTGCCTCAGATAACAAATACAGAATTGCACAGCAATTTAGCTTACTTGCTTAGTGTTTTGTCTTGTTATCTACTTTTGTTATTCATTTATCAAAAAATGTCCAAATATCAATTTAAATGGCATATGGTCGATAACTTAAATTACTTGCTCAAAATAAAACGAGAGACCTATTACTAACAATTTAACATCCTCATTTTTGAGGTCTTAGGTGCACATCTGAACACACTTGACTCTACCATGGACAACTGTATCTACATAAAGAGCCCAGTGTCTGGATTAGAAAACCTGGATTGTGTGACTTTTCCTTTCAGTTGTTATCTAACAGGTTCTATTTTTTTTTCTCTCACCCTTAATGTGGGGATTGAGAAATTCATACACTCACATTATTCACTACCACCAATTATCCACTACCATTGATTGCACCAATACTGCATTCGCAACAATGTTACAAAGAGCTCTGCTTTACTGTAGCTTGATAGAGATGCGCACCACAAAGATGATGGACATTTTATCTATCACACATCATTGCCTTGATTTGTATTCTGGTAGAGAATGAGTAAGAAACTGGAGATGAAGGAAAAAAGGACATAGACAGAACAAAAGCTAACCCCTGACCACCTCCCTGACAAGATGAGATAATCATGCTGTCCACAAGAAAAGCCCTTCAAATGAACAATAATTTAAGAGCATTTCTTCCTTGAGGTCACCTTGACATGCTGAAATACTCAAGTTTAAGAAGAAAAAGACATCAAAGGGCATTTTCATTAGAAAATGTGACTTTTGATGGATAATTTAAGTGACAAAGTAAAGTTAAGCATTTGAAGCAGAGAGGTCTTGCCAACATGTTTTTCACAGCTGCAATAAAACTGGAGACTATTTTGTGGTAGCTTCAGAAACTTGTTTGTGACAGTTGAAAATTCAGTTGGCCAATTCATTGTTGCTTTTTGAGAGAATATCCTGCCCTTCAATCCAACATAATCAGCACCCATTTTCAGGTGCTGTATAAAAGGATATGAACTAGGAAAAGGATAAAAAAATTCTCAGTAAGTTACAGCTGTATTTTCGTAATAAAATGCTCCATGGGATGTGGACTGGATCACATGGTGAAAACTTCTTTCAAGCTTTCTGGTGCTCATGATAGTTGATGATCTTTTTAGTTCCGTGAGTATAAAAAGATTCCTTAAGACCATAAAAAAATTACAACAAAACTAAATTTTATGGGGGATAACATAGTGATTGTTTTACATTTCTTTGAATGTAATAATTTTAATTCCATCTGTAGATATTGAAAAGAAAATCGGTTTTATATAAGATTTTGCCTTTTACTTGCCATGCCACTTTGAAAATGGATATGTATCTTTATAGAAATGCCTTTCTTGCTGATGATGCTACAGGGATTCAGGACAGTTACCTGGAAAGCTAGTACATATGAGCAAAGCTTCAGTTAGTAAATTAATTTAATGTACCTGTATGGCAACATTTTCCCCCTTATGTTCTGTTTATTGTTATTGAACATGTTTTGGTTTCAGTCATTAATGACTCGTAGTCCTGTGAATTTGTCAAAGTTGATATAAAACTTTGCTTTATGTAAAAAATAAATAAAGCTGAATGAATTACTGACAGAAACTGAAATTAACAGAAAATTTTTCTCTGTCTCCATTTAAGAAGCGTGCTGGTAGCACACTCCAGAAGTAAGTGGTGCTCCCACACACTGCTGTTTGTAGAGGATCTCATCCTTGATTTTTTGAATTGAATGATAATCCATTTGTTTTCAAACACCTTTTTGCCCACTGATGGCAAAAAGCCCTGTACCAGGCTTCAGAGTCAGCATCATCTTTCAGTAGGATGGCTTGTTGTCTTCTATGCTGCTCCATCAGTTTTATCTGGCTTTTCCTGCACAGGGAATTTTACTATGCTAAGCTCTGCACTCAAGAAACTAACAGATAAACTAGAATAAAACAAGCTCAGGAAATTAAACTGACCTTTCTACTTTTAATACATGTAAGTGAAAAAAATCAGCATTCAAAATTCATAGTTGATATTCACATTATTAAGTAAAAGAAAAATGGATAGTTTTAGAAGTATTCAGTGACTCTTTAAATTGTGACAATTGTTACAATGACATCATGAAATCAGTTGGAATTGCAGATTAATTGCACTCAGAAAATTGCCACCCATCATTCTGAGAATATTTTAATATGTTTAACTCCAAAGATGAAAGTTGCTTTAAAAAAACCCATTTTTGTTCATAAAAACTGAAGAGGCATTTTAAATACAGGAAAGAACTGCACAAAGATAAACTGAATAAGGAATAAGAATGGAAATTTGAAAAACCTTTAGCTAAATTATTTTCATAAACCCTAAATCAAATGAATATACAGAGATCGTCATGGAGAAAAAACAATCACAACTAAATGTGCCAAAACCCCTTCAAAATGCTGAAGTTTAAAATTCCTTGTTTAAATGACTACTTACACAGACACATAAAGAGGTAGTTTAACATGTCAGCCAAACTGGAGAAGTGGAAAACTAAGTGGAAAGCTGCACCTGAACAGAAAAGTCTGACACATGGTGCTGAGAATTTTCTCTCAACTTCTTATTACTTTGAAATAAAAAAGCAATAGAACCCAGGATTAAAAAGAAAAAAAAAAAAAAAGATGGAAACACTAGTGCCACTAAAATTTACAAACTCAAATAAAGTATTTCTCTATACTTTTAAATATCCTACAATAAGCTCATTAAATCCTAGTTTCTTAAACAAGAGGAAAAATGCTTTCATTTATCATACTCACTATGTAAAAGTCATTGTTTCAGAAGCTGCACTCTTTGCTTCTGATAAGGTTATACTATTACTTTCCAGCTCAAGACTTACCTGAGGCCCACAGTAATGCTTATTACATATACAATAGAACCAAAGAATGAGTGAATTGCCTCAGTGAATACCTGAATGGACTAGCTCAATGCTTTAGACAAAGTTTTAGATATATCAGAAGTCACTGCTATTTCTCCTTAATGAAACTTTTTACACTTCCAAGTTCCAGAAAGCAGAAAATGTAAAATATAAAAACTTGATCATCTATTTTTACCACACTATCATGATTTTTCTATGTAAGTACCTCTATTAGAAAAAAAAGGGCCACAGGATTCTCTCACTTACCAGAAAAGGCTAGATAAACCAAACCTGATAGTGAAATCAGGTGAATTAAAATAAAGTACCCTCTTCTAATGAAGAAGGAAAACTATGCACAAAACTGGCTTATTCACTACTTTTTTTATGCTCAGATCAATACTGAATGCTTCTCTGGAAAAGATGTTTTTACCAAAGACAAGCTACTAGGCTCATCCCTGGAGTCAAGTGTGAAATTCTATGACTGGTGCTATACAGAAGATTAAGCTGGACTGCTGTCATTACTTTTTGTTGAAGATGGTGTATATCCAAAATAAAAAAGATGTGGTGCTGGATTCACCAATCAGATAAAGCAGAACTCAACAGGAATCTGAGACTTGGAGCTTCTGCCGCACCATAAGTTAGCCTTGATGGGGGAAGAAACTAAGGTACTATCAGCGTAAAAATCCTGTGTATCAGGAGAGTAGGTTTAGGCAGTTGGCATGGGTGAAAGCTTGAAGTTTGCCTTGGAAGACAAAATCTTCAAGGGCAACCTCCTCAAAGCACCAGAATGATCCATCTTGATCTGCACAAAACAGGCTGGCATGGCCAAGGTCCAGGCTAGCTGGATCTGGAACTGTGAGTAATAACACTGAAACACTGTCCAGGCATCCAAAGATTGAAGTAAGAAGGCCATATCTCAGCTGGAGTTAAAACTGGTAAGAAATGTCAAAGGCAACTTAGTAAGAGAAAAGAATACTTTCAGCAAGAGGGAAAAACCAAGGTTAACACGGGGTTGCTGCTGAAAGGACAGGAGTTCCACTGCTAAAGACTGTAGGAAAAGCTTAGATGCTCAATGTTTGCCTCAGTTTCTATTGGCAAAGAGTAATTCAAGACTTCCATGACTTGACAGGCTGGAGAGCTGGGCATAGAGAAACCTGATGAAGGAAAGTATAGGGTCCTGTACCTGGGGAGGAATAACCCCAAGCACCAGCAGAGAATGAGGGCTGACCTACCAGAGAGCAGCTCTGCGGAGAAGGACCTGGGAGCTTTGGTGTGTGACAAGCTGGCCATTAGCCAGCAGTGTGACCTCGCAGCCAGGAGGGCCAGTGGTATCCTGGGGTGCATTGGGAAGGGTGGGGCCGGCAGGTTGAGGGAGTTGATCCTGTCCCTCTAGTCAGCCCTGGGATGGCACATGTGGAGTGCAGAGTCCAGTTGTGTGTTTGTCAACACAAGAAGCACATGGAGCTACTGGAGCAGGTCCAGCAGAGGACACAAAGATTATTTGGGATCTGGTGCAGTCCTTTTATCAGGAGAGACTGCAGGATGTTTGGCCTATTTATTCTGGTTAAAAGAAATCTGAGAGAGAATCTCATTAATATGTAAAAATATCTTAATGGAGGGTGACAAGGAGATGGTGCCAGACTCTTGTCAGTGGTGCCCTGTGACAGGAGAGGGAGCATTGACCATAAATGAAAACACACGAAGTTTCACCTAAACATGAGGAAGAACTATTTTGTGTTGAAGGTATCAATGCAGTGGAACAGTTTCCAACAGAGGGTGTGGAGTCTTCCCCTCTGGAGACATCCAAAACCACCTGTGTTCCTGTGTTCTGTGAAGTCAGAAAGACAGATAGTTCATAAGGACCTTCCCTGGGATCAGTACGAGAGAATAGTTTAACACTTTTGCCAGCAGTCTGAGGTATAGGACGAACCAAGCTCTCACCAAAGCAAAATAACTGTGCAGTACTACAGGCTGGGGATGGCTACGTGGCAGCTCTGCAGAAAAGGGCCAAGACTCTTGCTGACAAAAGACAGTCATGTGTAACCTTGCCAACCTGGGATGACCAAACACTGATCCTCATTAACAAATCTGTAACCAGCATGTTTTAAGAATAATCCTCAACCTGGCACACTCATATGCCAGAGTCATACGAAGTCATACAGTCTTGTGTCCAACTTTGGCCTTCAAGTACAAGAAAACCCAAACAATGAAAAAACAGTGAGTTTGGAAGGGGATGATCAAGAGAGAATGCTGGAATATATCACATATACACATATTATTCTGGAAAAGACAAAGATAAATATTATTTCAGCTTCCATCTACACCATAATAGAGCTGATAGAAGTTGACCACTCTCAGAGATATACTCAGTACAGACAGGAGGCCATAGTTTCAATATGTGGAAAGAGAATTTTTCATTGCACAAAAGGGAATACTAAACATAACAATAAAAATTGTTAAGCAGTGGAACGGGTTGCTAAGGGAGATGAGGAAGGTCTTCATCTCTGGATGTCTTCAAAACTTGTCTGAAAGAAAAACTGGGGAACGTGATTGAGATTGCATCATTATGTGTTCAGCATATATTTGGATTGTCTTCAAAGGTTGCTTCAAGCCTAATTTTTTTTGGTGAGTTCTTTTGACTTTAAAACCAATGAATATGTGTTTTTCTTTGATGGAATATTGAAGAGTTTAAAGTGCATTCCACTGCTTTTATGGGGAAGGATTTTGCATGTAAATGTCAACATTTTCTGTTCCCACTGTTAACAGATAAAATGGATGCACATATTCAGTGCACTTTAGTAAAATCAGTATTTACAAATGCCCGTATCTATGAACAGTGTAGGATAGATAAGAAAATTTTTTTCCTGCTGTAAAGAGTCTCAGTTTAGTGGAAATCTTAGTTACAAGCTTAAATTTAGGTCTCATAAATCACACAGGCTGAAATGTGAACTAAGTGGCAGTGGGTAAAGAGGTTTCAGAACAATTGTTTGAGCACAAGAGTTTGACTAAGAAATGGAGACAGTACAATCATACAAATAAAATTAAATATGATAAAAATAAGATAAAAAATTAGAATAATTTCTATTAATTTTTCTATGTCATCTTTTATTCATACTGTTATAAAATGAGATATGAAAAGGACTTTGTAACCTCTATGTTCTGACTAGCTGTACAGAACATTTTTTTAATGACTTCTGAAATAGAATCCTCAATCAAAAATCAGGTGTTGATGCTCCTAAGAAGTACCTTGAGAGAAGTGCATCTCAGCTTGATATTCACAAAAAAGACACCTGTTAAATGACTTCCTCAAATCTTATTTTTACTGTGATTTGAACCTTACTCATTACACATCCTCTTTAATGCAGTACTGTGTCTTAGAAGTCTCTCTTAGAAGAAGGTGTTGGAAAAGGCTCATTCAAAGCTGATTTTATGCAGCAGATCAAATATTGGAACATTTGTTGAGAATGAAGCACAGACTCCTAGAAAAGGTACAAACTGATAGCTTTCTTATGTCCAAACAGTATCCAACTTCTGAATTACAGATAACTGTGACAACACCTTTTTCCACTTCTTCCTATTTCACCTGTGTCAATATCATTCGTAAAGTTGGGAATGTGAGTAGAAATTAAAAAATATTGGCATATACATAAACATAAAGCATGAACATATAATCAAGATGCCACAAAGGGCCCTATCTGTCTTTAAGGATTCATTGTCATTTTGGAGTGATAAAATAAAATATTTTTATTTTAAGTTGTGGATGAAGGGACATACACACAAGGAATTTCCTTCTAGCAAAGAAGCTAAAGCAATCCTCATTTTCCTATGTTCTCTTGTTCAGTCTTTAGCTAATCCTGAATTTGCTCATACATGAGAAATTGTAAAGGTGAGAACGCAGGTCTTGCTTCTCATGGTGTGGTTTTTATCCCTCAAGAATACTGACTACCTGTCAGAGGAAGGTAGCAAAAGGATCCCTAAAACCAAAGCTCCACTGCTCTCCCAAGATAATTCACACAATATGGCTTGTTCACCCTCTTGACATTTGCAATTGAATGATGCCCATACCGATTGCAGATTTAGTTAAAGAAGTATGGAAAGCACATCATCAAACTGACTATGAGTTTCTGCTCTTCTGGTGAGGCTTGATATCACTGTGTACAGACACAAGCCTTCATTCAACTGCCCACCCTGGGTCAAGGCCCTCTACATTTGGCTCCATACTTGTCCAGAAGGAAATGGAGTCTTGTGTATTTTAAAGTCATCAGAGTATTTTAAAGTCATCAGATACATACAGACAGGTCTGCAAATCTTCACTCTGAAAGCTGAGCCCCTACTTAGCAAAGAATGATAATTTTAAAATTTAGTTTTCCAACATACACTAATAATAATAATAATAATAGTAATAATAATAATAATAATAGTAGCCATACTTACCATTACTGTTTGAGCATAATAATCCCATGCAGTCAGTTTACAGTGTGATACACTTTTGATGTAAATGACAGAACACTGGAATGGGAATTAGGAGATCTGGATTATATTTATGGCTCTACTATAGCCTGCTCTATGATCCTTAATAAATTACAACACCTCTTGTTATCCTATTTCCCAGTTCATATTTATCTCATAGTTCATCCAGAAGACAAGTGTCTTGTTCAGGGAATCTTGCTTGTCAATATTCTTCATTGCTTATTTAGATAATTTCTTAATTACTTGAATTGTATTATTGTTAAGAAATAGTACTTTGGAGAGGTATTACAACATGTATAGCCTATATAAATCTGGGAAAGAGATGGGGGCTATTCTATTTTGCTAATGTAACATTTCTGCAAAGGTTAAAGAGCTGTAGGAATACAGGAAAAATAAGAACAAAAGACAATATTGTACCTTTAGCTAAAACCAACCATACAGACTCAGTAATCACTAATAAATCCCTTAATTTTAGAAAATTCTCCAGTGACTGTGCTGACACGATAGCTTAATAGTCAGATCAGGGAAAAAGAGATAACTTCACTTTGAATACAGTTTACTGAAGGAGCCATGACCACTTAGGGGATTTTAGCTGTATCTGAATTTCAAATACTTCTACATTTTAGCTCTGGCTCTATACAGCATAAGCTTCAGCATGACGCCACCCTTAGCTTTGTTATGTCAGGCATTCTTTTAATGTGATTCTTCATTCCCATTTTGTCATGGGTGTTTATGCAAGAAGGAAGTATACACAATGAATGAAAATTATGACCTAAGTGTACATATCATATTTTGTATCTGAAGCCATATTTACCTTGCACTGAAGCAGGTGGCAGCCTAATACATAAAGCAAATATAAAGAAAAAGAGAAAGCATGACTATAAGACTAGATCTAGAAGAGCCAATGGATTAAGTAAAAGCAAGTTCCACTGAAAAAGGTGAGAAGTTTACTTAATTTTATCAACACAAATTTTAGTTCAATCCTAGGTATTGTATTAGGTTTTCATTTCTGGAGATGCAAAGTCTGTTTCCCATTAAATAGATCATATTTAATGAATCTTTTTCAACCTTCTTCCTATTCTGTTCATCATACCAGCAATACTTAAATCCAGTCTGCAAATGAAAACCATAACTCCCACATAACAGTGAGTAGACAGGTTACATAGCAGGATTGATCTAAAGGGACTTATGAAAATGCACCTTCATCATGTCCTGAATCAGCTAAGCACTTGAACATATGAATAGCATTTAGCTCTTTAGACCAGTCCCAGCCAGTGCTTACCTAAAGCAAAGCTTTAGATGTATTAAAAATGGTTCAGACCTCTTATGCTGGTCTCCTACTAGCAGGGAATCAGCCATTCATAAACATTACCTCAGGTTTGCTCTTGCACAAAAATGGACTGGCAACTTTTGAAGTAGGAAGCCAGACTGTGGACAGTAAATGTGAATCAGCTGACATTGAGAGGCTGTTGATATTGACAGGATGTTTTGTAAAAGGGGGGAAATTGCAGCATGTCAGGCAGTGCAGTCTGTTAATCTGTCTGGCACTGGAAGTTTTCAGAAAAATTATTCTACAACAAAGAAACTCCCATAACATAACACAAGTGAGAAGACAGAAAAGAAAAACAAAACAACAACAACAAAAAAAAAACCAAGCAACAACCCAAGAAATTCAAAAGAAAACACAATCAGAAAAATATTTTAGTTTTTGTGGCTTGTACCACAAGATCAAGAGTTTCAGAAGTTCTCAAACAAATGGTGGAAGAGTAAAAGGTACTATCAGTTTAAATTTGGGATGAACACACTATACACATAATCATAGAATCATGAGCATCAAGGCACATTAAAGATCATCCCATTCCATCTCCATTGTCATGGGCAAGTACAACTTGCACTGTGCCAGGTTGCTTAGGGCCCCATGCAGTCTGGCCTTGAACACTTTCAGGATAGGGCAGCCAGAGCTTCTCTGGGCAACCTGTGCCAGGGTCTTAGCACTCTCATAGTAAGGATTTTTTCCCAAATATCCAATATAAACCTGTCTTTCAGTTTGAAAGCATTCCCCCTTGTCTTGTCACTATATGCTATTGAAAAGAGTCCCTCTCCATCTTTCTTGTCAGGTCCCTTCAGTTATGGAAAACCACAATAAGCTCATCTCAAAGCCTTTTCTTTACAGAGAGCAATATCAGCTCTCTCAGCCCTTCATCACAGGAGAGGTGTTTTTGTCTGCATTAACACAAAGCAATCAGTGAATCTGTGCTTCTTACATTTTAAGTGACTGTTGAGAGCACTGGGTTACAAAGACAAAACCATGCACAACTGTCCCTATGTCCGCACTGAAGGGATAGTGGGCTCAGCAGTGCCCTCAGAGCTCCTGGTCCCTGCTCATACCAGTTGAAGAATCATGGAGATACCATCTCCCGTGTCCTTCTAGGCACCAAAGCAAGAAATGCACCATTTTCTACATGGCTGGGATGGGCATCTGAGAACCTTCACTGTGGGCTCTATCACAAGTACACCTCTTCTGCAATGAGGACACAGCTTTCCTCCTTCTGCTAAACATGAACAGAGTGACATCCTCAACTCAGGCTGGAGGTAGGTTATGAAAATTACAGCAAGACAAGGCTTTGCATGTAACACAAACAGTGAAACTCTTCATCTCTGAATGCAAAAAGACCATAAATATGGACATAAGTTGGACAGTTGTGTAACAGAACTGAGCAATGAAATCCTGGGATGTCTAAACACACTGGCTTATATGGAGCTATGTCTGGTATCTCAGATCAGGACTGCTGTTGATGTTGAACCTGTAACTCAATAACATGGGCAACTTGTAGAGTTTGGCAAGAACAGGAGTAATTTTGCAGCATCAAGAAACATCTATTCAATCTCAAAATGAGTGGCATGGAATGAGTGGGTTCTTTTGTTGTGTTTGGGTTTTTTTTATTAATTAAACAATATTAACTTTCAAAAATACATGGGAACATCACCCGGCACAGTTTAATTCACTAGTGTTAATGTAATCAAAGTGACTGTATATAGAAGCCTTGAGGTCTGGATTGTTAAAATTTAAACGATATTCTATTCCTTTGCTGCTTCAGTCCTCCATCTCTGTATATGTCACATGATGAAGTCCAGACTTTTCTTATGTCGAGCCATAGCTTCCATGAAAAATGAGAACTGTCCTTTAGGAGAAGAAGACCAATCTTTTAACATCATTATTGTCAAGTCAAGTGCCTATCAGTCCTCAAGGTGGACAGGGTGTCAGCACTGTTTGGGAGATTTTTCTCACTAGACTTCATCTGGCTAAAGGTAGGCATTTAGCCACCTAAACAGGTTAGAGGTATCATGCACTAAAGTTGCCCACCAGTCACTACTAACTCAAGTGAGAGCTTAAGATGGTGAGTTTACACATCTATGTTAAGTTTTGTGAAAGGAATTTTCTCTGTGCTTAACTGGTACCTCTCTAGATCTTCTTTATACTTCTGGAAGTCTCTCCCAAACACGAAAATTCACCAAAGTGAATTCCTGCATTGTCTGCTGCTAAGTGCGCTTTGTAAACATAGAGGTCAGGATCTGAATGACAGATACCCACCCTGCAGGCAGGAAAATGTTTGTGCATTGGGTCTGTCTGGACTGCAGTTAATGTTCTTCATAGCTGCTTGTATGGCACTGCTTGAGAAAAGTGGCCAAAATGACGCTGACAACAAACTATTATAGCTACTGCTGAAAAGTATTTACACAGCATCAAGGCCTTCTCTGTTTATAACATCCTAATAATTGCATTTAAAGTGCACAGATGCTGGGAGAAGCCATAACCAGGCAGAGGACCCAATCTTGCCAGTGAGAGATTCCATGCTGCGCACTGTCATGCTCAAAAATAAAGGAGAGGTGGGAAGATTGAGCAGCTCCTATTCTGGTTGGGTACTGTCTGTGTTTTGGTTTGAAGATGGGACATGGTTAGTTACTGTCTTTGTATAAAGTTTTTTTGGTTTTGTGCTTTCTCTTTCTTCTTCCACTCCTTCACTTATTAAACTGTTTTTATCCTGACCCATGTGTTTCCTTGCATTTACTCTTTCATTCTTCTTACATTCCACTGTGGGGAGAAGGGAGCAGTGAAGGACTTTTTATGGAGTACATAGCTGCTTAACACACAACGGCATGGATGAACTGGTGAGTAAATGTCCTGGGCAGTACAGACATTCTCTGAAAGGAGCCACCCACCATCTTGCACTAAAAAAGCTCTCTCCATAACTTAATAATATACTTTATATTTACAGCCTTCAGTTTCACCCGCAACATCTCCTTACAATGCAATTAGGGCTTATGTATACTCTTCCTGTATTTAACCTTTTATCTTAAATGATGATGGGTCACAATTCAGCCAGAGCATTTTGCCCAAGTGAAGATACTCTTGGCCAAGGAAGTACCATCACTGCAATCTATATCCTGCATCAGAAATAAGAACATCATAATTCCCTCTTCTGCTATTGCAAATAAAAATGCCAGGAAATAAATGTTTTACATAAGCATTTCTGTAATGACTAACAAGAAATTGAAAAAAAAAGTTATATAAATTTATTTGCACTATAATGAAAATACCACATTATTATGCTATCTTTTCTCTTTCTTTCCTTTCTCTTTCTTTCTTTTCAGATTTTTTCTCCTGATTCTATTTTTTTGTTGTTGTTTCTTCCTAAAGGTATGCTTGAATAGAACTATCTGGTTTAGAAGATGAGGCTGACTGATTACTGTAATTCATAGGGCCTTAATTAGCTGCACAAACCATTAGCTACAATTAGACTATTATAAAACACTTGATGCGCTGTGTCAACCATGGGGGCTCATTTATTTTTGTGGCAGGGAAGGGAGGGGGGAAGGGGAAAAGAGAGCACTGTACAGCCAAGCATGCTAATAAAGAATGATTTTTGATTTAAGATGTTGCCGATAGTCCCTCAGAATTAATCTCAATAGCTGTCTAATTTGTGTCGGTGGATGGTATATTTATTGTAAAATGACACCAAAGCTAAATGAGTTACCTGAAGCAGGACTGCTAATGTCAGCGCCTGGAGACGCAACTCCATATGCCGTAATACAGCAAGGCACTGGGGGTGAATGCTCCCAGTGAAGCACTTTGCTTCATCTGCCTCTGAAAATGCAGCAACATGACTTACACTTTATGATCTTTAAATAATAATAATTTTAAAAAAATTAAAAAATATGAAAAACAAATTCCAGAGCAGCTTTCCAAGGTGAGGGGGTGCTTACAAGGGCATGGTCCAGGCAGAAGAAACCTTATTGAAATTGGTTTGGGTGTTGGCATATAATACAGATGAGGCAGATTTTTCTAAGAGGCTTAACACAGTGGGAATGTAAGTATGACATTCTTTAACATAGAGGCCTTTTTTGTTTGTTTTCATGTTGTATTTTCTGATTCATATTGTATTGATCTAACTTTCTAGCTGCAAATTGCTGGAAATACATTTATAGATTCCTTAAATTTCTTTCTTTTTTTTTTTTTTCCCTTGATTAATTTCCTGCTAAGCACCTTTGCAACAGAAAGTCAGGAGCTTAAAATAGGACAGATAGGTTCAATAATACATGGCACTTGGTCTTTTCTGTATCATGCATGAAAGTATAAAAGCACATAGGGGAAGAAAGTAAAATCTGAAGTTAATATGTTAGATTGGGACTTAGAGCCCTGAATTCTGTTCCTGTTGTGCCCTGCATGACCTTGGGCAATTCCATTTCTCTGTGCTTTTGTGCAACATGGGGACAGTCACACTTTCTCTCCTATTATGCTTTGTTTCTTTCAACTCTGGGGCCCAGATTCACAAAAGTAAATCAAGGTAATTTATCTTGATGGACTAGAAAGTAAGAGCTGAATTACCTCTGTGGATCAGGTCTAAGCTTTTTTGGGGCAGGGATTGCCTATTGGTTTGGGGAAACGCAGCACCTGGCATGCAGGACCAAATGTCATTTAGAAACTTTAAATCTTCTTGGAAAAAAATCCCACAACATGCTGCTAATAGGATGGAGTTGTTACACTGCGTACACTGTGATTAACTAGCTGATGATCTTCAGCGATGCTGCAGCTGCCAATACACTTTGTACTATCCTCAGCCATTAATATCTCAGCAGAAACAGAGCTCAGAGTGTCCAGCCCCAAAGTTAAAAGCCTCTGTTGCCAGAGCCAAAGGAAGGTGAGTCACTGATAATTGCAGTTGAGTGTCCTGTGTCTCACTTAGGATGCTGAGCACTATATATAGGCCAGGAATCAGAGACAAAAACTTGGAGCATGACTCACATTGCTGTATTTACACAGGGAAATGCAAATGTGAGGTGAGAGGGACGTGTTACCTGACTCTGATGCAGAGGTGGCAGCCACCATTTCTCACACATAGAAGTCCCCTAGAGCAGTTTGGTGTGAGATTGTCTCTTCCTGTGTCTGGTCTGACTGTTCCAGAGCAGGGCAGGTATCATTATGTGCATTTAGAAACTGGCTGCCCTAACCTCTCTCCCTTACTACAGTCTTGAAAACCAAGGTTTCTTCTTTTCACATCTTTGCCAAAGAATAGCATTGACATAACTTTAACAAAAATTGCCATGATATTAATGCCTGTTTACAACATATATATTCATTTAAGCTAAAACATTAATGTTTTGTCTGGAAAATTTTGTCTCCTTGAGAGGAAAAAACAAATGCCAACCTTCCCACCCCTCCAAGGTACTATGGTATGCAAAAATGTAAAAGTAAAAGAACAAAACAAATTAAAGAACATCAAACAACAATCTGTAAACAAAGCATTTTGTCCTACATTTGTATGGAAGTGCATGTAGCTATGTATGCATGCAAATAACAGGTATACACATTTATGTGAATCTAGGCATTTACAAATAAGAAATATATATAAATTGTATTCTATTCAAAAATCTAAAGAAAAATATCCTGTTGCACTTTACAGTCAGTCTGTCAATTATAAAATAATTTACATATAGGCATGGAGCAGTGGTAAAGATTGGTGTCAGAGAGAATTCAATAATTAGTAGCTAATTATAAAACATACTAAGTTAGATAAGGTTGCCATATTATAATTATGGTAGAAGATGAAAAAGGATTTTCTGGATGATGAAAGAAGGATCAGTCAAGGATGACCAACAGCTCAGTTCAATCTAGTAACATGATTGCAATTAAAAATCACACTCATAAACAGTACTCCACTTGGATTTTAGAAAAAATCCTGGCCTTACAGGAAAAAATGGGTAAGGTCTTTTGTACATGGAGGAGATTTGCAAAAGGAAGAAATTTATTCTTTTGCTTTAGGACTAGTTACCACCATATCTTCAAAAAAATCCATGGTCCACACACGTGTACAACTGAATGGAAATTCTAAATTAATTATCTCAAATTCTTTATTAGATAGTATCAGAAAACAGCCTGGAGGAAATACGTGGAGTGCCACCTCCTAGAAAAATAGGCTCCTCTGACACCTCTAAGAGGGAAAAGTATATTTAAAGTCTGTGGTCCTACAAAGTTTATTAAACATTTATTCAGTGATTATTGAACAACCATTGTGCAAGCAGCAGTTTGCTCAGTTTCCAGGCAGTCACCTCACAGTAATAATGGCAGAAGACATGGATGCCTCAGGAGATGTACCTTGGGGAGCTTTTCTCAAGCCCTCTGAAACAGGATGCTTTGGCAGCAGCAAGACTGCCAGCACAGGTTGGAGGCTTTGAGTTCTGAACAGTAACAGAACAGTGAGAAAAGCCAGGAGTAAAATCACAGAATCACAGAACAACCTGAGTCGGAAGGGACCCACAAGGATCATCAAGTCAAACTCTTAACTCTGCAAAGTGCTTTTCCCAAGAGTCACAACCTGAGCCTGAGAGTGTTGTTCAGAAGCTTCTTGAACTCTCTCAGATTTGGTGCTGTGACCACTGCTGCTCCAGGGAGTTTGTTCCAGTGACCATCCACCCTCAGGGAGAAGAACCTCTTCCTGATATCCAATGCCAACCTCCCTTGGCACAACTGCATTTGCTTTGCGTTCTCTCAGGAGTTCCCAGAGAGAAGAGATCATTGCCTGCCCTTCCTTTTGCCCTCACAAGGAAGTTTTAAACTGTGATGAGGTCTCCTCTCAGTCTCATCTTCTGCTAACTTGCTCTTTTTCAGTCACACCTGAAATTACTGAAGTTTTTTTCTAAGCATTTACACTCCTTGCCATGATTCCTCAGGTTTTGGATTTCTATTTCTGAAGCATTGCCTTATTTGACTTTCTACGTAGTGATCTACATATTATCTCCCTCCTTCCTTCCCTGTTAAAGGGTCTGCAGGCCTACCATGACTGTTATGGATATGACACATCTTCATGAAAAGGGGATAAAGGATTTCAGGGAGGTGTTTTCAAAAGTTCAAGTGGCAGGCAGGCACAATATTCTTATTAAGGATCTATGTGTTCTGAGAGACTTCAAAAGTCTTGCATTTAATTTCTTGGCTTCTGGAGCTAGCATCACCCTGATTTCTGTATTCTTTCCTTTTTCTCCTAACTTCCTATTCAATAGTTTAAACTTATGATGTTACTTTCAGTAGGGTGGTTGGCATGCTGCTTTTTTATTCCTTTTTTTCACTCCCCTGGGAAGTCAAACTGTAGACAGTATTACTTAGTGATTCATCTATATTTCCTTCTTGAACCAATTCCTGCTTGTTTTGTAGAGATACTGTAAAAGGCAAAGAGTTCTCAGCCTCCAACAATACTGATTTTAAAGTCATAAAACCTCCAGTTTCTGATAAAATAGTGGAGAACTCACACAAAGAGAGCAGGTGGGAAGGGGAAAGATTAAGAAGAGGCAGAAAAATACCACTTTTTTATTTACTGGGTTTGACTTCGATCTCATAAATTCTTTTTAATGTAATGATACCCTTTTTTCTTGCTTCAAAGGAAAAAAAAATCTTTCAGATCAAAATTTATCACAGTCAAAATAAAAAAACAAAAGGAACAAACCACCATAAAACATTTAACAGCAACATTTAATAATGTATACAATAAAATATTGCTCTAATATATTGACAAATACAGCAATAAACTATTAATGTGATTATGCTTCATCAGTGCAACAGACCTTTCTCCTTGTCTTTCAAACAGTTGAATAAAATCTCTCTCCTCTAATCAGTAGTTTCACCATAATCTTATAAGAACAAACAAGCAAACAAACAAATAACATGCTAGAATTAAAAAAAAAAAAATCAAATTAATTTTCTTGTGACAACATATACAGATACAAACTAAGGTAGCTATAATTTATTTTTGGTTTACACCAGAGTAGGTGAAATGGAGCTTATTCCATAACAGCTTAATTAGGAAGATACTGCAGCTGCATTTTTTTTATACTTATTTTCACCACTCCTGGGAAAAAAATCCAAGAGCTATGTGCCACTTTCCAGATGCTGACTCAGTCATAGGAAGAAAAGTTGTGCAACCTCTAAATGAGATCTACTCTTGATCTGGTTAACAATTGCTGCAATGTCTGAAGGCAGCCTGACACCTGACATAGTCATAGGGTCTTGGGACATGGGTAAAAGTGAAGCACCTGAAACTACAATTCATGACAGACAGTATCCAGAAACCTCTTCAAATCTATTTCAGAGACAGAATCTGACTCTGGGCTGCTAGTGTCTCTCAGCTTCAAAATCTCTCATATAATTAAACAAGCCAGGTCAATTTTTTCTCATATCAACAAGAGAAGGTTCATAACGCTGAAGCACTCTCACAGTCCATGTTGACTCCTGATTCAAGCCTCTTTTTTCTCTGAACATCTAAGAAACCATCTGCATGTAAGAGAATCTATTTAATGGTTGGAACATAAAGGGTGTGAGTGAGAAACCCTTCTTTCAAGCATTTTAATTATTATTTTCATATGAGCTCCCTGTCACCCGATCTTATCAGCAACTACTTCATATATCCTAGCTGTCTTATGGAATTGAAATATTCAGGGAGGATAAGGCTACTTAAAAGTACTTTTTTTCCAATATGATAGTTTCTTCAGTCACATTTCCTCCTTAGGATTAGGAAAATGTTGTTCTGGATGGATGGAAAAAATGGAATCTGGTGCCACAATTACATCTATGCATATGTTGTGGCACCCTTAGTGTGCTCACAGACATTGCCAAAGCCAGTTGGAGCTCTTCAGTACAGAAATCCAGATATTTAATTCACCTAAAGTAAAATATTGTATTACTCCAGGCTGTGTGTAAAAGCACACTTCAGAAATCTCACCTGAAAAAATATATAAGAATTCAGTTTTGTGTTTCAAATAAGTAGGTGACTGCTTAAGCACTAGGAAAGTTACATGTAGCAGAAATAACACTCTTCAGGTTTTTGAGAGAAGCTCAGATAGAATCGTTAATGGCTTTCAGACGTGTTTGGAATTAATCCCTTGCATCTGTTTGTCATCTTTTTCAGATTTAATGACTTGATGCTTTTCTAGGTAAACAAAGAGGGTCTCTTTCTCATCCCTGCTACTTAGAGCAATGTGAATACCTGTAAAATGTAAAGATGACTAGACTGAAAATGTCATTTGCTGTGACTTTGTTACGACCTTTATTCAAGACAAATTCCAGTCCAACATGTGTCACAGCAATCTGATGGATGGAGTTGCAGCTGTTGAGTCTGCTCCTTCACAGGCCAGGAACGAGACAGGCATGCTTGCAGCTAAATCTAGACATCACTGGTACAGAAATCAGTATCTTACTAGCTCGCTCATCCTCCCTTATACTTGGTGAAGAACAATAGATACTTCCAGGTCACAATTCATCTGATCTCTTTAGAATCTCTACTTTGGTCTAAGATAAATTGCATCCTAGAAATGCCCACTAACTATGCAGAGCCTCTAAGGTGATATCTGCATTGTAGACATCTACAATTAATCATGTGAATTTCTGGATAGGTTTAAAGATGGTGGAAAATCAAAGTTAATATTGGAAGTTCCTGTCTACTCTTTATGTTAATGTCACTCTACCCCTGCTGCTTTATAAGAAATAAAACTTCTCCTGGTAATTGCAGCAGAGAACTCTAATATGTAAAGAGGAGCATTTTTGTGGGGGAAAAAAATATCACAAGAGTGAAACAAATGCGGGAAACAAAACCAACTGAATTTCTAATGATTAAAATTTATTCTATTCTTCCATTCTTCTACTTATACTTGATATTGGCTGCTGAAAAATACGGTGTGATACCAGACCTTAGACCAAATCATCAGTATTGGAAATGCCTTCTTTGTTGCTAACAACAGAGATTTGCTCAGCTTCTTTCTTTCACTGGAATCCTCCAGGTGAAAGAGGCAATTTCATAAAACATTACATTTGCTAGCTCAGTCTTCTACAGAAACCAGCTGTCAATGAATACCAGCAGCCATTGAGCTGACCATCCTTCCCGGCCCCTGCTGCTGTGTGGACAGCTCCCATGCATGACACACACACGTAGCTGTGTTTTTGTGTTACTGCTTCTGCAGGTTCAGCCTGGAGATCTGTGTCAGTCCCCCACAATGCTGTGGCTGTGAGGCTGGAGGAATTATGCTCCTCATTTCCAAACTATCCAGAAGCCTCACAGGCCGCACAAAGGCTTTCCATAAAATTTTTCCAGCTTGTGTTTCCACCTTCCTTGGACTGAAAAGCAACTAGGCTATCATCTTAAACTGAGAAAATGTCTATACATAGCAGAAAATGCATGTCAGTGATGAAAATTAGAATATTAATTTCAGGGTGTAAAACCAGAATATTTTCACAATTCTGAATTTTCCATCATTATTCCCAAACACTGAGACATATGAAAATTTCCATAAAAAATAATTCTGTCTTTGGAATGCTTTTGGGGCTTTTTTGGTGGTTTTTGGGTTGCTTCTTTGTGGGTTTTTCCCCCCTTGGTGTTGTTGTGGAGCATTTTTATGTTTAGGGGTTTTTTTGGTTTTTTTTGTTGGGCTTTTTTGAGGTCTTTCTGGTGTGTTTTATTGGTTATTTGGTTGGTTTTGATTTTGCTTTGTTGTTGTTGTTGTTGTTGTTGTTGTTTTTTGGGGGGATGGTGGTATTTTTTGTCTTTACCTCTGGTTTAAAGCTGTACCTCAGAACACATTTACAAGGTCATGAGGACCATATTGGCTCATGTCTTTGCAGAAATAATTTTTATGTATTCCAAGTACAATAAAAAATACTGGCTGTATTTGTTCCACTTTATCAGGTAAATATGTATATGTGGAGAGACCAGAACAGCTGTTTTTCCAGGTAAATATGTTTTGAGGTGGCTTCTTACAACATGTAGTATGTTAGAACTATTTCATTTTTTACTTATATGCATTTTTTTGTAATGCGAATTCTTTTAAAAGGCAAAATCTATTACCTTCAGAGCCATTCTCTTCTGTCATGGAAACACAGATTTGGGGGTCATGCTTTGTGTAATAAAACAGCATCAGTATGACTCTTTGAAGAAGGACTCTTCTTGATCGTACAGGTCAGAGTCTAATGTGTCCATTTGTAAGAGGAACAACATTGAGAAGCTGATTAGGTGAGTAACCAATTTAACATTAACTGATTTTAGTGGAAGTTTCTTTACTTATGTATCAAAGCAATTTCCTGCATAAGACACATAAGCAGCATGAGACACAAAAGTTTAGCATGAAGAACGTGAGTGGACATTGGAGAGCTGAACCTGTACTCCAGGACAAAAAATGATAAGAGTGTGCTGAAACACTGGTTTGTGTCTCAGCATTCAGTTTAGCTCCAAGTAGAAAAGTCAGAAAGAGACTGCTTGATCACAGAACCTTTACCAGTTGTTCTAGAGCTGGAAAAGCCTTTGGATCTAGGGCTGTCTTCTTCAGTTTTATGTTCCCAGCATTTCTGGGAAAAATTTGTCCTTTTTTGAGAGCAGTTAGCTCATCAAACAGGGTGATATGTCTGGCTTTTGAAGGTGGCAAGATGTTTTTTTCCCTTAACTGCTTTGTGAAAAGCCATTTCTAAAATTCAGCTTTCCTAAGTAACTTTTTTGCTCATTTTCTTTAAAAGTAACAGGGGACTATCACCATGGCTATCCATATGAAATATATGGCAACATGTTTAGGAGTAATGGTATCCTTGTGCTTGTGGTAGTCAAAGATAAAGATTTGTAGCAGAAGAAATCAACTTTATTACACTAACCTGTATCCTTCTTCTCCAGAACTCATGTGCTCAAAGGCTCATTCTTCCTTTTCTCAGTTTTCCTAATCAAAACATTTGTTCAGCTTTCTTTTGCAATGGACTTTAACCTATCTGGTACTGCAACTTTGACCTCAGATGTTGCACAAAGGGATTCCATAAAGGGAACCCCAAAAGAGATCTACATTGTAAGCCTTGATCACCTGAGTCTGATTTTATTAACCATTCATTAATTGATTAATTTGATTCATTACAAGCTCTTTGATTTTCTAACTGTTTTACACTAATCTAAATTTTGAAAGAAAATGGTGTGGGATATAAGGATAGGGATATTTACTTTATTGAGCTGCAAGTGAATTCTGAAGAAAGTACTGTGATAGCTAACATGGAATGCAGTCCTGAAATCTCTTTATTTTCAGAACTGGTCGGAAAGAGTCTGAGAAAATGTGGTCCCTCCCTTTCCATGGGTTCTTGCTTTGCTTAAATTAGAAGTAATTTATGAATATCTGATTAAGATGGTATAACTCAGTGATGTTAGTGATGACACTGACATTTATGTTTTATTTGATGTAAGCATGGGTCGGACTGCGAGCAAGTAAGTGGATGTCAACAGATAAGCAAATTAAAATTGCTGAACTCCATAGCTAACAGCATATTAAAAAAAAAAAATTCCCCAACCTAATGCTGTTCCACATTTTCTAATTTCACCCAAAATGTTGAAAGTCTGTCTAAAAGTTAAACAATGTTTGACACATTCCTCCTTCCTGAAGAACCTTGCTAATCTGTCTGAACAACTTTAATAATAACTCAGCATGATGTCTTTTTCCTTTCTCCCTCTACTTTTTTCTCTTTTTTCTCTTGGGCTACTATGAGAACTTTAATGACCCAACAAGTTTGTCTTCTGTCCACTGAGAATGCTGCAATTTTTATTTGGTGGAATCACTACACTGGAAAGATACTCTAAGTGAAATACCAGGATAAATTTGTACTCCCCAAACATGTTACCTTCAAGTTGGCTTTCCCAAGCTATCAGTCTTTTCCCAAAGAACAGGTTTAGGACTACTAAATCATTGCTCATCTTCAATGGGCACAGATCAAAACTTTCTATCTTTTCACCAACATCAGTGAGTCTTTAATGCTGTGTGCATTTCTATTTCTTCCTAATCCCACTGTTGTATGCACTGTAGCATCTTAGTCTGTGTGTCAGATTTGGAGATATATTTAAGCTTCCATCAGTTCCAATTACCAGGAAATTTGGTAAAAAAATAAATGTTACATGAGTGAAATTCATCGAGGAACCTCTACTTTCACCATCTTCCTGCCCAATGAATTTAATTTTTTTGGTTTTCTTTTTATTTTGTTTTTTGTATGTACAATATCTGAAGACTCCATGAGGTGCGATCTGCAAGTCTTTGGTTTCAGATGCTACTATGTCTTGCTGTCTGCCCCTCTGGATTTGTTCCCTGCTCCCAGACTTATGGGAACACTGGCAAAAGGCTCGGTGTGTTTAGACTTCATCTGTACCATTGGAAGCCCAACATCTTCATTCAAATTAGAAGAAACTCTTCCAATTTGGAACTTCTCACGGAAGAGGGTATTTTTCTTTTACTGAGTCTTTTAGGGTGCTGTAGTTGCTTAGTAGGGGCAAGGTGAACTTCCAAGCAGGCAGAGCCTAAACACTGAGAGATTGCTCAAAGAAAATTTGTCAGCATCCTAAAATTTTCCTGAAGTTTTTCTTCCCAAGTTATCTTGAGACAATTGTTATGGTTTGACACTGGTGCAATGCCAACGCCCCCATGAAAATGAACCTTCTCAAATAAATACTGTGAGATGTGATCAGGAACAGAGCAGAGCAGGCCCAAGCTTAATAACAATGGGAAAAACTTTATTAAACCACTACAAGAGACATGCACACTACATCCAGAATGAAAACCTAAAACATTCCTCCTCCCCCCACCCAAACTCCAACAAACCTCAGTGAGACACAACTTGGACCCTCAATCAGGTTCCCACACTTCAATATAATCAAAACTCAGTCCATCAGGGGAGAGAGCAGTCTCCCTTGCACCATAGACCCCCAGGAAACACAACTGCCACTTCTTGTGTTTCCATGTCACACATGGCACCACCCAGAGAAAATCTGCCAGTGTGACACTCTCCTCTCCACGTCACCATGCATGGACAGACTGCTCATAGGGTTCCTTTAAGGATGCTTTGCCAAGGACCAAAAGGAACAACAGCCCAGTGTCTCACTTCAGGAACGCAGTCCCCCCATTTTTCTCCTCCCCTGGGTCCGAGGGTGAAAACAGAGATCTTCATCTTCCTGAAGATAGAGGGCATCATCACACCCTCCTCAGCTTTTCTCTGTTCATGCCATTCCTGTACTGGTAGTCAGTGAGGCAGGTCACTTGGCTCACCATGCATCCCCCTAAAAATGCAGCCTCTCTCTTGGAGGAGAAATTGGTTCAGTCTACGGCTAATGAGAAAAGTCCAGCCAAAAGCCACTCCATCATCTTCCCCCCAACCTTCTTTTCCTAACATCTCAGGTCCCAGGCTGTCTCTCTTTCCTTCAAATCGAGGAGGAGTAATATTTCATAAAGCTTTCATTTCCCAGGAAAGGGTTAAAAGTCCCAGACTCCCTGGACAGCTGAAATCTCCCAAAGCTGGGCACCTTCCCCCCACTTCTTCTCCTCTGCCGGAAAACTCCCTGGTGTCTTCAGGCTATCTGTCTCTTTCCCTCTGGGTTGGGGGGGAAGGGGAGGGGAACAAAGGCATCTCAGATTTCCTCCACCCTTCCGTCCACAGGAGCTGGCCCAGCTCCGTTCCAGACCCTTCACCCCCTGGCCTACCTCCCCAGGCCGCATGGCTTCCCCTCCCCTACCCAGCTCGTGGCTGGGCAGGGTAGGTCTGCTCTCTCCAATGACTGGAACCAAAGAGATCAAACTCTCCTGGGAGTTCTTGCTTTTTAACCCCCGGTGTTCTCAGAGGCGTGTCCAGCCTTCAGTGGTCACTCCAGGTGCCAATATCCAAATGTGACACTGATTGGTTTGACCACCAACTTCCTGAGAAAATTCTTTTCCGTGTCAAACCACAACACAATGATGTTCACATAACAGTTGGTGTCCATTATATACAGGATGTACATTTAAGTATATATATATATAGAGAGAGAGAGAGATATTTTCTTCAATATTATTTCCTGAATAGGGATAGAAATCATAACAATACACTTGAGGAATTATTTTTATGTCTACAGGGTTGAGTGTAAAGTATACTGTCTACTTTGTAAGAAAAAGAAAGTTTATGGACATGAATGAATGAATGAATAAAAAGAGATTAAAAATAAGAAAGCTCTGATGTTTTTGTTTTGTTTGTCTATGTTTGTTTAGTTTGATTTGACTCTGATTTTTTTAAAGGAATGAGTATAGTTCTCTCAATATTCACTTTAAATATTCGTGTTTCATTATTTTTTATTCCTAGAGTTTAAAAAATGGCTGCCATAATTTTTATAGATATATAAATAAATAAGGTGTCCCTTAAAATGGTTATGATTTAAAAATAAACCGGCCAGCAGTATTAAGACACAGCCTTTTAATTTAGGTAAGAATTGCCTTTGTAGAATAGAAACAAGCTTTTTTTTTTTTTTTAATCCTTCCAAAGAATTCAAGATTAGAGACAAGCACAGGTTAAAAATAATTTTTAAGTACAGCTACAGAAAGCCTGAGTGATTCATATAGTTTCAATTCTTCCTGTGAAATTTTCCTTTTCTTTCAATTGTTCTTATTTACATATAGCCTAGTTTCAGAGCAGAGACCTTTTAAACACATCGATAGGTCAATAAATCTATGCCTTTAATAGGGATGTACTTTTGTCCATTCTTAATTTTGGAGCTTTTCATTATGTACTGTCCTGCATGACTATACACTGCTGAACATGAAATGTTTACATTGAATTAATTTGTTCTTTCAACACATTTGATTCTTAGAAAGTGCAAAATGGATATTTTCAAGGTTTAGAAACGCATATGTTGACCTTTCTTTGACAATATAAAAGGCTGATTCTATTGCCATTATACCCTCTGCAGAGGGGATGTGGTGCAATGTCTGGGAACATATAAATTCTCACAGAAGAAAAGAATAGTTACATTTCCAAGGACAAATGACCTAAGAATGCTCTTCTACTATAGATGTAGACTTTTCTTCTATTTTCTGATGCCTTCTTGGAGCTGCCTTTGCAATCAGGCACAGAGCTGAGAACATATTCAAGAATCTGACATCTAATAACATGAACCTCTGCTTAAACGCAGAATAACTGTCTGAACTTTGAGACACGGCTCTCAGAAAGGAGTCTTAGGCATATTTCCTCGGGGTATAGCCCATTTTTCACCCTGCCTTATTACCTGTGTACAGGGATCCCACAAATGTACCTGTATGTGTGCCAGGCAAATAGCTTGCCTTATGCCCTGGGGGTCACGTTCCTTTCAACCAGGAATGATATCCTAGGAGAGCAAGATCCCCTCTTGGGAGTCCAGTGTGCTTACAGGGGTTGTATGGTATTAACAAGCTCAAAACTTCTCAGGCCAAGACAAGCAGGTGTGTTAAGACATCATCTCCTACTGCAATTAAAAACCCCAAACAAACAGAAAAAACACTTAATAACCAAATAACCAAACACTTAAAGGGCTATCTTTAAATATTGGTGTGAGGAAATTATTTTCCAATGGTATCTTACAGATACTAAAAATTACTCTTGTTGTCATTATCTCCATCCCTATATGTAATGGGAGTATTCTTTATGATTAAATTGTGACCAGTGGCAGAAAACTCTTCAAACTATAAAAGTAGTTTCCTAATACTTGAATAAAAGAGCAAAAGAGGGGGGAATTGATGAATCTATAGAGTTCCCAGTATTTTGCCTCACAGCTGAGAGGATACAGGAAACACCATCAAACAGAACACATAACTGATTATCCTTATGGTTATCTTGTTCATTCTGCTCTTTATGTCCAAAGGCATGTTCACAGTGACTTTAACTTCCCTTCTGCCTCCCTCTGCTTGACATGGGCACTGTGCCTGACTTGTCTAAATCAATGACCTAGCCACAGCCCCAGTGTCCATAAGGTTAAAGATTGCAGCCAGTTTGTACCCCTAATGACACTAAGGGTGAAAGATACTGGAAAGAACTCTCCAGCTCTCTTCTGATGGGTCATATTTGCACTATGCATTTGAGGGGAGTGTCCAGTTGACAAGTTTCAGTTTTTTTTTCAATGGAAGACATTGAAAACTAATAAGAAACATAGCAAAGCAAACTATTAAGAAACATAGCAAAGCAAAGAAGAACCCTGTGAATAGTGTTTCTAAGATGCAACTGTTTTTCTGAAAGCTTCCATAAGTCAAAAATTATAGTCTTCTTTAATATCTAGAACTGAAATAGGAAAATCAGTACAGGAAAAAATTCCTGCTAGATTGCAGAAAACAAGTGAACAAAATCAAAGTCTGCACATTGAAGATGCACAAGATCTAAGCCTTTCCTAAATAGGGATGAAAGGCAAGACCATAGACAATATCTCTATCTCCAATATGGGGCAAAATATATCTGGTTTGCCTTCTGCATTGCAGCTCTCCTTAGGTTGGCTGCCTCTTTCTCTCTGCCTCTTACAATTTTGGGACCCCTTGTACTACTAAAAGCTGGACAATTATAAGGTTACCTGTGTTATGCACAGTAGAACTTCAGCAGGTCAAAAGAGTTCTTGTGTCTTTGGTATTATCATTGTCCCATTTCTCTCACAGGTATTATACTGTATATTCTGGGATACTGTTCCTCAGTCAGTCTATTCTCCTAGGTTTATTTTTATATCACATCATCATCAAGTGGTCTCCATTGTACAAAGCACTATTCTCAAAAGTGGCTATTATAATTCAGCTTAAAGTGATGAACACAATTACCTTTAGGTTCATTTTAAAAAAGATGAAGAAAAGAAAAAGAAAAAAATAAGAAATTCATCTGAACAAAGAAAGTCTTTGCAGGAAGGTCAATTGTGTAAAGGGACAGCTGTTTGAAAAGAAAGACACATTGATCTAAGCTTCAGAAGTAGTAAAAACATACAAGAAAAATTGATAACTCAGACTCTCATTTAAATGAAGGCAGAGAAAATAATTTACTGAAAAGTTTTAAGTCTAATACAGTACCAGTAGCTGATACTGTCCTAAAGAAATTATCTGATGCTTTTGAAGGAGTAAAATAAGACAAGGTCTCATGCTTTTTCAGTGACTGTTTTTGAATATGGGTGCAATTGGGATTTTAAAGAGGAATTTACAATAGACAATAAATTGAGCATTTTTTTACCATTAATTAGGTTGAATTTCTGCATATGGTGTAGAAATGCAATACCTCCATTTCACAGATGACTGATGGAATTATGTGGGTTATCCACTCAAGGTTACAGGGAAGGTATTTATACTGAATTGGTGCTCAGAGCATCAGATCATGTGATTTCTCATCTCCTGAGGGATGTCAAACAGGATGGATTGAAATTAAGCTGAAGGATCAGTTTTCATATTCAACCCTATGCAAATAAATTAATTAATTAAGAAAAATCAGGTCAGCCAAACCAATTCAGTATAATATCAGCCCAATAAGTGAGTAAAAGTGTGCTCTAATTTCTGGAAGAAAACTACAGTAATATTTCCCCACAGCTGAAATACTAGAGTTCTGAAAATCCTGAGATCCTGGTCCTCCAGGAATTTTTAGTTTCTCTTACGACTGTATAATAGTCCATTCACCCCAAGAGTTTTTGAATAATGGGATCAATGAAATATCATTTTTAAAATAAGTACAATTTCACTGGAAAACTTTTAGCTTACTCTATCCTGTTATTCTTTTATCTGCATTTTCATTCCAAGCAGAAAAACACTGCATTCTATTTTGAAGAAATCTCAGGCTAGAAGTACGGAGTGTCTGTTCCTGTTGTTGTTTTTTATATCTTTCCTCATTTTTATTGGTAAACTATCAAGCAGGATGTTCCCCCCTCCTGTTTTTAAACAGCTTAAACTGATTGTATTTCAAAAAAATGCAGATGCCTATATCTTTTATAGGAGGAAAGTCATTAAATTTTGTAAATGTTAGAAAAAAAAGAAACTATGAATGATATTCTGGAAAGTGACAGCATCATAAAATATGCACAATCTGGTCAAGTTCCAATTAAAAAAAATGTGTTAGCATAAACAACCTTTAAAAAAAGCAATGTAAAATTTACGAGCACAGAGTGGATTTGGAAGTTGTTGCCACACCCAACCACATTTTCAGCTCTCATCAACCTGGTTTCTAATTCTGCATACATTTTAGATTGCTGACATTTTCCTATAGAGAGAAATTTTCTGCAGCTGTTGTGGAAATCATCAAGCCCTGCAGAGCACAGAAAGGGGATTCTTTGGACATGGAAGAACATTGTGTTGACTATTCCATCTTCATCTGGCAAATATTTCTTTTCAATTTTGTTACTTGCTGGCGCTGCCTCTTCAAATTCCTGCTTGGAAATTATACAGGAAATTATACAAATTTAATTAATTATAAATTAATTAAAATTAGAAAAGTTCTCTAAAATCATCAAGCCCAACCATTAACCCACCACTACCAGGTCCACCACAAAACCATGTCCCTGAGTGCTCTGTCTACCAGTTTTTCAATGTCTCTAAGGATATTGACTTCTCCACTTCACTGGGCAGCTTGTTCCACTGCCCGATAATCCTTTCAGTGAAGAAATTTTTCCTAATATCCAATCTAAATCTCCTCTGGAGCAACTTGAGTTTTGCATTTACTGTTAGAGGATGTTTAATTATTCATTTAGATACCTAACAAAGGGAAACTGGGGAAGGCATCTATTATACCCAAGGCTTCTGATCAACACATCTTCCTTCATCTGCTGCTCTCCTGCGAGCCTGTTTTGAGGCAAAAAATAGTACATCTTTAGGAGTTGGTGGATTTCTTCAGTCCTTTTAGGTGTTGCGGAAGATTTAATTCAAATCCTCAAATTAATGTTTGTCACTATAATTAAATTTAACCACCTTTTCATTCTTAAAATCTTTGTTCTTCTGTTGCATAGCCCTGAAGCTCCTTTGAGCATACAGATTTCTAACTTATAAACACATGGGTTTTTCTGGCACCTGAAGTTGTAATTCTGGGTGTCTGTGCAGTCAAGTGTTAACATTATTTCAATTGTTCACCAGCATATTCCTTCATTACATTCCAGAATGTCTTCCTACCCTAAGATGGGACACACCTAGAGCTATCAAAAACTCTGTCTACCTAAAATTAAGCCTTTACTTAAATGTATTTAATGTAATGTGGAGAGACTGAAGTTGTTCTGTGAAAATTATGCAGAGAAAGGGATTATAAGTAAGAAAACTATGACAACATATCTCCTAAACATTATCCCACTCATCTGAGAGGGCAAAATCCCTGAGCCCTGAACAAAACAAATATTTGAATTTCACATGAAGCAGTCACTGAGAAAAGACTATTAGTGACTGAAATGTGGACTGGAATCCACGACCCTCCTTCTGAAATGAGTGCAATAAATATTAGGAGTCTCTTGCCTTATATTTTGACTTTAATGAACTATTGGAGTTGAACTATGACTCTAATGAACTATTAGACTTATATAAGCCTAAAAACTTATATTTTAACTTACATAAGTCTAAATATAAGTTATTAGAGTTAATTAGAGTAAAAACATAAGTTTTATAGTTTTGTTAGCATGTTTATGCTAATAAAATTATAATTCTCCATAATGCCAGTTCTGTTCCTCTTGATCTTGAGAGATGAGTTCCAAGGCTCTTACCCATTTCTCTCCCAGTTTGTGTAAGTACAGCAACAGGTGGACTGGTTTCAGCTCTCCCTTGTTACTGAAAGATGTTCAAACACTTTACAACACATCTGTCAGTGTATATGAGGCACTGACAGAAGAACGGTTTTACTGATAGAGAAAAAGGGAAGATAATCCCAGGTCTGATTACCAGGTGATCAAAATCAGACTTATTTCATCTAAAAATGGACATTGATTTATCTCCAGAATATTTCAGCTCCTCACTCTGAAGAAAAGTAAGCTAAATTGTGTTGATTTTTTAATTCAACACATGATTCTGAACTGTTTTGGCTGACCCATATTTTTATGTTCTGGCAAATCAGCTATTAATTAGAGAAATATGTGACTCTTTTCTTGCCAAATGAACTCAGTACCTGCCTTTACTTTGCTATTCATAGTGGGTGACAAAAACAAAGAAATAAACAAAGAAGTATTGGCTACTGAATAGAAAATGTTCTTCAAATGATGCACCTTATCTGCTACAGTTATGCACATTTTCACCCTGAGAATCCAGGGATTTTTTTTTTTTTTTCTGTTTCTATTCATCTCATTACCTAATACACCATCTTACCTTTTTATCTACTTCTTCCCTGAAAGGCTTAGAAAGTCAGACAACATTGCCAACCAAGAGATTTGTGTTTATAACTAAACAAATGAAGATTCCAAGGAGAGCCTGCTAAGAAACACTACAGCTCTCAGTGGTGTAATGTTTTGCTGCTTCTTCATGTGATGAGAGAAATCACATTTTGAAGAATACTTTCCACACAAGACATTTTTCTTTCTATACTTTTCATTCGCAGCACCTGCTTCAGGAAATATATATTTTCCACATACTGCTCAAATGAACTAATCTATTTTCACTATGTGTCCTTTTTGGCAAAATATCTACAGTATTTTCTTTCATAAAGACAAATTCTGCTCTTTTAGTATTTTTCCTTCTTCCTCTTTTTATTAATAAAAATATATGATCCCTTATTTCCTCCTTGGAGAAAAAGTGGGGAGAAGAAAAGAAAGAAAAGAAAAGGCAAGAGAAAGAGCTAGGAAAAAGTAAATAAAAAACAACAATACTGAAGCCTGAAGAAATTAAAAACTCAGGCCTAGAATCTGAACTATCAATGAGGCTTAACCTCATTGAAAATCTGTCTGTGAATATTTAGTTGTTTAGTGTTTCTGCAATGACATTTCTGCAGAGAGCAGCATGAACAAAAAATTGCCATTTTTTTATCATCTGGACTGAAACTGCCAATACTGTGTCAGCTAGAAAAGATGAATTATTCCATTCAGCCTCTACAGAAGGTGCTTAAATAGAGTTAGGTTCATGGGAGACCAAGTTTCCCAAATAAAACTACATTTCTTACCAATGCACAAGGTATTTTGCAACAAGACTTCTACTATAACTTCTCTATCAGCATGTGCACTTATCTATCCATCTTCCTGAGCAGTCTTCAGTGGTTTTTTTTTTTTTGTTTTGTTTTTTTCTGAGGAAAAAATATCCTTCCAGGTGATGAATCTGTCTGCAGCATCCAAGGCAGATTTCAATCCATTTAAAATTTATTTATTTTAAGTTTAATCCCCCTCCTTTCCCCAAGTTTTAGTCTCCTTCTTATTGATCTCTGGTGTAAATGAGAGAAGAATGCTTTAGTATAACACTTTTCTGATTTTCAGCATTTCCATGCACTTTGTGATTTTCATCAGAGTATCTAGCACAAAATTATGAAGACCATTAGTAAAGAGTTGTATCTGTGAGGAATTCCTTTGTTTTCAGTTTTAGTGGTGTTTTTGTTTGTTTGGGTTTTTTTCCTTTGTTTAATATATTTTGCTGGGATTGTGGGTTTTATTTTAATTTTATTTTTGGGGGGAGCTGGGGGAAGGAAGCCTCAGTTTTTATGAACATTTATAAATCCCCAGAACTTGAGCTAGAGCACAAAAGACCTCTAAAAGACATATAAATTTCCAAGGTATTTTATTTTGTTTGTCATAGTAATCTGTGAATATTTGATATTTATTTTCAAAGTAAGATCCCTGATATACTCTTCATCAATTGGAGAAGACAGCAAAATTGTAATTCATAGTGGCCTGAAAAGACGTACGTAAAGGACAAAACAGCATAAGTTTTCCACCACTCAAGGGGGAACTGCATGCCATAATTACACTACGAACATCATTTGACATTAAAATGTTACATGTATTAGTATCAGACCCAGAGAGGGAATGTCTATTAAGTGCTTGACTCATGATTTTGTCTTTTAAGGTTTGAATTGATATATACTTGGGATTGTCATGCACATTTCTTTATTGTCCTGATTTCTACTGGGATCCAAATTTGATCTTGCCCACCTTTAAGCAGCAAAAACTAGTATTTCATCCTAGTAAATTAAATTTCTTCTACCTTTATCTTCATTTAAGTCCTTCATTGTGTTCATTTATTTTATTTGCCCTTGCATTAGCAACAGAGAGAAGATACAGATTGAAAATATTGCTTGATTTTCTTTCTAAATAGGTGTGTTCCCATAAGATATTTCTGTTAAAATAGAAGCAGGGCAGAACAGCAATAGTCTGTAAGGTTAAAAAGCCCAAAGGTGTGTAGATATCCATAGGGAACGGTCAATTGTTGCAAAATGTGCAATTTGAGTTAATTTTCTTGTGGAAAAAACACTGGCACCAGTTAATGTCTGAGCTGGATCCTGTTTAATACACTGCAGACACCTTTTCAGACAGCATCTGTCTTCCCCTGCAGGATGCCAGTAAAGCAGGTAGACAGTCTCACTTCTGAAGTAAAAGCAGCCCTCAGTATTTTTGGCTAATGCTTTCAGTAAGACAGATCTTCTGATGCTGGAATTTACCAGATAAAAATGATATTGGAAAAGCTATGACTTTGTCCAGCATTTAATACTGTTACTTGTGACTGTTGGCCATTACCAATGCCTGAGTGCCTTCAAAGAAAAAAATCCAGGAATAGATATGACAAGGATGCTAATGCTTCTCCCGTTTGGTGACCAAAATGTTAATATGCTTCTCACAATTTTTGAGGGATTGTAGTTTGTCTGGGTTGTGACTAGAAATGGGTATCCCTGTTTACAATACTTGTATAGATTGAGGTTGTTGTTTTTTCAGTCATAAGGACAAAATTTTCTATGTTAATGACTTATTCCAAGTCTGTGAAGGCCACAGTCAAGATCAATGGATGTTGAGAGCCAGAGGCAGAGCATTCCACATCTGATACCTTCTAAAATTTAAGTTCCTTGGCATGACACTCAAGGAACACTGAACATGAAGAGATCATCCTCAATTTGTAAAGTTCACCAGTGGACAATTTTCCTCCTTTTCAGCACAGGTCTCAGAGAAAAGAAAATAAAATCCATGAGAAAATTTCTCTTGCTTTCAGAGTTCTTGGGATATTTGAGGATATGCCTTTAAATATTATTGATGACACAAATGGGCCTAATACCACTTCCTCATATGAGTTATTAAATAGTCAGGGTGAGAGCAAGGATAGCTACTATAATGAGAAATGTTTATTTTCTTCCTAATAAGAACAATGGGAACATCTGTCATGGATTATATAAGTATCTGAAGACAGAATTATCAGATGGACACACTAAAACATAGATAGTGGTAGTAAACTGTAAGGTACAGATAAAACCAACTCCCTGTACACATGGATCATTTCCTCCTTCCAGTCTACTTCCAACTCCCACTTTCTTTGCTCCAAAATGAGATGCTAGAAATGGGCAAAGACCTCTGAACCGGTAAGGAGAGGATGCCATGGTCACAGCCCTGCTGGGTAATGAGCAGTACCATGGGTTGTTACATCCAAATCCCAGCCAAAGGCAGAATGGAATATCAGATTTCATGCTGATACAGGGCAGAACAAAAGCTTGGCAATGCAAATGCAGCTCTCAGGAAGACTAAGGATGGGACTGTCTTGGATCCAGCTCAACAAAGCAGATGAACAATTGTGACTGGTTACTAAATTTTCTTGTGAAAAAGTAAGAATGGCTTTAGGAAAAATTAGTTATCCTTACTGGTTTGCAAAGGAAGAAAACCTGCCGGTAATGTTTTTCAAATCGGTGCTCTAGAAGAAACAAAATAGATCATGTTAAGAAACTGATTTTTTTTTTTTTTTTCATTTTTTAAACATTGTTACCTGTTAGGGTTTGCTCAATAATGGTGTAAATACTTCTACTGGAAAAAAAAAAAAAAAAAAAAAACCAAAAAAAAACCACCACAACAAACAAAATTCGACATGTTTAATATTCAAACTGTAACTGAAGGTGAATTTTCTTTCCTGGGAATTTCAGTGATGAAAACAGAAAAAGGATCACAAAAGCAATGAGATTTGAAAAATCTGTGATTATCTGTATCCTTTCTGTGAAAACAAATTCCGTGAACTCTCTAAAAAAGATATTCAATATATTTAGCAGAGGATTATAAGCAATGCATATCCCTCCATTATGCAATGTGAGTCATACCAGACTTGGATGTGACATGATTCTGGTCATTCTGAATGGGCCAACATCTCCTGCAACATGTTTGACTGTGATGTGCTGATGTTCATTTTTTTTTGAAAGAAATGGAAAGCTCATTTTTAGTGGGTTTGGGAGCAAAAGGGAAAAACATAGATCCAGGAGTATTAATCTCCTGTGGATAACTTATGTATGTCAGGTTCCATATTTTAAGTAAATGTTCACTGCATCATTACACTTGGGCTTTTATGGCATGCATCAAAAATAGAAATTTTGTTCAGTCAGAGAAGGCAAAGTTTTGTAAGGCAGGGTGTAAAATGGCACAATTCCATTGATTTCTATGGAGATGCAGAAATTTACATCAGCCTGGAGTGTGGCCCATCTCCTCAAAAAAAAAAAAAATAAAGTCAAACTGTGAATATGGAAAAGCAGGAAACCTAACTTCTTCTGACTTTGAGAAGGTTACAGACAAGGTTGATAGTGTCAATGCATACAGCATGATTTATCTGGAGTTTCAGAAAGCCTTCAATAAAGTTCCACATGACAGGCATCTGTTTAAGTTAAAAGCTACAGGGATCCAGGATAAGACATGGAAGTGAATAAAGAAATAGTTAAAAAACAGAACACAAAATCTACCTGCATGATGAGCTAGAATGATGCCTGGGCAAAGCTGCTAACAGCAATGGTTTTGATAATTGTGCTCTTTTAGTTGCAGGAGAAGTTTGAAAATGTTTATTGCAAGAGGGAAAAAAGAACCAATAAGAAGAAAAGAAATTTAAATAAAAAGAAAATAAAGGGAAGAAAGGAGAAGAGAAGACTATGCCCAGTCTTGCTATTTTTTCACAGATTTTTGCAGCATGTGATCAGGAGGACAGTAGAGGATAAATACTTGCAGTGAAGCATGAAACTACATCTTCATGCAGCTGCCTAAATACACCCAAGCTACAATCAGCTCCAAGTTGAGAGGTTGTTATAGGGAGGGAGGGGTATACAATCAGGCTGGATCAGAAGGGAGAGCAGACTCCCCTTTGATCTTCTTTCAGCTTTCATGCATGTATAAAAAATGCAAATAAAATAGACCCACTATTTCCTGTAACTTGAAGGAGTTCCCACCGCACCCCCCCTTCCCCCCCTCCCAAATTATCCAGCCATATTTTTTCCATGTGCTTTCAAAAAAATTAAAAGAGCTGGAAAAAGGGGACTTAAATACATTGAATGCATAAAAGTGAGAGTTCTGCATAATCAGTCTCCAAGATTTCTTAAATCTCTGTATTTAAACTGTTTAAAAGTAAATTAAAATAGTTCCTTAACGAAATACAAATCTGAATTCACTTGAATGACTAATTATTTTATGACCCATGCAGTGAATTTTTAATGCCTGCCTCTACCTGATTATTTTAGATATGTCTGTGTTGTAAAGTAAAAGCTACATAAATCATTGATGTGTTGATACAGATCAGTGAGCTGACTACACTGTATCTGATTGCTCAGGACATACAGTGTGTGATTCACCTCACTCCTATTTTATGGAGTCCAGATTTATTCCACATTTCTTCTTGGATAAAACCTAATTTGAAGACTTTGAATAGATTCTTTATAGGATTTACAGGATTGAGATTTCAATTTTTCCGTACAGAGTGTGGAAAAATCTACCACAAGTAAAGAAGATACTACTTGTAAAACAATTAATATATCTTTGCAGAAAAGCCTTTTATCCATGGTACTCGAATTGCTTTGTAACCATTAGGTCTTACAGTGCACAAAACATTTTGAGGTAGGTAAATACTAGGATTTCTACCTACAGTCTGGTAAACAAGGACAGAACCATTGACAGCCTGAAAAAGGAACAGATTTGGGAAGAGAAGATGTGTCCTTATTTTCAGTTACCTGCTTTAATGGTTAGAACACAAAACAAAAGACCTTTTTCCTGGATGGGTAATGGGCATTTTCCCTTCCTTTTTGGGTGCCAGGGCTCCCTTGCACCCTTTTTCCAGTGAAAGTGCTGTTCCTGCTGTTTTGCTTTCTCAGCTGCCATGATCATTTGCCTTGAACCATGAAAGTGAACCTTCTAAATCATATTTGCTTGTTTTGTTTTCTTTGATCTTTCCTTTCGGCTTCCATAAGTGAGTTTTATTTCTTGACAAAAATACTCCATTTGCTGAGTATACTTAAACAGCCACAGTTAACGGAAAATCTGATATTGGTATTTGGCTGCATTTTTTACTTTCTAACAGCATGTGCCTCTGGGCTAATATAAGGAGTCCAATCTAATGAATGTTTCTGATGGAATAGGGTGCTATTGAACAATCCCATTGATGTGTGGAAGAGACTTTACGTGTGATCTTACTGCCAGATAAAGTTTTTACAAGACAAAATCCCTTGTCATTGAAATACATCCCAGTTTTACTACAACATAAATGAAAATAAGTCATCTTGCAGCATGTGAAGATATTCCTCGTGAATGTTAAAAGATGTAGTCATACAGAAAAGGGTCACTCATGTGACCCTTTGGCTTTTTCTGTACTGATAATTTAAAAATGGGGAGAGTGTTTGTAGGAGAGAAAATAGCACAGATATTTTAGAATGGATGAAAGGATAAAAACTGCAATCAGGTCAAAATATATATTTACTTCCTTTCCACCTGTGTAAATCCAGAATGACTTCACTGGAGTCAACAGTGTTACCTTGGATTTTAAGAGAGTTATTGAAAGTAGAATCTGTTCCATTATATTATCAATATGGAAACCTGCAATTACCTCTCTAAAAGATAACAAAGAACCTGTCAATCCTCTTTCTTTATCCTTGTTTGATCTGGATTGCTGATGTGCTCGGTTTTGGGTTTTTTTTTGGTTTTTTTTTTTTTTGTTTGTTTGTTTGTTTTTCCAACATCAGATGTATGTTAATTTACTGAGTATGTTTGTGACTTCTCTTGATAAGGACTTATTTATTTTTTGTTTGGTTCCTTGTAAACTGACCCAGGGTGGGGGGAAGCCTCTTTAAGCCATTTCTCACAAGCATTGTACAGTCTGTTAATGGGTTATTGAAATAAAAAGCAAGTCATAAAGACTTGAAGACAGAAGAAAAGAGTCTTGAATGTGTTTGAAGTGTGCTGTTGATGGGGGAAATACGCATGTACCAGGTAATTACGCTGAAGTCCATAATACAAGTGCCTACTGATTTAAATAAGAGAAAGAGCACATTACTTTGAAAACCAGAAGGGATAGTTAAATGGTCTGCTTTCACCTTCGGGATAAAATTAACTATAGAATTTTACCCAGTGACCCTTGCAATGGGGAAAGCATATTCAGCTTGGATTTATAAGTGAGTGCAGTCAAGCTGAGCTATATGTGGTGCAACCAAGGCCTTTCTCAGCAAGAGCCCTTAACAGAACAGTATTAATTGTTCTGGCAGTCAATGGCAAGTGGAGCTCATTTATTCAGTAAATACCATTTAAAAAAACAATTTGTGCTTCAGAATTCAAATACAAACAGATGAAGGTTATTTTGAGTCTTATTATAAGGTGCCCTGATACTAATAATCTGAAAACATATATATGCCACCAAAATAGCCCTCAGAGCTGTATTTTATTTTTCCTGGAATTTATTGTTCATTTGCTTGTTTTATTTTTTACTATTAGTGTGTTATTAGTTCTTCTTCTGGCCAAGAACACCTCAAATTATTCACAGTTCACCTCAAGAGTCTTACATTGACATTACTGAATGTCAATGTAAGACTCTTTCCCTTGTATTTTTCTAGGGGGAGTGGTGGTGGTGGGGTTTGGAGGTTAGCTATAATATATCTCACATGTAGATTTGATTATGTGTGTCCAGTCTTTCTTCCTGGGAATAACAATGGATAAACCTTGTTTATTTGCTTCTTGTTTTTTAAAATTTAAACCTTCCTAGTCACCTCCTTGAAGAGAATATCTCCATTAATTATGGAAGGAATCTATGGTGAGTAGGGACCAGATTAAATCCTGCAAAGTTAGGTAGGATGGATCCAATTCCTAATCTCTCATTAATTAGTTAATATAAATAATTAAAATTATAGTGCTTCTCTGGGTCCCCAGCAGGTGCAATGGTGGTGTGAATTAGGGAACAGAGCTAAAGCAAGCCAGACAATGATTTTAACTGATTTTATATTTCTGTCATCTGCTCCTCTAGGGAAACCATCTACAGAACTAAAATGAATTTCTTGTCCTCCAACACGAATAAGATCAGAAGGAATAGAGATTCCTCAGAGGCTCATAAGTAAAAAAAAATCACTCTATGCTCAGAAATTTTATTTTCTGAGAAACATATTTACACTCTGTATGTGCCTTTTTCTAGATACAATGTGAAATTTTTTTAAAGATATTAAAAGACAAGACACTTTTAAAATATTCTAATTAATAACAGCTCCTAAGTTATTTCTTCCAGAACTATTTTGCAACATCTCCAATGAAACTTAACTCCAATTTCTCTTACAACAGTACAAGTAATTTTTAAGGCTGTTTTTTTTTAATCTATTTTTAAACAATCTAGAAAGCTTCTATTCACTTCCACTTGCATGTGAAATCCCCCCAAGCATCAAGTACTTCTTCATTCAGAGTGTTTTGTAAAGTTTTCCTTTTCAGTGAAGCACTAGAAAACCTTTTAAAATCAGCATCACACAATGTTCTTTCACACAAGGTGGCTCAGAGGATGCTACAAAAACAGAGTCATGAGTTTAAATGAAAACTTATACAAGGCAAGTCTGACAGGAATATATATTCCATGGTACTAACCTCAACCTTGAAATGTTTGGTTTTGATACTGCAAATGGGGTAAAATTTTGGTAGCATTAAATTCATTCCATGTATACTAGATTCTTTCCGTGAACAAGTCCAGTATGAATCTCTTCTTGAATTCAAAGGCCTTTCAAATATATATTTAAGGCCTTGATCCTTAAATGGCAGAAGTCAGTGTAGCTTCATTGAAATAATTTTTCTTCAGCTATAGAGCTGACATCCAGTCAATAGTACTGTTGAAAGCTCCTGGTGAATATTGGTAAGGTCTTTTATAGATTTTTTTGGGATAAGTAGCTGTTGGGGGAAATTTCTAAAAGGTAAATTTCAAACCCTAATTCCCCTTGACTTTTACTGAATGTCAATGAGACTTTGAGTCATAAATTCAGAAATAATTAGATGCTGAAATAAAAGAATAGGCAGTTAATGATATTCTGGTGGAAAAAAAAAAAAAGGAAAAAAAAAAAAAGAAAGGAAGAAAGAAAGAAAGACTAAAAACCAACCACACACACATAATCACAGCCTTGTCATTGTCCAAATCCAAAATTAAGCTACTCTTGTAGCTTCTTTACATGAGTAGTGTCAAACTAACAAAATTATCTAAAAAGGCTAAAATTATTTTTGAAGCCGTTTTAACTTTTTCTGAACAGTTTAAGGCTTCTGTTAAGCTTGAACTACGCTGGAATACTTAAAAAAATGATAATTTATCTCAGCTGTGCACCCTGTTATGATGCTTTCTCAAACTACAATAATGTGGAAGGCATCGATGCCTGTCTCAGGTGATTCAGTCACAGTACCTGATTGTTCAACAAAATCCCTCTGCTCTTCAGGTGTAGTACATTCAGGCACTGAGATACTCAGGTGTGGTGACCTATTCAAGACATTCCAGGGAACGGAATAATTAATGGTTTATTGAACCAGAGATTTGACAATTTATGGACTAGACAGCTGATATGCATGAGAGTACTCTCCAAAAAAGAATGTCACTTCTATACAGTCATCCACTCATTCCTGCAGCTGTTTTGACAAGCAGGTTTTCATTTTAACAAAATTTTCATTTTAACAGACAAGTGATATATTCTTCACCTGGGATGGTGCAACCCTGGATGTATGGACAGAGTGGTGAATGAGAAGCTGGCAAGCAGAGCTAGGAAAACGGACCTGGAGGTCCTGATCAATAGTGACTAGAATGAATCACCAGTGTCCTGGCAGCCAGGAGGGACATCCCTGTCCTGGGGACATCAGGCCCAGCATCATCAGCTGGGCAAGGGAGGGGATTGTCCTGCTCTGCTCTACTCTGCTGTAGGGCAGCCTCAACTCAAGTGCTGGGGGCAGTTTTGGGTGCCACAACATAATAAGGATATGAAGTTCCTAGAGAGTGTCCAAAGAAGGGAAACAGTGATGAAGAGCCTGGCAGGGAAGCTGTGTGAGGAGGGGCCGAAGGCACTTGGTATCTTCATCCTGGTGGAGACTGAGGGGAGACCTCATCATGATATATAATTCCTTGTGAGGGCAAGAGGAGGGGCAGGCACTGATCTCTTCTCTGTGACAGGAGTTGAGCCAAGGGCCTGGAGTGGAGTCAGGGGAGGTTTAGGCTGGATATCAGGAAAAGGTTCTTCACCCAGAGGATGGTTGAGCATTGGAACAGGCCAGTTCCAGTTCCACCCAGGGCAGTGGTCACAGCACCAAGGCTGGCAGAGTTCAAGCAATGTTTGGGCAGTGCCCTCAGGTACAGGGTGGGATTATTGAGGTTGAGATTGCAGAGCCAAGGTTGTACTTTGAGGATCATGATAGGTCCCTTTCAATTTAGCATATTCTATGATATTATGATGTGGTCCCAATTAACGTCTGAAAAGAGGTCTGTGGTGTAAGGGAGAGGCTCAGACTGGATGGTGGATCTGGGGTTTTTGATTGCTGCATGACATTTTGTGAAAGAAATCCCTCTATGCTTTGTTTCCAACTCCCAGGACAAAACTCCTGATCCAACTGATACAGACAGAGGAAGCTGAGAAGTTGCTGTCTTCATCAGAATCCAAACAGAACGGCTATTCTAGGATGTTTTGAGGGAACAAATCACACCAATCTGATCCAGCAAGACACTTATACTTCTATGGATTGTTTGTAAGAATTAACATATTTGCAATTACCTTTACATAAACACATTTTTGTGCAATACAACTTCTCAAAATTATTTCAAATCACTTTGAAAATACTTGTGTTGTACAGTCACTGAAATCTACTCTAGCCTCTAGAATTTTCAGAGTTTTTTAATAAGCTGAATGTTTCCTTTTAAAGATATTATTTTTATATATATACTGTGTAATCCATATTTGTGGCTGTAAGCAGACCTAATTCTTCATTCAAAGCTTTCATTTGCAGAATTTCTAACGCAGGTTCAGATTCATTCAAGGTGAGAGAATATTATGTTCAAATTATTAGACATGAATGACCTCTTAAGAGTTGTAATTTCAGTCAAAGCTGTAAAAATTACAAAGTCTTTATAATTTAGCTTGTCTTCCTGATGAAATTTAAATTATAATTAATTAGAATTAGTAACAAAGAAACCAGGAACAAAATTTAAATTTTAAAAGAAATACAAATAATAATAATACTGAAGAACATTGATACAAAGACTGACATTTAAGCACTAATCCTTACCACTGAATGTGTGACAGTGAGATAGTTAAATATAACATCAGTTACATAACTAAATGAAAACCAAGTGTAAAATGGCAACACATCTTTTTCACAGTATTGCAGTTGGATAAAAAAATTATAATCAAAAATATTTTGTATTTCTAGTTCTATTTATTTCTTTAATCTATTTTTTTAATTTATGTAAGGTATTTCTGTATCCTCACTCTTTTTTTTCTAAGTCCTCCAAGTAAAGCAAAAGCTTTAAAAATTTCAATAAGCTCTAAACAAAGCTTTGGTTGGTGGGAAGTCAATTTTCTGTATAGTCTCAGCTAGTGAATGTCTTGTATCACAAAGTAGAAGTAAGAATGTTTTTGCTGCTTCATTATTTTGATGGAAAAACTTGATGAACTTATTTTCACAGTAAGGGTATCCAGCAGAAACACATTAACAAGAAATTGCCTTCACTGACCACTAACAGTAACACAATCCAGTTAATGACACACTAAAAAAATTAAAGAGAAAAGAAAAAACAAACAAAACCAAAAAAAAAAACAAACCAAACAAATGAAAAAAGAAACCAAACGGGACTAATCAGACCAAACCAACAACAAAAAAAGAAAACTACATCCATAAATGTGGTTAGGTTTATGTTCTTAAATACTAGGTTATGTAATGATTAATCGCACTTAGAGTAATTTCTTAAGCAAGAATATCTACTCCAGAAATAGAAAAATTCCTTTTCTGAATAAGTGATTTTCAGTACGAATACGTAATTCATAGTTTGGCTCAGATACCATTTGTTAGAATTATTGCCTCAGTGTTAGATGTGATTCCTCACAATAAGTTATATATACAATGACCCAAATGAGCAAAACAGCAAAGCTGCATCTTTAGGGCTCGTCTTAAAATTCAACAACAGTAGTGAATGTTAAAATCATGAAAGATATTTGAGATTAACATACAAATACTCAGAATTCACCTAATTTCAGTGCTGTGCATTGTCGGAATCTGTGGGTATTGATGATTCCGAGACTGTAAAAAGTCTCTGTCTTTCTGCCCCGTTGCCAAAGAAGAAGCCACAATTCGTCTTTGCTGTTTTCAAGGTTGTTTATTCTTGCTTATCTCTAACATGTTCTGCTGCCCTGCCGCAGGTCTGTCCTGCAGGGCAGCGTGTGGGGCTCTGCCCCTCAGTGGGATGTTACAAACATTATATACCAGAAACTACCTGTGCTATATTTACAATAACGTGCCAATATCTGTCACCTATGTTGAACAGTGTGTCCCCAGCCTAAACCAATAGAAAAATGCCAACACTGCAGTGAAACATGGAGGGCATGAAGAAGGAGGAAAAGGACAAGACACACCCAATTTCCTCCGTCTTGTCCTCACTGAACCCCTAATCTAGAAACCTAAAATTTTACTTTTGCACCCGTGCCACACTTAATTATTGCTCATATCAAACACTCAGAGCTTGTAATTCATCCTGTAAGATTGAAAACTCTTTTCCATGGACAGAGATCAGAGACAGTGTCTCTCGGGGCTCTGCACAGGGGGGTGCCTGACACCCTGTCAGGGTCTCAGACCTTCCAGGGCAGCCAGAGGGAAGCCCTGGATTCCCACAGTGCATGACACAGTTTACATTAAAGGCATTTTTTCCACCTTCTACATATAAATGTTCATCAGCTCTGACAAGAGGTTTTGTTTCATATTCGTGGTATGTTCTGTCTAAAATATGCTTTGGGGAGGAAGAGTAGAAGCAAATTCGATTTGTGTCCTCAAAGGAATGAATGGATTGTCCTATCAGACAGCAGCAGCAACATGTCCTGCTGTTCCATTGTGGGGACATCAGGCTGTACTTAGTGACCACGCCAGGAATGACACAGTGGGAATGATTAACTGCTGCGAGGTGGGAGTTATGGATGCTGTCCTGGTCCTTATCTCTCAGACAGTCTCACCTACATGGGAAAAAAATCTCCTAACTGGTTGGTCAGAAATCAGAAGTGTTTTCCGCTCCCCATATGTTGTGTATAAAGTACTGCTTGAAATATAGCTCTGTGTTTGGAAAGAATTTTATACATTTAACATAATTTCTTCCAAAAAGCTTGTTAATTTTCAAAGAGGTTTTGACATGGTTTTCTGACAGTAGACGGTCAAACAACAGCTGAGAAATATTCCTTTTCTTTGGGGAAAAGTAAAAGAAAATCACTATGTATTGGTGATTCACTTTTAAGATTTCTTAATATATATTTCTTGTCATTTTTCAAAGTGTAGTCATGACTTTCATTAATTTGGAGTGTTTCTTAATTTAAACATGGTGGTTTTGTTTTTGTTTTTTTTTTTTCAAAATGTGTTTCTACAAAGTAAAGAACAATTATTCTATGCTACAGAGACATTTTGTGCAAAATATTTCAGGACAAGTATTTTTTTATTGCAAATGAAACCATTTGGCAATTTTCAAAGTAGACTTTTTATGATTCTTATTTAATTATTTTCAAAATCTGCTTAAGTAAGCTAATAATACACAAAAAAATTAAAAACTCTGACATGTGATATAGATTTGATTCTTATTTGAAAATCTGGGGGAAAATATATGTATGTGTGTATATATGAGTATATATGTGGCATTTCACCACCCATATTCCCCATTCCCTTTCTAATAGGTAGTGTGCATGTGTTTTGCAATGTTCATCTATGGAGTTAAACTGCATAGATTTTTATAGCCTTCTGTTTTATCACAGGAAAAGAATATGTGTGTAAGTTACAGATTGGGTGGGAAATAATGAGAACATTTATTTATACTCAGCAAAATATTCAGTCTTTTCAAGAAGCATCAAGTGAACTTCATCTTGCAAAAATCAAGTCTCAGTTTTCTCCACTTTTCTGTTTTATTCTTCCACCTCACTCTTTTCACACTTCATTCAAGGTGTTGTTCTTGTACTACACAAAGCCACTTTCCAAATCTCTGGGACATTCTTGTAGGTATTAATTTTATCGTAATCTTAATTCTTATTTTAATTAATCTTAATCTAATGAAAGGTAGAGGCCTTCAGAAGTTATGTCTTTACTGGTTTAAGTTCATCAGAGGCACTGAGGGGAAACAATAAACAAAAATATTAGTCTATCTTGCAGATAGAACATGCAAATTGGAACAGAAGTTCAAAAGAGCAGCAGCATCTCATTGAGGTGACTTTATTTCATACAGGAAAATATTTTTTATCTCTTAATTAAAAATAAAAGATTTACAGAACCCTGGTACACTAGAGATAAATAGATTAAAAAATCATAGGTAATTTCAGGTCTAATGCTAGTAACAAATTAGAAATTACTTCAGTCTTTGAAGTGCTCTAATCCCCAAATTGTTTAAAATGTTCAGTGGTTGTTTTTATTCATTGAAAAAAACTGTCAATTTCTGTTAAATATGCTTATGGAATTAACTCACAGGAATCTCAGTCAGTTGAGGAAATTATCACAATTTGGGACAATAACAAGTCTTTTGATAGTTGAAAAGATGAAAATTGAAAAAAAAAAAAGAGAGAGATTTAGACTCACTTCTAAAAGATGACTTTTAGTCACACTACTCAGTTGTCTAAATTAAATATATAAGTGGTTTGGATTTTTTTCCCTAGACTCACTGCATAGTCAATGGAGAGAGACTGGGATGTCTTCATATTGATTTCTCTTACCTGTCAGCTAAAATGTCATCTTGAAATTGTTTTGCTGTCAGTGTTCACCACCAAGGCGACCTCCAGAAATTATGGTCTTAACTTGAACTTCCGTTAAGTGCCTAATATTAGATGGAGTGAATCTGGCTTCATTTCTGTAATTTACCCTTTTTTCATAATGACGTTACCTATTAAAGAGACGGTGTTGGCTGGGAAGATATTTCAAGGAGTTTGCCATGTCTGCAGGTAAATAAACAGACAACAGGATTTTAAAATATTTTTTTATTACTGTGGGGTTTGTTTGTTTGTGAGGGTTTGATTGTGTTTGGTTTTAGTTTGGCTTTTTTTTTTTTTTTGAGAGGATTATTCTGCCAGAATCAAAAGAACTAAAATAAAATAAAATCATTTTCAGATTTCAATTCCTTATATAGATGCAGAGAGTTTTAATATATTCTTATTCCCCTCTATCATTGTCTGAGCTGTCTTACCTTATAAAATGATGTTACACAAGTTTTGCTACAGTTCTTTTTTTAGAGATAGGTATAGTGAAATATCAGCCATTTGATTATACAGAACTTTCCCTGGCTTCTCTTCCAACCTTTGTCTAGTATAAGGTAAAAACCAGGACATTTTCAGATAGTGACACCGCATATTATGGAAGGTTTTCACAGTGAACAAATGTTATTTCTTATTATCCAGTCAATCTTTAGATGACTTGGATTTCATGAATAAACTTTGCTAAAAAGAAAAAAAAAAAAGGATAAAGAGGAAAAAAGAAAAGGCATTGGTGGGGATACAAATTGAATGGTCCACTTTAAAATCTAATTCAAAAAAGTTCGCTGTGATTCATTCTTTCCAGCTCCAAGGCAAACAGTGATATTGCTAGCACATTCATAATTCAACACAGTTAAATGCCAAGGGCCGAACAGAGAGCACCCTCCCGGCCAGTATGAGCAGGATGACATTCATGGTTGATTCAGCTCCTTGCAGCAAGCTGTGTAATTGGAAAAGCCAAGGGAAATGACCCCAGTCTCTGTGTCCTGCTGATGTCAAAATGCATTTCTATCACACTGACAAGTGGCCAGTTTGGAGGCTTCCTTAGAATAGGAGTCTGAGAAGAAAGGCAGGAGGCATCAGAAATAGCTCTAGCACAGGTAGGGTGTGCACTACGGGGCAGCTGAATCTGTGTCTCGGTGTTGAAAGAGATTGACGAAAGCAGGCTCAGAAGAGGACATCTGTTTAGCCTAATTTGGTATCTTAATTACACTGCATGATATGCACCAATGTGCTTAATGACACTTGTACTTAACAAATGTATAGACACTGCTGTAAAGCTGATCAGTGCAATCAATAGAAATGGATAGAATATTTGAAGATGACACTGTGTTCAAACAAAAAAAAATTATCTATAATTTATCTGGTCTAGGACATGAGTGAACAGGAAGTTCTGAAACTGTCATTTGGGGCATACAGGTCACTTCAAGGGGGAGAAAAGTTGTCCTGAGTTAATGTTATCCATGATATGTATTTTTCCTCTTAGATCAGTAACATAAAAATATGGTTTAGGTAAACAGTGCCTAGTCAGGACATTAAAAAGAGGTAGTATTAAATACTTAGTAATCATAATTGATAATACATTATTATTAGTAATAATAATATAATAATATTTGTAATAATACATTAATAATACATGCACACAAGCTTGTTAAACTAGATTTTCCCATCTGTTTAAAGGAAAAAAAAAAAAGAACAGCATTGAACAAATGAAAAATTGGTTTCTATTAATTTCTTCTGAGCTATGGACTGTCACTTCTAAACTGTGGAATAAGGGTAAGCTTCATTTATACACCATTTAAAATGTTTGGATATTTTTGGGGGTTAGCAAATTATGCTCTTTAGTACATTCCTATCATCCAGTACCAGTTCTTTGAGAATTTTTTTACAAAATATCTCCCTATGTTAACATAAAGGACAAATTTCTTTTTACTCACTTGGATTGTTCTGGGTACAAAAATCACTTTTTGTGGGGATAGTTTGGTTACTTTGTTGTAAGTTTTACTCTATCCAGAGCATTCAAATATTTACATTTGACTATAAGGTCATATATGACCTTATGCTTTGTTTACCTATGTCAGTTGTAATGCTGATTGTAAGTAATAAATGCTTAATATATCTTTAGATTACTTTCCATTTCTCTTATATTAGTTTAGCTGCAGTATTTCAGTTTGTTTCATTGGTCAGGAATAAAATTATAAAAAAAGTTTCACAATCTTTAAGTAAATCCCTTGTTAGAAATAGTATTTCTAAATAGGGAAATTAGTAAGACTTCTCTATCAGGTCACAGAACCACAAAAACCACACAATTCCTGTGAAATATGTCTTTTTTCTTCTTTATTTTTTTTTTCTTTCTGTCTTACATGAATATTTATGTGAAAATATGTATACACACACATATTACCATTGAACCTTTTCTCTCAATAATACTTGATATGAAGTGTTTGTCTGCTTTACTGATAACAAACACTTTGCCTGTCTTCTCCTGTTTCTGTGTCTGAAGGGACATCTGATATCAATACTTGTTTGGTAATTTGTAGACTAATTCTTTTTTTTTTTTTTTTTTTTTTGTGTTTTCCCAGCATTAGACAGATTGTTTGGTGATAAATTAATGTCATATCTTTGACCTTGTGTTTTTATTGCAGGTATCACACACATATTACTGTTTTTACCCAAATTATGATGACCTAATCATAATGAGATGACAGCTATTGTCTGTAACATGTTACACTGAGAGATTGACCCTGCTCCAGAAAAGCTACAAAATATAAAGATAAAACTGCTCAAATCTCTAAAAAACAAAAAAGGATCAGTTTTTTTTTGGTTTTTTTTTCCTATACCAGTAGTTCAGAAAGGAGGTAAGATTTCTCTTTAGTTTTGGAAAAACTTTACTTTCCTCTCCAAGAGTGAAGACTTAGACCTGTCCAAGATGGACCGTTCCAAAAGCATTAGAGTTGTGCTGGGGAGATCTCTGAAGAGATAAATAAGTGTGATGGTTACTTTTAGTCTGCTGTTCTGGCTCTGATATCTATGATTAAGATCATACTTATAATTGACATACCTCAATTCTAGCAAAGGTATATATTTACGGCACCAGAACCAACCTATGGATTTACATGTTTAAAATAATAATTACCAAAGAATATATTTTTGATCATTAATTTTTTAACGAAGAAACATTAATGATTTGTGATTGATAATTCTGCTGGCTAACATGAACCTTTGGAAACCCTGAGTCAGTAGAAGAAAGTGAGGCAGGCCATGAAAGAAAGTGGCAGAACTGGGCATCCTGTGAATTTGTTATGCCAGCTTCCATGTCGACAAAACCTGCACAGTCTTGCTAGAATTTCTCAATCTTCTTTCTCATTGTGTGCTTCTTCATGTGTACCTGAACACTCATACATTGTGTGGGTTTTTATCTAATGAAAAATTTCTGATGGGAGCTGCAAGGGAGTCTAGTGAAATGTAGCCTCTAAACTTACGTGACTCACCCATGTATTGAGCATCTAATTCCCACAGACACCTTTACAAATCAAACCATTAACTAGCTGAAGGCATAACTCAGTACAAATTATTTACTCAGCTCTACTCTTCTAATGATGCTTAGCTGGAGCTGAACAGTGTTTTTCATCTTTAAAGTGCTCTTCATTCATTAACTAATTAAATTAGTCTTCTAGATCTCACTGGTAAGATTTCCTAAAAATACACAGGTTACCTTTTCTTTTTGCTCCAAATCTTCTCATGCCTTTCAGTTATATTGCCTCAGACTTACCTTAACAGCTCCTCATTCACTCTCAGTTACTCAAGGCCAAATCCATCCCCAAGGGAACCCCACTGAAGTTGACTTGAGTCAAGTTACACCAGGGATGCTTTTGGCCCCTGGTGATGACAACATTTTTCAAATAGAGTCCTCATAGATGTTTATCCTGCTCTCTACCCCCAGTAAACATTTGGCCAAGCTATACATATTTACTGACTCCCTTTTCATCTTTCCTCATAAATCAGTCCCTCCAGCCTCTCAGTCATGTTGGTTGATCTTGTCTTTATTACTGTCAATTTGCTCACAATTATGTAGTGCTTAATAGCTTTTCTGAATAACTTTAAGTCAAGAATGACACACGGCAGGGGAACTGCAGGGGTTGTGAAATAATTGCAAGAGCTGGTGGTGCTCTGGAGAGGAAGAAATTTTGCTGTTGCAAATAATATTGCTTTTCTTAGTTCTGACACAGTGGCAAGAAACATAAGGGGAAAATTAATTCTACTAAATATTTTCATTCAAAGACAAATAGAAATAAGCTTTTTTATTGGAACAAAAAATTTCACAGAAATAGAAACATAAATACATATTTTTGATTTGCTTACAAAAATCACTTAAGCATATTCTATGAAATCACTCAATAACTTTCTGGAAGTGGGAAATAGAAGTGTCTTTTATCAGAGGCATTAGTTTTACATTTATTCTATTCTTAATGGAAGCATAGATAAATTTATATATTATATTTTAAATTACACTTGTCTACATTTCTCTAGATTCTCCTTATTTCATACAATACTTTTTTGTCATCCCCTCCCACTAAGCATTTTCCTATTATCTTTACCTCCATTAATCCAATCAAAATATTTCTAAAACCTGATTGCTTGTCCTTTCTGACTCTTCTTCCAAACTATTTTAGAAAACCACATTTTACTTTTTCTCCCCAGAAGCTTTTTTCTCATCTTGATGTTTTTCCTCCCTGGCTTTACCCTGCCCTACCTCATCTGATTTCATCTCTTCTGCCCCTGGTCTCTCCATCACCTGTATCAGTGAGCTCAGGGGTCCCTGCTGGCTTCTCAGGGCCTCAGCTGAGGAAAAACTATGTCCAACTAAACTCAGGTCAAATAGTGGAAGGATGGTGTCCTAGTATCATGATATAGCCAGATGAGACACATCCTTTGACTCAGTCTCTGCTTAGGTGATAATCACTTGCTCTAAATATAGAATATAATGATTTATTTTTCATGTGGGATCAGAACTAATTTTTACATCTTATATGTAAAAGGAAGTGCAAAAAACAGTTGGGGAGATTGAAAATCTCTTTAAGGGAAACCCTAGAACTAGTGAATCAACTATAACTCGATGTTTATATTATAGTCTTGTTCCTTTAGATGCTACAAACCAAATCCAGAAAGTAAATTTAAGTTTTATATTTTTCATTATGGGTATAGCTCTCTTTCTGTGTATATATACATATATACCTGTTTGTGTATATAAGGCCACTGTGGTATGGGGTAATACATTATATACAACATTGTATAGTAAAAAAAGGTGTGAGTTTGATGATTGATTTATTATAAAAAAGAATGTCTACTGAGTTTAAAAATATGTTTCTCCAAAGAAAACCAAAAGAGCTGGCAGGTCTATAATATTGAAAAATATGATACATGAACAATGTTTCAGGTACATACAGAAGTATTTCCTTGAAATTGAAGCCATATGCTTAGTCTACAATCTCTCCTCATCTGTAATCTTGAATTGTGTTTTAATTATTTGAAAACCAGTGTGTTTGCAATGGCAACTGGTAAGGTATTACTTATTGTCATGGTTTGACATGGGAAGAGAATTTTTTTTTTTTTTTTGAAGGAAGAGGTCATAGTCAGGGGTCAGGTTTGGATATTGACACTTGGGGTGACCAATTGAAGGTGGACACGCCTCTGAGAACACAGAGGGATTAAAAGCAGAATTCCCAGGAGGACTCGCTCTTCTTTGGTTCCGGTCATCGCAAGGTACGGACCTCCCCTGCCCAGCCCGGGCTGGGTGGGGGAGGGGAGCCATGCGGCCTGCAGAGGTAGGCCAGGGGGTGAAGGATCGGAACCGAGCTGGGCCAGCTCCTGCGGACGGAAGGGTGGAGAACATCTGGGATGTCTTTGTTCCCCCTCCCCTAAGCTAGAGGGAAAAGAGATAGAGAGCCAGCAGACACCTGGGAGTTTGCTGGCAGAGGAGAAGGAGAAGGGGGGGGAAGATGCCCAGCGTGGGAGACTGGAGACAGAGTCCTGAGCTGAGATTTCAGCCGCCCGGGGAGTCTGGGAATTTTAACCCTTTCCTGTGAAATGAAGGCTTTATGAAATATTACTCCTCCTCAATTTGAAGGAAAAAGAGACAGCCTGGGACCTCAGATGTTCAGAGAAGAAGGTTGGGGGGAGATGATGGAGTGGCTTTTGGCTAGACTCTGCTTATTTACCATAGACTGAACCACTCCTTCTTTCAAGAGAGACTGCATTTTAGGGGGATGAACTGGTGAGCCAAGAGACCTTCTTCAGCAATTACCAGCTCAGGAATGGACAGAGAGAGAGCTGAGGAGGGTGTGAAGATGCCCTCCGTCTTTAGAGAAGAAGAGAAGGTGATCTCTGTCCTTGGATCCTCGGCCCCAGGGGAAAATGGGGGGGGACTCTAGTCCCGAAATGCGACACTGGACTGTTGTTCCTGGTGGTCCTTGGCAAAGCATCCTTAAAGGGGCCCTATAAGCAGTCTCTGTCCATGCACGGTGGTGAGAGCACTGTGACATGGAGAGGAGAATGTCACACTGGCCGGTGTGTCTGGGCAGTGCCACGTGTGACATGGAAACACAAGAGGTGGCAGCTGTGTTTCCTGGGGGTCTATGGTGCAAGGGGGACTCCTCTCTTCCCCGATGGATTCAGTATTGATTATATTGAAGGGTGAAAACTGGATTAAGGATCTAAATGGGTCTCGCTGTGGTTTGTTGGAGTTGGTTGGTGGGAGGAGGAATGTTTTGGAAGGTTTTCATTTTGAAGTTTGTGTGGTTTTTTTTCTTTTTCTTCCCCTTTATATTATTAGTAGTAGTGTAATAAAGTCTTTCCTTTGTTATTAAGTTTGGCCTGCTTTGCTCTGTTCTCGATCACATTTCACAGCATTTGATTGGTAGGTTGCATTTTCATGGGGCTCTGGCATTGTGCCAGCGTCAAACCATGACACTTATACATGAGAAAATTCAGTCATGACTCAACTTGTTTGGGTTGCTAATAACATTTGAGTTGAAAAACCGACGAGGGTCAATTTGAAAACAAAACCTAAGTAGAAACTCAGATTAATTTTATTATTAATATTGTTAAACAGAAAGTTGAAAGGCAAAGTAGAAAGTATTTTGCATACATGTAAAAAAAGATGTTCCCCTGCAATGTTTTATATTGACAGATATGTCTATAAAGCTGGTACACTGGGGAATGGTAGTAGGAGAAATTTTAATTGAATCTGATCTGCAGCAAACTTCTGAAGAATTTGAAGAAAAGTAATTTCAGTCTATTAAATCTGAAGCAATTGAATTGAGTGCAACAAGCAGGATGTAAATCCAGTGACACCGGAGTTCTAGAATTTGACTTAGGACCTTGAATTTACACACAGTTTTCTAAATTTTGAAACATCAGCTGTATTATGAGAAGGTTTCAAAAGTTTGAAAATGGTTTAATGGGCAGCTTTCTAAACAAGACTTACTTCTACACTCCACATACTACTGTTAGGTCAGGAAGCCTCTGTTGCTAAACATACATGAAGAAGACATTAAAAAGCAAAAATTTTCCTGCTTGTTACACATTTTCCTTGAGCACCCACTGTTTATCACATCCAGAAATGGGACATTGGGTCAATTTGTTATATGACATTGTCCAGAAAGCGACCTCCAAGTCATTTATAGTAACCAGAAGAGAGCTGGCTTATCTTTCCTTAAAATGCAAGAGTTCTTGCTCCACAGGTGTAAGAAATCAGGAAAGGCAGGCAAGAGAGAAACATGGATGAGTCAACACCTCCTTACCCTAAAGGGCAAGAAGGAAATGCACAGGTCATGGAAGCAGGGACAGGTATCCTGGGAAGAGTATAAGGATGCTGCCAGCTGCATAAGGATGGGTTCAGGAAGGTCAAAGTTCATCTGGAGCTTTTTCAAGCAAGGAAAAACTAGCAAGAAGTCATTCTACAGGTTCATCAGCCAGAAAAGGAAAGAGCACTATTCCTGATTAGCAAGTCTTACAAACTGGTAAAATGTGTGAGAAGAAAACCATAGTACTCAGCAGTTTTGTTTTAATCTTCAGTAATAATCTCCTCACACCTCTTAAGTAGATGAACCACAAAAGAAGGACTGGAGCAGCAAAGTCCCTCCCACTGTAAGAGAAGATCATGTTCGTGACCACCCGAGGAGCCTGAATGTACATAAGATAATGAGACACAATGAGATACATCCCAGAATTCTGAGGGATTTTTCTCATTTGCCAAGATAATTTGCAGTTGGCAAGCTAACTGCCTGTGATGCCTGAACATCATGACAGCTAAAAAACGTCCCAGATGACTGGAAAAAAGGAAACACTGTGTACCCATATTAAAAAAGGGTAGAGAGGACGAGCCTTGGAACTACCAGCCCATCCATTCTCGCTTTTGTGCTTAGTATGGTCATGGAACAAGTCATTCTAGAAGCTAAGGCACGTGGAGAACAGGGAGGTGACTTAAGACAACCAGAATGGCTTCACCAAGGTCAAGTCCTGGCTGACCAACCAAGTGGCCTTCTGTAATGCAGTGACTATATCAGTAGAAGACAGAAGAGCTAAGGCTAAGAATGTCATCTATCTGGACTTCTGTAAGGCCTTTGACATGGTCCCCACCAAAATCCTTCTCTCTAAATTAGAGACAGATGGATTTTGATGGGTGAACTGTTCAGTGGATTAGGAACTAGTTGGTCAGTAGATTACTGAGGGTAGTGGTCAGTGGCTCAACAACCAGAAGGAGATCTGTGACAGTGGTGTCCCTCTGGGGTCCATACTGGCACCAATATTTTTTAATGTCTTCATCAGTGACAATGGGATGGAGTGCACTCTCATCAAGTTTGCAGATGACACCAAGCTGAGAGGTGTGGTTTACACACCTGAAGGACAGGATGTGACCTGTCTTTAACCATGATTTGGCTGTAGCAAATGAAAAATGAGGGGAACAAGCCAGTGTATTAAGTAATCAGCTGTGACTGATAACCACAGAGGGAGGAGAGGCTGGCTCTGGAGGAAACATTTACTACTTTGATTTGTTGGCCAAGCTGCAGTAGACACCAATGAAACTAGTGGCTGCAACTCAGAAATTAAAAGAGAAAGAAAGAAATTGAAAGAAGGGTAGGCCTCCAAGACTGATTACTGCTGCATAAGCATTTTGTCATAAGCAAAAAAGGAAGCCAGACCAGATAGGGGCTTCTAACAGTGACAGAGATAAAGAGGCTAAAGTTTAAAAGCATGGAAGTTTAACTGCCAGTGTTTATTTATAGTTTCACACATACAAAGGCACTGCTATTTCAGGGAAACTGCACTATTTTTTATATGTGTCAGTTTTGAATAGTCCAGACACAGTAAAAGTAAAATAAAGTGAACCGCATGTGTTAAGGAAAAAATTTAAATAGCAATGGCTCTGAGAATAAAGTGTACATTAAAATAAGGGAAGAGGCTATATCTCATTTAATTTGCAGAATAAATCTCTGGCAAAGATCCCTGTCTCATGCACAGAGATGATATTAGGAGTTGAGAAAAAGATATAAGCAACAGTCTGATTTAATATGTGTGTTGTTGTGTATGTCTACAAATACTGCAACTTATCTATCCCACTATCTATCCATCAGCAATTCATGCACATTCATAAACATTAATGTTTATTTTATTCATTAATACACAAAGACTTACCAATTAGCTGTATCAATACTTTATTTGGCAATAAATTCTTTGAGGCAAGGTTTTTCCTCATTTTTATACTTTTTATATAGCATAGAGAGATAATTGGTTCCATAATGATAAAACTGTTGTGCTTCCTTGCTACCTTATTTTTTTACTGACATTATCAGAGTTGTTCAGTAAATGCCAACTCTTCACTCTCTGATAATGCTTTTACTCATTTGGTGTCTCATGATTTATAGAGGAAAAAATAGTGAATCACGTTAAAAGTATTTTAAAGTTTACTGGAATTTCAATGGCATGTGTTCATTGTCTCTATGTGTCTAGATATGGGTTTTTAGCTGACAAACAAAATAAATATTTTTTTTTTCAGGATTAACTTCTTTAAATGAAGGATGTAATACTGCTATTTATGCTATACAATACACTTTCACTCTTACAATAAAGAAAGAAAAGCTATCCCAAAGATCCATCCTGATGTTTTTCCTGGTTAACATGCATTTTATTTATAAAGGTTTGAATTGTAGATTTCTCTATTGATTATAGAAGGATAAAGAAGGAAGCAGCCTTACGACAGATTTTTGACTTGGGCTGTTTTCCTTTCCCATGTCTTTTTCAAGGCAAAATTTAAGGGTTTCAACTTTTTTGCCTCTCATTAATGGAAATTGCCTTTCTTGAAATATCACAAAGAAAAAAATCCTCAGTTTTTGTAGTCTGCTGCTGTAGATGCCCCCAGGAGGACCAAGCCCTAAATTCTGTGTCTGTGTTTCTCCCTCAGAGCCAAGACCCATCTCTGCTGACAAGAAATGGGCCACAGCCTTGCTGGTTGTCCCACAGCAGATAACTAATGGGGAAGAGAAGGCAGGCTTGGCACCAGGCCACAAAGGGGATGCATCCAGCACATTACAGAGCTTCAAAATTGTCTCAGAGAGAATTAGTAATTACCACAGAGGTCTTCTCAAATTAGTGTACTTTTGACTCCCAGGACTAATAGTGCAAGTGGGCTACTGGAATTTGGCTTGGCACCGTCTAGTTTCCCTACCTAGAGAAAGTGAGATTTGAGATTTTTTTTCCCTATCAAACATCTTTAGAAGAAGGTTGGTAAATTTAAATCTGGAGTAAAATTACAATCTGAACTCTGATTTCAAGACAATATTTGCTGCCTTTCTTCTAAGCCAACTGTTTATGAACTCCCAATTCCCACTGCAAGTAGTAGACTGTTTCAGAATGGTCTGAGAGAAGCTTGGCCTATTTTTGTGTCTTCTCCCATATAACAGCTATTGCTAAAATATTTAATACAAACCTGTGCTCTTGATATTTCTCTTACTTTTTAATTTATTTTATTTTCCTACTTAATAATTTCATTCTCTCCTGAGAAACCAGAACAGTCACGATTCTCTCATTTGAAAACATTTATTTATTTTATTTATCTTAGAAAAAAAACAGACTTCTTGATAATTACTGATTTCTATGTCTTCTTTATTTTCTCTCAATTTCCTAATTATGATTTTTTAAAAATATCAGTTGTTTTCATTATTTCAAAGAATTCAAAAATAAAAAAGACTGAAAAAATCCTCTCATTTGATATTCCTCATTTTCTTTATCCTTCTCTTTTCACCCTCTCCTCCTAATGACTTTCTCTCTCACACACACACACACACACACACACACACACACACACAAAAAGGCTAAACTCCTAAGATTTTAATGAACAGTTGGTTTTTCCTTATCTAGTAATTGGTCCTTTTGATTCCAATAATCTTGCTCATAAAATAAGATACAACGAGGTATTTTCAAGGATATATTAATCTCTAACAATTATCTAAATTACTAAGGATCTTGATTTTACAAAAAAAAAAAGATTAGATTGTTTTAAGATTATATGCTTATGAAGATGCCCACAACATTGTAAGAACTCCCAAATCTAATCTATTTAAATCTTTCCCTAGTACTGAAGTAGACTAATCAGTGTCTTTTTACCTTCTTAGTGAGAATAAGTGAACATTATTTGCCTATTTCCTCATTTTTTCATTAGACAATATTATATGGGTAGTAATTTTGCTATATATATATATGAGATATATAGATATAGATATAGATATAGATATAGATATAGATATAGATATAGATATAGATATAGATATAGATATAGATATATAGATAGATAGATATAGATGTAGATATAGATATATAGATATATATGCAGCATAACTCCTTTCTTCCTTTCTTTATGGAAAAGACAGAAAGAAAATAATCACACATATTCAGAGAGGCTTCAACATTTCTGGGATAATTCTGCAGTACTTCATTGTGCTTCTGGCTTTCACTTTGCTTATGGCTCATTCCAAAATCAATCTGTAGGCTTTTAAGTGGTTATATAGCATTATATTGGCACATCTAAGTATACAACAGCACCTCTTTCCCCCCATGGTGACTTCCAGCATCTTGCTACAAAATATGTTTTTGGGATGAGATTTTGCCTGCCAGTAATTCTAGGGTGACTTTGTAAAGGTCAAAGAAATTACTCAGTTTGTTCTAGTAAAAAACTGGCACACCCACATGGGGGCAAATAAAATCCACATGGGTTGCACTGACATTGCAGTGGGGATTTTGTTTGTTTGTTTGTTTATACATAGATATGTGTGTGTGTTTATCTCCTCCAAATCACTCTTAGAATCTCACTGCTGCCCCTGTCATAACTGAAGGGAGAAGACAGTTATCTCATGACCTGAAGGCATTAGCCAAATTATCATGGATCAGACATCCGCAAAATACAAAATGAGGTTTCATTTGACATAGACATTTACATCAAACATATACAAAACAATTATTTCCACTGGAGCATTGATGAATCAGCCAATGGCAATTTAATGAGAATACTGTCTGTCCTTGTAAGTTATATTCCCCTTCAGTTGCAAAGGTGCTAGCCAAGCGCATTGTATCACTCAGTCTTGTCAGAGTAGATGTTCTGTCACTGATTAAAGAGCAGGATGTCCTCTTTAGTCACAAAAACATTTCATGGAATAACCTTGTTTCTGTCTTAATGGATTCTTGCAATGTAATGAAAGGCTCCAAACTGGACTAGAAGAAACCCTCAGAGAGACAGAGAGTGTCACTTCTCACTTAGTCACCGCTGGCAATTGCTGCCACTCTGCCCATAGCACACCTGAGAAGAGATGTACAAGTCATTTAAAAGGCACATTCCGTCAAATGCATAACAGGCAAGAAAAGCATCAGAGGAGTTTTTGCTTCCTTCTCCCTCCCCAGCCTCCACAACTTTCAGATTTCTCAGATTTGTCACAGCCAAATGAGGGGGTCAGGAATAAGAATGAATATTTGATACCGCTGTGTGAGCTGAGTGTGACATGCTGATGGCACCTTGGTAATCTCTGCCAGGCAAATTATTTCCTGGGGTTTGCAGGGAGGAAAGGTGTGGGGGGAGAGAAAGGACAAATGACAGTGCAGTTTCACTCCACATCTGCTGCCAATTTTAAGGAGTCACTAATTCACAAACTATATGGTAAGCACATTTAACTGTTCTAGCATTTTTCTCATGCTTCATGAAAACAGAGATAATAACTGGTAAACCAACTGTAAAATTAAAAGAACTAGATGTTGCCAATAAAGACCATCATTTCAGGAAAATAAATTTGTTTCTCGGAAGTTGATCTCTAACGTATGCTTTAGGTGCCCACAAGAAAAGCAATTCAACTGGAGAGTAAATTGATCTTGCTCCACTGGTTTATATGAACAGAGCAAAAAATATACACCAACAGGTTATCACTTAATAACTCTTTGTTTCCCTAATATTGAATCAATAGCAGGATCACTTGGAGTCATCAAATCTTGAAGTGCAATATAAAAAAGATATTCAAGGACATACACCCTTAGACACACACACACACACATATGCACACATGCATACACATGCACCACTGAAGAAATAAACATTTCCATGGCAAAATGTTCCATCACACTTAAGAAAATATTGGTCTTGCAAAGATGAGAAACAGAAGCTTAATATCTTCCCATAGAACTCATGGTCCAAAGCATCAGCTGGTTTAATTCTTATTTCTGCTGAGGAACTGGTTGTATGCACAGCTATAACTGTGTTTTAAAACACAGTATGAGCAAGATGATC